>NW_006399858.1:799311-828700 GCF_000299155.1 Elephantulus edwardii
GGATGCATCCCTGGCGTACACCCTTCCCAATTTTGAACCATGCAGTGTTCCCTTGCTCTGTTCTGACGACTGCCTCCTGGTCCAAGTATAAGTTTTGCATTATAATGATCAAGTGTTCTGGGATTCCCATTCTTCTCAGAGTCAGCCATAGTTCGTTATGATGTACACAGTCAAATGCCTTTGCATAGTCAATGAAACAAAGATAGACATTCCTCTGGTATTCCCTGCTTTCAGCCAAGATCCAACTAACATCAGCTACAACATCTCTAGTAACGTGACCACTTCTGAAAGCAGCCTGGACCTCTGGTAGTTCTCTGTTGATGTGCTGTTCCAGTCGTTTTTGTATAATCTTCAGTAAAATATTGCTTGCATGTGAAATCAGTGAGATTGTTCTGTAGTTTCCACATTCTGTTGGGTCACCTTTCTTTGGGATAGGAAAAAATATTGATCTCTTCCAGTCAGTTGGCCATGTGGTCGTTCTCCAGATTTCTTCGCACAACTTGGTGAGCACATCCAGGGTAGCATCTGTTAACTGAAATATGTCAATTGGTATACCATCTATTCCTGGATGTAGAATGTACAAATTATCAATCTAGAAAAAGTGGAAGTTATTCAATAACCTAGGAATTAATAAGGGAACTCTGCTGGCCTATTGGTAAGAAACTTCACTACAATCTTGAAGGCATGTGGTTTGAATCCTCCAGATGCTCTTCAGAAGGAGGATGGGCAATCTCCTCCAGTGTGATTAACTCCCTCTGACAAAACACTGAAGAGTCAGCTGTAGGTCAATTGCCACTCAATGGCACACAACAACAAAAATAAACATTAGTAAGCTAGAGAGGACTGGCATTGAATATTTTGAATCAAAAAGTAGTCTAATTTGTTCTGTCAGGAATGACATTGAAAATAGATGGTTTCTTTGTAGAAAATGTCAAGATCTATTCTGAATTACAATGATGTAAATGATAGAATAAAATCCAACACATATTTGGAAGACCTTTGAATACAATTTTTTACATAAACACTCCAATTACAAAAGGAAAAGATGAAGAAATTGATAATTTCTAACCTTGTGTTCCACAATCAAGTCTCTTGGTACCAGGAAATCAAAAGACTAATTGCATTGGAAAAGTCTGCTGTCAAGGACATCTCCAGAGTATTGAAGAACAACAATGTTAGTTTGGAGATTAAGGTGTGACTGATCCAGGCCATGGTTTTTGCAGTTACTTACTATGCATCAGAAAGCTAGACAATGACAAGCGATGATAGAAAGAGAATTGATGTCTTGAGCAGTGGTACTAAAGAAGAGAGTTGAATATACCATGGATGCTAGGAGAACAAACAGTTTCATCTGGAGAGGGTGAAACCAGGGTGCATCTTAGAGGCAAGGATTCTGAAGCTCTGTCTTACATACTTTGGACATGTTGAAAGGAGAGGACCAGTCTAAGAGAGGGACATCATGCTTGGGAGGGTGGAGGGACAACGCAAGAGAGGATGACGCTCGATGAGATGGATTGAATTCAGTGGCTGAGGTAATGGCAGTAAGTGTGTCTGAGACAATAAGTTTGGCTCAGGAAAGAGCAGGGTTCAGAGCCATTGTACATAGGGTCACTATGAGACTTGATGGCACATAACAACAAACCAACCAATATGTTCAGTATGAAATTGATTAAACATGTAAACAAGGTACATTACAAATAATTGGCCTCTGGAATGCAAAATTTGTAAACCCAAAGGTCTAGGAGTTGAAAATATGTCTTTGGTGACAGAAATGAGGCTAAACATTGCATAAAAGAATTAGATTCAATAAATTATTCATTGCAAATTTCTTTTTACACATAAATGGTGACTATACACATGGACCTCACCTGATGTAGTAAACAGGAATCAGATTCACTCCAACTTGTGAATAGACAAGTCAAAGAAAGTAAATGTCAGTAATCATAACCAGGTACTGTCAATGGAAAAGACCATCAGCTATTCATTTGCAAGTTCAGAGTGAATGTGAAGAAAATTAAAACAAGTTCACAAGAAAGAAAATAGAAACCTTTATTTAGTTCATCTCACCTGAACTTTAAAAATGTCTCAGAAGACATTTGATGCACTAGACATAAATGATTGAAGGCAAGAAAACTTGTGAAATTACATCAAGGTCATTACCTGTGAAGAATATAAAAGGTAATAACAAAAACAGAAAGGAGGATTGGGGGGTTGGGGGTGGGGCGGGAAGACCAAAACAGATGTCAAAAGAACCTCTATTCCATAAAGTGGGAATTGACCCAAAGCTGACAAGGTTTTCAAAGACAATAAGTCACATTGGAGGGAATTGTTAATATTACTTTAGTTGAGCAGCTGGTGAGTTTGAACCATAAGGCTTCAGGTTGGTAGTGCAGCTCCTTATCACTTGTTACATATCTTCAAGTCGGAACAGACTCAGACGATCTTCTAGAAGTTTTTGTGAAGCAATTAATGGCAATGAAGGAGATTGCCTATTTTTCTCCTGTTAAGTAGCTGAAGGTTTGCACTGCGTTTGGGTTGGCAGCACAATTCCTTACCACTGAGCCACCAGACCTAGCTTTCTTTTTTTCCCCTTTTCCTTTTCTTTTTAACATCAAGCAATTTTTATCAATGTAAATAAATATCATGTAAAAGAATAATTTTATTTTTTCTCTTGCAATATAATGATTTCTATTGTTCAAACTCCCTAATAACAAACTTTGAGAAAATACCAAAACAGTTTGTGAAGTGCAGTTTTCTATAAAGGAATATTATTCCATATATAGGAACGTATTATTCTTTAACTATGCAGAGGGTTTTGGTTGTTTTTTTTTTATTCCTTGATTTTTTTTAAGATTTTTTTTTATTCTAATTGTCATTTTAACAAAAGTTTACAGAAAAGTTAGATTCCCATTCATTCATTGTTGCACATTTTATCCCCTCTTTCTCCCTTTCCCTGCCCCAAGTTGACTTTTTTACCCCACTAGGCAAGCTATTATGGAAGTGGATGCCACTTCTGCTTCCAAGCTTGTTTTAATCAGGGAGCTGCACCAAACACTGTTCACCATGGGTAATCATTCTTGCATTTGACTCATCAGTTTCACAGTGTTCAGCTTCACAGAAACCACGAGTTACCTCTGTACAGCAAGTAGACATACCAGGGTTACATGACCTAGAAGAATGTTTCACCAAAGACAATTAAAGGCAGGCCTGAAGGCCATGGAGTAAAGTCACCCACCTTTGGCTTGGGAGCACGACTTTCTGTTTGCTAGGCCAACTGCTCTCTCTCTATGCTGTTGTTGTTGTTGTTAAGTGCCATCGAGTCATAGGGAACTTCTAAAATTATACAACTGTCTAGGACTTTCCTTCACAGGATCACTATGAGTCACCTATGACTCAATGGCACTTAACAACAACACAACAACAGTTTATTTACAAAATTCTAATACAAATTTGAACAAATTCTTTCAATTTCCCTCACCACCTCCCATCAAATTGTACAATCCAATGATTAATTCCCGCCTTCCCCTATACATCCACATACCCCTACTTCCAGCCTCTCCCACCCCTCCTGGATCCTTATACTCCTTCTACAATAATGATCTCATACAATATCCTTGTGGGACTGAGTTCGTTCACTCAGCATAATGCTCTCCAGTCCCTCCCAAGTTAGGTAATAATTTATAAAGTTATTGTTCTTGCATGCTGCATAGTATTCTATTGTGGGAATGTATCATAATTTCTCAATCCATTCATTTGTGGTTGGACATTTGAGCTGTTTCCATGTTCTTGCAATATGAATAATGCTGCTGTAAACATTGGTGTATAAATCTCTGTGCCCCAGTTCTCATATTCTCAGGGTATATTCCAAGTAATAGAGGAGCTGAGCCATATGGAATTTCTATGTTCAGTTTTTTGAAGAAACACCAAACTGTCTTCCAGAATGGTTGCACCATTTTAAAATCCCATCAACAATGTATAAGAGTTCCTTTCTTGCCACATCCTCTCTCGCATTTATTACTTGCTGCCTTGTTAAACTTTGTCACTCTTACTGGAGTGAGATGGTACTTCATTGTGGCTTTGACTTGTATCTCTCTTATTGCCAATGATTTGGAGCATTTCTTCATGTGTCTGTTTGCTATTCTAATATCTTCCTCTGTGAAAATTCTTTTCATGTTTTTTGCCCATTTTGTAATTGTGTTATCAGCCTTTTTCTTTTAGAGGCCCAGGAGTATTCTATAAACTTTTGTTATAAGAGTCTTATCAGAGATGGTATTACCAAATGTTTGTTCCCGGTCTGTAGGTCTTCTTTTCACCCTGTTGGAAAAAGTTATTGATGTGCACAGAAATTTAATCTTTAGAATGTCCCATGCATCAATTTTATCCTCTGTAGATTGTGCATTTCTGGTTGTATTTGGCAATATCTTTATACCCCATTTAATATCTTTGGTTTCCTTGTGAAATATCAGTTGACCATAGATAGCTGGGTCTATTTCTGAGTTCTCAGTTCTGTTTTATTGGTCTATGTGCCTGTCATTGTACTAGTACCATGCTGTTTTGGTTACCACTACTGTGTAGCAGGTTTTGAGGTCAGGGAGAGCTACGCCTCCAACCAAAAGCAAAGAAAAGAAATGTGGAAATAAGAGAGTTTAACAGAATATTTCAAAGGTCAGTACATGAAGCAATCAGAAGTACTATAATAAAAAATGCAAAGAGCTGGAATTTGGAAGAAGAACAAGTTCAGTATTTTGTAAACTAAATCAACTTAGAAAAGTATCTAAGCCTCAATATACAATAATGAAGGATTCTGAGGAAAAAATCTTGAATGATGCAGGAAGCATCAAAAGAAGATGAAAGGGACACACAGAATCACTGTACAAAAATAACTGGTTAACTTTTAACCATTTCTAGAAGTAATATATGATCAAGAAGCAATGGTAATTAAGAAAGAAGTTCAAGCTGTATTGTACTGAAGGCATTGGAGAAAGCAAGGCCCCAGGAATTGGTGGAATGCCAATTGAGGTATTTCAACAAATAGATGCAGTCCTTGATATATTTACTAATATATACCAAGAAATTTGGAAACAGTTAACTAGCCAATGGACTGGAAGAGATGCCTGTTTGTTCCTATACCAAAAGGAAGTGATCTAGTAGAGTAGGTAAGTTATAGAACAATATCAGTAATATCACAACTAAACTCAAACAATTGGAAGAGTACCTTGATTGGAAACTCCCAGTAATTTAAGTAGGATTCAGAAGCCTTGAAATGAGGAATAGATATTTTTTATGTTTTATGAATCTTACATGAAGAAAGAGAATATGAGAAAGATACCTATTTGTGGGTTTTTTTACTATTAAAAGACATTTGACTATGTGAATGATAGCATATTATGAATAAAAGAAAGATTGGTAATCCCTAAACCCTTAATTCTGCTCATTATAACCCTACACAAAGAAATTATCAAACAGAACATTTGAACTGTATGATTCAAAACAGTACAGTTTTAAGTCAAGGTTTCATCCTTTCTCAATAACTATCCAATCTGTATGTTGATCAAATCTTTTGAAAAACTGAATTATATGAAGAAGAATGTAACATTAGAATGGCTGATCAACTACCTATGTTATACAGATGACATAAGCTTACTTGGAGATTGTGAAACAGACTTGAAGCACTTTCTAAAAAGATCAAAGATGGATTATACTTCAATAGAATAACACAAAAATACTCACTACTGGACCATCATGGTAAATGAAGAAAGAATTAAAGTTATCTTTGATTTCATTCTACTTGGAACTACAGTCTACATTCATGATAGTGAAAGTAAAAAAACTGAAAAGACGTATTACACTGGAAAAACTTGCTGTAAAGGACCTCGTTGAAGTGTTTAAGAGCAAAGTTGTCATTTTAAATACATCTGCTATACACCATGATATTTCCCACTATTGCCTATGTATCTGAAAGTCAGACAAAGAGTAAGAAAGATTAAAGAAAAAATTGATGGTTTTGAATTGCAGTGTTGGCAAAGAGTATTGAATATCTCTTGAACTACCACTTCCTAAACAACATGCCTCTGATAACTCTATAAACTTTGATAAATGTCAATAGTTCTTGGGAGTGTTCAGGCCTTTTGTTGATAGGGTTGCTGAGTGGTGCTCAACTCTAAGACAATCATCATCAGCAACAACAACTAAAAAAATAAGCTAATGTGTCTTGGAGAAAGTGTAGCTTCTATTGTGGCAAGGATAGTCAAACTGTATCTTACATAATTTTACCATGTTTTCAGGAGGAGCCAGTCCTGGAAAAAAAACCCAAAACTAAAAACCCTAATGCTGTGAAAATTACAGAGTGAGACAGAGAGGACGACCATGAGCAAGATAGAGTGATACAATGACTGCAACAGTTGGTTTGAGCATGGAGGAGATAGGGACAATGGTACAGAACAAGGTGAGATTCCATTCTGTTTTTCAAAGTCAACATTATGACACTTGTTCTTGTTATGTGACATCAAGTCGTCTGTGACTCAGTATAACCCTATGTACAATAGTTTTGTACCCTGCCCTGAAACACATAAACCCATTACCCAAGTTACTGTGTTAGTCGATCTCATCCAGAGTCTTCCTCTCCAGTAGTGTTCCTCCACTCTTCCAAACATGATGTTCTTCTGCAAGAACTAGTTCCTCCTGGCCCCGTGTCCAAAGTATCTGAGACAGATCTTCAAAATCCTTGCTTACTTTTTCTAGTACAGACCTGCTTGTTCTCTTGGCAGTCCATGGTTTGTTCAAGGCTCTTCTCCAGCACCACAACTCAAAGGCATTGATTCTTCTTGTCTCATCCTTAGTCATTGTCCAGCTTTCTAATGCATTGCAGGTAATTGTGAAGATATGGCCTAGATCAGGTGTACCTTCATTCCTATCCTGACATCAATACTCTTTAGCACTTTGGCCCCTGGCAGCAGACTTCTCCAATGCTATTCGTCTTTTGATTTATTGGCTGGTAATGCTAAGAGTGTTGACTGTAAAGCCAGCAAGTGGAAATTGCTTTGTCGTTTTTATATTGAGCTTCAGTCCATATTGAAAACTACAGTTCTTGACCTGCAGCAAATGCTTTACGTCCTTTTTAGTTTCAGCAAGTAAGATTTTGATATCTGCATAATACCAGTTGTTGGTAAATTTTCCTCCAATCCTGATGCCACATTTTTCTTCATTAAGTTCAGACTCGAGAATGATCTGTTCTTCATACAGATTGAAAAGGTATGGAGACAGGATACATCCCTGATGCACTCCTTTCTTGATTTTGGCCCATGCAGTGTTTCTTTAGTCTGTTCTGATGACTGCTTTCTGGTCCAAGTGTAGGTTTTGCATGAGCATAATCAAGTTTTATAGGATTGCTATTCTTCTGAAACCAAAAGTTTTTAGCTCTGATTGCCAAGTGGTAAGAAGCTGCTCTGCAATCCTAAAGGCACATTGTTTGAATCCACCAGTGTGCTCCATGGAAAAAAGTATGAGTCATCTTCTCATGTGCAATTAACCTACCTCTTAAAACCTGCTGGTGCATCAGCTGTATATCAATTCTGACTTGATGGTACACAACATCAACAACAATAATTATGACACTGTTATTGTTGTTGTTGTTGTTGTTATGTGCCATCGAGTCGCTTGCAACTCATAGTGACCCTATGTACAACAGCAATAAACTCTGCTCTGTCCTGTGCCAATCGCACTGTCTCTGAAACTCCCATCCCGATTATCCCAGTCACTGGATCAATCCACCTCATAGAGGGTCTTCCCTTCCGGCGCTGTCACTCCACCCTCCCAAGCATGATGTCCTTCTGCAAGGACCGGTCTCTCCTCACAACAAGTCCAAAGTATGTTAGACAGAGCCCAAGAATCCTTGCCTGCAAGGAGCCACCCGGTTTAACCCTTTCCAGGATGAATCTGTTTGTTTTCCTAGCAGTCCATGGTATTCTCAATACGATTCTCCAGCAGCAAAGCTCAAAGGCATCAATTGTCCTATCCTCCTTGGTCATTGTCAACTTTCTGATGGATAACAAGAGATTGCGAAGACCATGGCCTGTATCAAATGCACTTTAGTCTCCAGAGAGACTCCAGTGCTCTTCAGTACTTTGGAGAGGTCCCTAACAGCAGACTTTCCCATGGCAATGCACCTTTTAATTTCCTGGCTACTGGGGCTAAGAGTTTTGACTGTGGAGTCAAGCAAACTAAAGTTGTGGACAATCTCAATCTCTTCACCATCCATCCCGATGCTGCGAATTGGTCCAGTGGTGAGAATCTTTGTCTTCTTGACATTGAGCCTCAATCCACATTGGAGGCTGCAGTCCTTGACCATTTGCAGCAAGCACTTCAGGTCCTCCTCAGTTTTAGCAAGCAGGGTTGTATAATCGGCATAACGCAGCTTGTTGATGAATCATCCACCAATCTTGACCCCATATTTCTCCTCATAGAGCCCAGCCTCCTGGATAATCTGTTCTGCATACAGGTTGAAAAGGTATGGAGATAGGACGCATCCCTGGCGTACGCCCTTCCCTATTTTGAAACATGCAGTGTTCCCTTGCTCTGTTCTGACGACTGCCTGCTGGTCCAAGTATAAGTTTCACATTAGAATGATCAAGTTTTCTGGGATTCCCATTATTCTCTGATTCAGCCACAGTTTGTTATGATCCACACAGTCAAACGCCTTTGCATAGTCAATAAAACACAGATAGACATTCCTCTGGTATTCTCTGCTTTCAGCTATGGTCCATCTAATATCATCTACAATATCCCTAGTACCAAAACCCCTTCTAAACCCAGCCTGAACTTCCGGCAGTTCTCTGCTGATGTGCTGTTCCGGTCGTTTTTGGATAATCTTTGGTAGAATCTTGCTTGCAAGTGAAATGAATGAGATTGTTCTATAGTTTCCACACTCCGTTGGGTCACCGTTCTTTGGGATGGGAACAAATATAGATCTCTTACAGTCAGTTGGCCAAGTGGTTGTTCTCCAGATTTCTTGGCACACCTTGGTGAGCACATCCAGGGCAGCATCTGTTATCTGAAATATGTCAATTGGTATACCATCTATTCCAGGAGTCTTATTTTTTGCCATTTCCTTCAAAGCAGCCTAAACATCTTCTTTCATCACCATAGGCTCTTGCTCATATGATGTTTCGTAAAATTCTTCTGTGTCTCCCAATTCCTTTCGATACAGTGATTCAGTATATTCTTTCCATCTTTTAATACTTCCTGGATCATTTAACATTCTGCTGAAAGCATCCTTGAATATAGCAACTCGGAGTTTGAATTTGTTCTTCAGTTCCTTGAGCTTAAGAAATGCTGAGTGAGTTTGGCCCTTTTGATTTTCTGACTCCAACTCCTTGCACTAGAAACAGCAAAAATGACAAATTCTAATTTTGAGGAACCAAACATGTGAATAGTTATGTAGCTATCTATACCAGAGAAGCCTTTGAAGCTCATGAAGCAGTCTAGGATGTACTTGTGGATATGTGAAATAACAATATTCTTTGCCACCATTACTGAACCATCTTAAAAATTCTCAAAGGAAAGACAGCCGAAGCTTTTTCAATATGATGGCAATGCATAAGAGGGATAATTTAGATGCTTGGGATGGTGAACTTAAAATATTGTCCCACATAGATGAAACAAGAATAATTAATGTTAAACTATGTTAGTCAGTCACAAAAGAATAATCTTAGTGTATTTCCAATATTAGAAACCAAGAAATGGTTAATATCCAGATAGAATCAATCTTAGAAGATAAGAATCTAGCCAAAGTGCTAAAATACAATGATGGTTGAAGCATACCCAAACGAAGCCATGACATTTTTAATTAATTCCTTTTTATCTAAAATTTGGCCAATGACTAAAGGTGAAAATTAAAGAAGAAGAATTGATTTCCTACGAATGGTGATGTCCACAAAAATCACTGATTGTGCCATGGACTGCTAAAAGAACAAACTAGTCTGTCTTGGAGGAAGTGACACTAGGGTGTTCCTTAGAGATAAGGATACTAAAACGTCATCTCATATGTTTTGGGCAGGTTGTCCAGAAAAAGCCAGTACTTATAAAAATACATCATGTTAGGCAAGGTGGAGTGTCAGTGAAATGATGACTCTCAGCGAGATGGATTGAGGAATGAACTCAGCAATGAACTCAAGCACATCTGATTGTGAAGACGATGCAAGAAAGGGCATGATTCAGATCTGTTATTAATAAGGTTGATATTATCATAGTTCATTTGAAGGCGTCTCTCAGAGACTTGAGTAATGGGGATAGGCATGTCAGATACAGTGAACCTGGCTCAGGATAATGCAGAGTTCAGAGCTGTTATGGTACATAACAACAAGAACAATAACAACAACAATTACAGCATGTATCTGATTAATCCTATTTTAAAGATGATTTAAAAACGGGGTTGTTTCTTAAGTCTTTAGGAATTTTTGTTTGGTCTATACTCATCCCTAATTGTCTCTCTCTCTCTCTCTTTTTACATAATTTTAATGAGCATTTACAGAGATTTTGGATTTCCATTTCTCTCCCTGCCCAGCTCTCCCACCCCCCAGTTTGCTCCTCTCTTTCAAAAGCAAAAGAAACACTCTCTCCCTGGGACACAATCCTCTCACACCCCTCCTACCACCCCAAGTACACTCCACTATGCAACCTTAATTGTGGACTCTTCTGATAACCATAATACACTCTCATACATCGCTTTTAAATTATTCACTACCTCATCTGTTTCAGTGCAGTATGCACAATTTATCCAGTTTTTCTCAGTCTTACCCCAACCCTGATATCAGTCCCATTTTACAACAGTGGCACCATGCAACATTTGTCCTTTTGCAACTGAGATATTTCACTTATGACATCCATTTTGGTCTTTTCTTCCTCTTCTTTATTATGACTTTTTTCTCTTTTCATGTGTAATATCTTTGATTTTATTCTATACCTCATTTGGTTTTCTATAATTAGTATTCAATGTTTCAAACCTATTCTAGAGATAATTCGAGTGAGATAGATTCAAGGTCGTATTTTGGTTCTTGTGGATTTGTTTTAGTCTTCTTCAGCTTCAATTTGAATTTGATCATAAAATAATGGGTAATCTGCTCTGAAATTAGTGCCTGCCCTGGTTTTGACTGGTGATTTTGAGCTTTTCTGACGATTCTTTCCACAGATATAGTCAATCTGGTTTATGTGCAGTCCATCAGCTGAAGTATATGTAAAGTGTCATTTGTATTTTTTAAAAATGTATTTGAAGTGCATTACATTTAATGCATAAAATCCAATAATTTCTATCACCAATACTTTTGGATTGTCATTTCTTCTTCATTGTTTCCAACTTTTACATTCCAGTCACAAATGATTATGAATGCATCTTGATTGCATGTTCGGTCAATTTGATAGAAATTCTCGATTTCTTCCTCTTTGGCTTTATTTGGTGGCGCATATCTTGAAATAAGAGTTGTATTATTAGATGTCAAAATGGATGTAAGAGATCCTGAAAATTGCACCAAAGAGAAGCCAAAACAAAAGAATGATATCTTGAATAAAAGAGATGGACAGAAGATTTCAAAGGACGGCTTGAGAAGACAAAGCAAAATATTATAATGGAATGTTCAAAGAGCTAAAATTAGAGAAAAGAAAGGGCAGAACATTTTTAACATTTCTAACGTTGAAAGAATTGAAAAACAAACTCAAGCCTTGAGTTCAACACTGATAAATACCATGAGCAAAATCCTGGATAAACTAAAAAGCATCACAAGAAGATGGAAGGAATACACAGACTCACTGAACTAAAAACAATTGGTTGACACTGAAGAATTTTAGAAAGTACTAAATGAACAAGAATGAATTGTAGCAAAGGAAGAAATTAAAACTGTACTGAAAGCAACTGGGGTGGAGGGGAACATCCAAAAATTCTTTCCCAGAAATTAATGGAATACCAATTGATTTCAAAGGACAGATGTGGCCCAGGATGTGATCACCAGTCTCTGCCAAGAACTTTGAAGAATTGATTGGCTGAATGACTGGAAGAAATCTGTGTTTCTTCCCATTCCGAAGAAAGTTGATGCAAATAAATGTAAAAATTATTGAGCAATATCATTAAGATCACATGTAAGCAAAATATTGTTAAAAATTACCTCAAAATGGCTAGAACAGCACATTATTAGAGAACAGAAGTTCAAGTTGTGTTTATAAAAGGTTGTGGCACTAGAAATATCATTGATGTCAGATAGATCCTAACTGAAAGTAGAGAATACCAAATGAATATTTATTTGCATTTTATTACTGATGCAAAGGCATTTGAATGTGTAATCATGATGAACTGACATTGAGAAGAATCCCAAAACACCTAATCATGCTCATATGAAATCTATACCTAGGCCAAGAAGCTGTTGTCTGAACAAAGCAATGGAACATTGCATTTTAAACAAAAAAAGGAAAGTATGTATCAGAATTTTATTCATTCTCCTTATCTATTCAATCTCTATGCTGAGCAAATCATTCAAGAAGCTGGACTCTGTGAAGAAGAATGTGGCATAAGGACAGGAGGAAGAATCACCAAAAATCTGCATTATGCAGATGGGACAATGCTGCCTGCTGACTATGAGGAGATCTAGAACACTTGCTGCAGAAGATCAAGTCTTCAATATGGAATGCATCTCAACATCAAAAAGACAAAAAGTGCTCACCAATATACTGATAAGCAACATTATGAGACAGAGAAAAGATTGAAATTCTCAACAAATTCATCTTACTTGGATTCACAATTAATATCCTTGGTACTAGCAGTCAAGAGATCTAGAGATAGATGTATTTCATTCGGAAAGTCCATTTTCAGAGATATCTTCAAATTTCTGAGAAGTAATGATTTCAGTTTGAATATTACCTTTTGCCTGGTCCAGGCAATGGTCTTCTCAGTCATTTGTTATGTCTCTGAGAGCTGGACAATGAATAAGCATGACAAAAGAAGAATTGACGACTTTGATTTGTAGTATTGTAGAAGGTACCTGAATATCCTATTCACTGCCTAAAGAATAAACAGATATGACTTGGAAAATGTGCAGCCAGATTGCTCCGTAGAGGCAAGGATGGTGAAGCTTCTCATACTCCCAGCATGTTTCTGGGAAAGGTAGTTCTTTGGAAAGGCATATCATACATGGAAAGGTGGAGGGTCAGCAAAAGAAAGGAAGATCCTCAATTGACATGGTGACTACAACAATGGGCTAATGTGTGTCAGAGATAATGAGGATGGCACACTAGAACAAGTTTCAATCTGTCATTTGTCAGCTTTCTATGAGTTGTACTCAGCTTTGTAACACCTAATAAAAACATCCTTCATTATGGTCTTTTTTATTCTATCCAAAGACCAAATGATCAGGATACAACACAAAATGCATGGCAGTCTTTTATGTTGCTCTAAACAAAATAAAGGTGTGTCATCCACTTCCTAAACAACATACCTCTGGAAACTATGAACTTAGAGAAACGACGATAGTTATAGAAAGCCTTCAGGTCTTTTGTTCGTAGGATTGCTATTAGTTATGATTGATGACAATCAACAACAAACAAAATAAAGCAGTTCAAAATACATGAGACTGCATACGGAAATAAGCATTTTTTCCTACATCATTCTAAATTTTACAGTTCAGACACAATTATATAATAAAGCTGCTTTCTTTAAAAACAATCCATTGACGACGTGCTTGAAATTAACAGCAACAAAAACATGGCGAATAACAATTAAAAATTACACAATTACTTTTATAACAGAAGTAAAATCTAAAGCCAATAGAAATAAACTGGTAAAGACTTCCTCAGCAGTCCTCTCATCATTGTTTCTCATGAGGATCTGCTTTAGGCAATAGTGAAAATTATTTGAACCAATATATTAATGGTTATAAGATGCATGGTTTCTACAGTTCTATGCTAGCCCCAATGGCACAAGATTTAGCATCACAGCAACCTCAGGTTATCTCAGTGCTGCATATTGACAGAAGAACTCTATACTACTAAGAAGAATGTTCCTCCAAAATATAATAACAACAAACTTTAAATACAAAGGCCTGCCCCAAGGTCTTGTTGACTCTAAAAAAGAGGCTTTTTAAAAAAACAAAAACAAAAAAAACCCCTATATAGTATGTTATTTTTATGTGCCGTTGAGTCGCGTGTGATGTATAACCACCCTGTGTACAGCAGCTCTGAAGACTTCCCTGTCCTGAACCAGTCTTACTAATTCTCAACCACCATTGCCTCAATTACTGTATCTGTCCATCTTATCCGAGGTCCTCCTTTCCTGTACTGTCCCTCCACCCTTCTGAGCATGATGTCCTTCTCCAAGGACCGGACTCACCTGGCCACGTGTCCAAAGTATGTGAGTCGGAGCTTCAAAATTCTAGCCCTCAAGAAGAGACTTGGTTTCACCCTCTCCAATACAGAAACACATTTGTTTTCTTAGAAGTCCGTGGTATGTTTAAAACATTGGGACACAGAAAGATACAAACAGACACGTAATTTTATCAAAGTATGTCTCCAGTTGTTTTTCTTCCAAGACGTCACTCATTATATTTAATCCTCTGAACTTTATGGTTGGTGTCAAAAAATAAAACAAAACAAAAAAATAAACAAAAACAACCCTGCATTATTCAGAACTTCATCATCTTCAAGATGAGGGTATACATAAAAATTTCCAGCAGTCTTGGTGAGTTCGGATTCCACCTCTTCTGAATTTATGCACCTTGACAAGTTACTTAATCTATTTGAATCTATCTTCTCATCTTTAAAATTGTATCATTGTTATTGAGTCAGAACTGACTAATAGCTAAACTTTTCTAAGTAAGTTACCCGTCTTTCTGCTATGGAGGTATTGGTGGGTTTGAAACAAAAAAGAGACACTGTCTTTGAGTTAGCAGCTCAACTTCGTAGAAACTATGTCACCAGATGAAACTTATAATATCTATATTACAGTCTTCAATATGGATTTAATATCGACATAAAGAAGACCAAGTTTCTCACCACTGTGCCATTTGGCCACACAATGATGGATGGAGAAAAGATTGAGGTTGTTAACAGTTACAGCTTGCTCAGCTCCACAATTAACACTGTTGGCACCAGCAGTCAGGAAATCAAAAGATAATTGCATTAGGTAAATCTGCTGTCAGCGACCTTTCCAGAGTAATGAGAAGCAATGATATCAGTCTAGAGACTAAGGTGCACCTGCTCCAGCCCATGGTCTTCAATTACTTGCTATGCATTAGAGAGCTGGAAAATGACGAAGGATAACAGAAGAAGAATTGATGCCTTTGAGTTTTGATGCTGGTAAAGAATCTTGAACATAACAAGAAAAGAAATTGGTCTGTCTTGGCAAGAGTAAAATCAAGTTTCGCCATGGAGGGTAGGATTTTGAAGCTCCATCTTACATACTTTGGCCATGTGGGCAGGAGGGACTAATCCTTGGAGAAGGACATCATTCTTGGAAGGGTGGAGGGACAGCACTGGAGTTAAAGACGCTGGATGAGAGGAATTGTTCTAAGTGATTAGGAAAATGAGGATAGATGTGTTGGAGTCAGTGGGGCTGGCTCAGGACAGGGAAGGGTTTGCTATGAGTCACAGACAACTGAATGGCACATAACAATAATATCATATCATATATCATATCATTCCTATTGCCATTATTATTAGTTTAGCCAGAAAGACTAATTTATAGCATGAACAGATACAGTAACATGTCTAGATAAATAGCATGTCTGAGTTTGGAATTGAATGTGATTGATTAAAAGGCTCCCAGAGAAAAATCTCTACTGTGAATGGGGACAGACCTAGGAAACTTACAAGAAAGGTTTTCCCATAATCAAATTACTAATCTATTTTCATTCTTCAAGACATTTTAAGAAAAAATCTGTAGACCTTCTGTTCCAATCTCACTTCCACAACATAGTACATATATTAAATATAAATTTTTTCTGAATACAAACACATTTGCTTTGTAGACCATAAAGAAAACACTAATTTTTATTATTAAGAAGCAGTACAGAGTGCAAGAATTTAAAGAAAATAGAACCAAAAAAGTTACAGGGTTATTTGTGTTTGTTTTACTTTTGCCCTTTAAAAATGGAATTGTCTTTATTACACGTATTTGTAGCACTAGACCTTTGTCACTGATCTTAATAACCCAGTCTGGTTTCCTATACTCAAGACTCAAGAGCAGAGGTGCTAAATACCTCATTAGCACCTTCCTGTTATTTATGGAAAATCTTTGTATGGAGAAAGAAGGTGGGTAGAAATGGTAACTAGATCTTAAATGTGAACCTCTGCTCTTCTGTTTGAACAAGTTATTTTTTATCTCTTTATTAATTAGTTTTCTGATCTGTTAAATGGAAGAACTATATAAAGTATAGAATTAAAATAGAACAAATGAAACGTGATAGCCAAATGATATCCATATTATTAATTCTCCTCAAGTGTTAGCTCCATTTGTCTGTGATACTTGAGAACCTAACTCAATACTTGTAAATTTTTCTAGTTAGACCAAGTTAAATATATTTCTTTCTTTTACTCAGATGAAAGTCTTTTCAGTTTTTGCCTTTTTCCAATAATTGACCCTTAGATAAAAATGTAACACCCATTAGAAAACCAAATCAATAATCAGAAAACTATTCATTATATAAAATATAATAATTAATCATCAAGCAAATCTTGTGGAATTTATTTTATTATCCTCATAGAGAAGATAATAAGTCTTAGGACTTAAAATAATTCATCTGTACAACAGCCCTAAACTCTGCTCTGTCCTGTGCCAATCGCACTGTCTCTGACACTCCCATCCCGATTATCCTAGTCACTGAATCAACCCACCTCACAGAGGGCCTTCCCCTCCTGCACTGTCCCTCCACCCTCCCAAGCATGATGTCCTTCTCCAAGGACCGGTCTCTCCTCACAACATGTCCAAAGTATGTTAGACAGAGCCTCAGAATCCTTGCCTCCAAGGAGCCACCTGGTTTAACCCTTTCCAGGATTGAATCTGTTTGTTTTCCTAGCAGTCCATGGTATCCTCAATACTCTTCTCCAGCACCACAGCTCAAAGGCATCAATTCTCCTTCTATCCTCCTTGGTCATTGTCCAACTCTCTGATGCATAATAAGTGTAGATGAGTTGATTTCGGAGTCCTCAATTTTATACCATTAGTCTATATATCTGTTGTCATACGAATACCATGTTGTTTGATTATTACAGCTGTGTATTAGGATTTAAGATCAGGGAGTGCTATATTTACCATTTAACTTTTATTTTTCAGAAGAGCTTTGCTTATTTGGGGGGTCTCTTTCAAAAGAAACCTGCCAACTTCCTCTCTTTGGTATCTGCATTGGGATTGCATTGAACATGTAGATTGCTTTTGGTAAGATTGTCATTTTCACTCTGTTGAGTCTTCCTATCCATGAACAGGGACACCTTCACATTTAGTTAGGGCTCTGTTTCTTGTAGTGCTTTGTAGTTTTCTTTATAAAGGTCTCTTGCACCTCTAGTTGGGCTAGGAATCCAAGTTTTCATCTTGTGGTTGGCTATTGCGTAAGGTATTTATTTCTTAGTTTCCTTTTCCATGCTTTCTTTATTGCTGTACAGAAATCCTACAGATTTTTGTGTATTGATTTTTGTATCCTGCCACGCTACTAAATTGGTCTACTGGGTCTTACAGGGTTTTTGTCATGTCTTTGGGGCTTTCTGTGTTAACTATCTTACAATATACATACCACCTCTTTACCAAGGTGAATGCCTCATACTTTCTTCTTTTATTGCCCTGGCAAGTACTTTTAATATAATATTGATTAGGAGTGGTGATAGTGGCCATCTTGTCTGGTCCCTGTTCACAAGAAAATGCCTTTAGTTTTTCTCCATTAACAATAGTGTTTACCCTTGGTTTTTCACTAGGTTGAAGAAATTCCCTTCTATTCCTATTTATTCTTTATTTTGTAAAGTTTTAATCAGGATGTTGGATTCTTGTCAAAGGCCTTTTCTGCATCAATTGATAGGACCATGCTGGTTTTTGTGCTTTGCTTTGTTGACATCACCCAACAGAGAGTGGAAAATTATTAAACAGTTGCATGCAAGCAAGATTCTAATGAAATGATAAAAAAACGACTGGAACAGGACAGCAACAGAGAACTGCCCAATGTGCAGGCTGGATTTAGAAGAGGCCATGGTAGTAGGGATATTACAGTTAATGTTAGATAGGTCTTGGCTGAAAGCAGAGAGTACCAGAGGAATGTCTATCTGTGTTTCATTGACTATGCAAAGGACCGTGTGGATCACAACAAACTGGCTAACTCTGAGAAGAACGAGAATCCCAGAATACTTGATTGTGCTTACGTGAAACCGATACTTGGACAACGAGGCAGTTGTCAGAACAGAGCAAGAAACACTGCATGGTTTAAAATTGGGAAGGGAGTGTGCCAGGGATGTTATCTCCATACCTTTTCAATCTATATTGCAGAACAAATCATCCTGGAGGCTGGGCTCGATGAGGAGAAATGTGACATTAGGATTGGAGGAAGACTCATCAACAACCTGTATTATGCAGATGACATAACCTTGCTTGCTGAAACTGAGGAGGACCTGAGGCACTTGCTGCAGAAGGTCAAGGACTGCAAGCCTTCAATATGGCTTGAAGCTCAACATCAAGAAAACAGATTCTAAAAAAAAGAAAACAGATTCTCACTACTGGGCCGAGTGACAGCATCATGATAGATGGTGAAGAGATTGAGATTGTTAACAGCTTTAGTTTGCTTGGCTCCACAGTCAACACTCTTGGTACCAGAAGCCAGAAAATCAAAAGACAAATTGCATTGGGAAAGTCTGCTGTCAGGGGCCTCCCAGAGTACTGAAGAGCAACAACATCAGTCTGGAGGCTAAGGTGCACCTGATCCAGGCCATAGGCTTCGCATTTAATTGCCATGCATCAGAAAAATGGACAATGACTAGGAATGATAGAGAACTGATTCCTTTGAGCTGTGTTGCTGGAGAAGAATCTTGGATAAACCATGGGTGGACTACTAGGAGAACAAACAGGTTCACCCTGGGGAGGGTGAAACCAGGCTGCTCCATGGAGGCAAGGATTCTGAGGCTTTGTCTGACATACTCTGGGCACGTTGCAAGGAGGGTCCAGTCCTTGGATAGGAACATCATTCTTGGAACAGTGGAGGGACAGTGCAGGAGAGAAAGACCCTCTATTAGGTGGATTGATTCAGTGACTGGAGTAATGGAGGTAGCTGTATCAGAGACAATAAGGTTGGCACAGGATAGAGTAGGTTTCAGGTCTATTGTACACAGTATCACTAAGAGTTGCAAGTGACTTGGAACATAACAACAACAACAATAGGGCCTCTACAAGAAACAGACTGATAACCCAGTAACAAAATACGCAAGACATGGAAAGACTCTTCACAAAGGAAGACATTAAGATGACCAACAGACATATGAATAAATGTTCAAAATGACTGGAATTAAGAGAGAGATGTACATTAAAACCAAAATAAGATGCCATTTCACCACAGTAGCAGTAGCAAAGTTTAACATGCATTGCTGATGGGACTGTAAATGATAAAACCACTGTGGAAGGCAATTTGGAGTTTCCTCAAAAAGCTGAAAATAGAAATTCCATATGACCTAGCTATTGCACTGCTAGGAATAGACCCCCAAGGAAATCAGAACTGAGACACAAATGGAGTTATGCATACCTATATTCATAGCATCATTATTCACAATAGCAATAAAATGGAAACCGCCCAAATGCCCATCAACAAATGAATGGATTGAAAAACTGTGGTGCAATCACACAATTGAATACTATGCAGCATTAACAAACGATTTTGAAAAATACTGTCTAAAATGGGAGAGTGTGCAGAGCATTATGCTGAGTGAAATAACTCGAATAATTCTAAGATGGAAGGAGAAGGTGGCAGCAAAATGGGAGGGATGGAAACCATTAGAATAACAGAGGTTAGTGGGAAGATGGGAGGATGAAGGAATAGGTACAATTCAATGGGGACTTGAAAAGATGCAGTAGTAATAGGCATAGATTGATAGTAATGAATTACATAAAATACAATGCATATGAATGATTGTTATGAAACAATGTAAATGAAAGGTAGTAGAAAACATGTATATAAACAAAACACAATGCATATGAATTATTGTACGCAAACTAGTAATATTATGGAAACATGTTAATATTTTCATTGTATTAGCTTAAATAAAATACAGCTCTGATGGTAAAAGAAAAAAAAATAATTCATCTGACATCCTTAACAAGACTTGGAACAGTACTTTAAACTACTTTTCCTCTATTCCAAGTTTCTTGGTCTTTGCTAAGCTTTCTTTCTCTGAGTTCTGACTGTCTTTGGAGGACAATGACATGTGGTCTTTCTCAGTGTGCATGTAAGGAAGAGCTGCAGTGGTCTGGACTCTAGTGAGTTGCTAACTCAAAGGCCATGCCACTCTTCCTGTTCCACAACAGTGGTTCTGAAGGAGAAAGAAGGATCATCTTCTCTGGCATTATGGACAACTTTGAAAGCCCTCTTTAGGGTTCCTGGGAGTTGGAATTAAGTCCATGGCATTAGGATATAATGCATATTGAGGAACACACAGCCTTCAGTAAGCCAAGTTTCACTCCCTCGTTCACTACTGTCTAATAGGAATTAACTTATAATTCACCTTCAGATTTTCAGAGGCTGTAAAATGCATGTCCATCTTTATCCCAGAGCATCTGGGGATTTGAACCTCTTGCCCTTGAGCTGTTACTAAAACTCCTTACCACTAAGCCACCTTAGCTCCCTGTGTTCAGGATAAGCCTCTGTAATTGGGGTGTCTTTGAACAACAAATGACAATAAAATGGGTGAGCATCCACAACAGAAACCAGAAGAGCATTACACACAGAAAATTCAAGGTCCTGCTGCAGACATGCGCAAAGGGCTTGCAGTAGAAGAGTGATTATCATAGTATAGAACCAAAGTCTCAGTCAACCTGCCCAGGGCAGATAATCAGAACTGGAAAGTGATAGGTAATAGTTTATCTAGGTGTATCAACTGAGACTGAGATCATGGAGGTGTAGCTAAGGATTTTAAATTTTACTCCAAGGAAAATAAGAAGTCATTAGAGAATATGATGAGAGTAGAAGTATAATCTGGCTTAAATTTTAAAAGATTTATCCTGGCTGAGCAGAAAAGAATTGAACTGAGGAGAAGACAAAAACAGAGTATCCAAGTTGACAAACTATTTCAATACTTCAAGAAAATGTCTTTTTCTATCTTTGTCTTCAGATCATCATACCTCATCTTCTCTGTTCATCATCAGTCCTGATGTCTCCAAAATTGAAATATTGCAATGCTTCATCAGAATTGGAGACTTACTCTAAAGATGTGGTGATGAAGAAAAGATGGTATTGATATAGAACTTTATATCTGGATCAGTGGAATGTCAGTTGCTTACAGTACATTGTTTGTCTTGTTAATCCAAACACCAATATGCATAAGTGCAAAATGAAATTATACATGAGAGATGTTGTTATTGTGTACTGTCACGTCAGAACTGACCCATAGCTGACCCGCTGATGGGTTTTCAAAGGCAGAAGAAATTGCCCACCCTTCTCCTGTGGAGAGGCTGGTGGCCTTTAACCGTATGTCTTCAGGACTGCAACACAGCTTCTTGCCACTAGACCACCAGAGAGAGAATATCACAAATTAGTTAAGGGAGGATAGGTGCTTCAACAAACATTCTAGGCAATTACTCATATGTTTGAGGGGAAATAAAATCAGAGTCTTACATCATTCATAAAAAATAAAACCAAGTGATTTGGAAAACAAATAGTAAGAATAAATGAGAAAATTAGAAGTGAAATGTAAAAAGAAAATCCTTAGAAAATGAAATGAGAGTATCTTTAAGGTTATAGGTAAGTAAATTATGATTGAGATCTTTGCACATCTGAAACTGGAACATTAAAAGAGAAGAACTCACTCAACATTTCTTAAACTGAATGAACAGATGAATAAATTCAAGCCTCAAGTTGCTAGTAAGGTTGTTATTTGCAATGCTGAATGATCCAGGAAGCATCAAAAGAAGATAGAAAGAGTACACAGAGTCACTGTACAAAAAAAGAATTGGCTGACACAAAAGAATTTCATGAAACAAATATGACCAAGAGGCAATAGTGATGAAAGAGGAAACAACTGCTCTGAAGGAACTGGCAAAAAACAAGGCCCCATAAATAGATGGCATTCCAGCTGACACATTTCAACAAACAGATGCAGGCCTGGGTGCTTACCAGATTGTGCCAAGAAATCTGGAGGACAACTACCTGGCTAACGGAATGAAAGTGATACATATTTATTTCGTTTCCAATAAAATGTGAAAATTATCAAACAATATCACTAATATCACACACAAGCAAAATCCTGCTGAAAATGATCCAAAAATGACTAGGAGACTATAACAACACAGAACCTTCAGAAGTGCAAGCTGAGTTTTGAAGAGGCTCTGGCACTAAGGACTTGATAGCCAATGTCAAATGTATTTTGGCTAAAAGCAGATAATACCAGAAGAATGTTTATCTGTGTTTCATTGACTAAACAAAGACATTTGACTGTGGGATCACAACACATTGTGGTTAACCTTGAAAAGAATGGCAATCCCAGAACACACAATGGTGCTCATGCAAAATCTATACGTGAATATACTTGAATGAAGAAGCCAGAACAGAGCAAGGATACACTGCATGGTTCAAAATCAGGAAAAGAGTGTCAGGAATGTGTTGTGTTTCAATTCTTTTTTAAGCTATATGTTGGATACTTCATTCAGGAGGCTGGACTATATGAGGAAGAATTTGGCATCAGGATTGGAGGAAGACTCATCAAAAACCTACATTATACAGATGACACAACCTTGCTTGTCAAAACAAAGAAGAACCTGAAACGTTTGCTACAGAAGGTCAAGAACTGTAGTCTTCAATATGGAATGAATTTTTTTTATTATTATTAAATTTTATTAGTTTTAATGAACATTTACAGGGATTTGGGGTTTTCATTCCTTCATTGCTGCACCATTCTCTCTACCTTCCTCTCCAGTTTGTTCTTCTTCCCCACCATCCGAATGTCTGTTTTAATCGTCCAATTGCCACAGTGCTTGTCAAAGTCAGTCCTGATTAATCTCCTTTGTTGGTGTGTCCTTTGCCATTCCCTATCACTCCTCCCTGAGAGAGACTTCACCCTGAGTCATAAGGAAAAGGGGATGGCGTATTCTCTTAGCTACTTCCTGCTGAAAAGGGACGCTGTGGGTTTCAGGGTGAAGATCTTCTCTCACTACTCTAAAGGGCCCCTTTGGCAGTAGGAAACACATAGACTATTATGGAGATTGATTTTGGAATTTAGATGCACTCTTATTGATTGTGCTTGGCCATACATGTTCATATCCTTGAAGATGTATCATGGGGGTGTTGCAACCTAGAAGACACAAATTTAACTAACAAGTTATAAGTACATGAGTCAAAAATTATGGAAGAGTAAAAGAAAGGATTCTTTCATTGTTTTACAAACCCTCCCCCAGGTCCCTTCCACCATGTAGCCCTCTCTCTAGACTCCTGTGATGACAGAAATACCTAGTCATATATCTCTTTTAAACAACATCAAGAAGACCAAGATTTTCACCACTGGGCCAATCAACAGCAAAAGGTTAGATGGAGAAAAGATTGAGGCTGTTAGCAATTTCAGATTCCTCAGATCCACAATCTTGACACCAGCAGCCAGGATTACAAAAGTTAAATGTTGTTGTTGTTGTTGATGTTGTTGTTGTTATGTGCTGTGGAGTCGCTTGCAACTCATAGCAATGCTATGTACAACAGCCCTAAACTCTGCTCTGTCCTGGTTCAATAGCACTGTCTCTGATAGACCCATCCCGATTACCCCAGTCACTGAATCAATCCACCTCATAGAGGGCCTTCCCTTCCTGGGCTGCCCCTCCACCCTACCAAGCATGATGTCCCTCTCCAAGGATCGGTCCCTCCTTACAACATGTGCAAAATATGTTAGAAGAAGCCCCAGAATCCTTGCCTCCAAAGAGCTGCCCAGTTTAACCCTCTCCAGGATGAATCTTTGTTTTCTTGACAGTCCATGGTATATTCAATACTCTTCTCCAGCACCACAGCTCAAAGGCATCAATTCTCCTTCCACCCTCCTTAGTCATTGTCCAGGTCTCTGATGCATAACAAGTGATAGCAAAGATGATGGCCTGTATCAGACACACCTTAATCTCCAGAGACACACCATTGCTCTTCAGTACTCTTCAGAGAGATCCCTAACAGCAGACTTTTCCTTGGAAATATGTTTTTTAATTTCCTGGCTACTGGTGCCGAGAATGTTAACTGCGGAGCGAAGCAAACTAAAGCTGTGTACAATCTCAGTCTCTTCACCATCCATGCTGATGCTGCCAATTGGTCCAGTGGTGAGAATCTTTGTCTTCTTGACATTGAGCCTCAATCCATACTGAAGGCTGTAGTCCTTGACCTTCTGCAGCAAGCATTTCAGGTCCTCCTCAGTTTCAGCAAACAGGGTTGTGTCATCTGCATAACATAGATTGTTGATAGATCTTCCACCAATTTTGACCCCCATTTCTCCTCATAGAGCCCAGCCTCCTGGATAATCTGTTCTGCATACATGTTGAAAAGGTATGGAGATAGGACACATCCCTGTTGTACGCCCTTCCCAATTGTGAACCATGCAGTGTTCCCTTGCTCTGTTCTGATGACTGCCTCTTGGTCCAAGTATAGGTTTCGCGTTAGCACAATCAAGTATCTGGGATTCCCATTATTCTCCAAGTCTGCCACAGTTTGTTATGATCCACACAGTCAAACGCCTTTGCATAATCAATGAAGCACAGATAGACATTCTTTTGGTACTTTCTGCTTACAGCCAAGATCCATCTAACATTAGCTACAATGTCCCTAGTACCACGACCCCTTCTAAACCTAGCCTGGACTTCTGGCAGTTTTTGGATAATCTTCAATAGAACCTTGATTGCGTGTGAAATCAATGATACTGCTCTGTAGTTTCCACACTCTGTTGGGTCACTCTTCTTTGGGATGGAAACAAATATAGATCTCTTCCAGTCAGTTGGCCAGGTGGTTGTTCTTCAGATTTCTTGGCCCAACTTGATGAGTATGTCCACGGCAGCATCTGTTAGCTGAAATATATCAATTGGTATACCATCTATTACTGGGGCCTTATTTTTAGCTATTTCCTTCAAAGCAGCTTCAATTTCTTCCTTCATCACCATAGGCTCTTGCTCATATGTTGTTTCAGGAAATTCTTCTGTGTCTGCCAATTCCTTTCAATACAGTGACTCAGTATATTCTTTCCATCTTCTTTTAATATTCTGCCTAAAGCATCCTTGATTATAGCAACTCGAGGTTTGAATTTGTTCTTCAGTTCCTTGAACTTAAGAAACGCTGAGCGAGTTTGGCCCTTTTGATTTTCTGAATCCAGCTCCTTGCACATTGCATTGTGATATTTTACTTTGTCATTCCATGCTACGTTTCGAAATCCTCTGTTCATCTCTTTAGCATCTTGAATTCTTCCTTCTGCTTTGGCTTCTCTGCACTCCAGTGCAATATTCAGAGTTTCTTCTGACATCTGTTTTGGTCTTCCCTTCCTCCTCTGTCTTTGTAATGAATGTTTCCATTCTTTTTGGATGATACCCTTGATATCCTCCCACGACTCATCTGGTCTTCACTCATTCGTGTTCAAGGCCTCAAACCTGTTCCTGAGATGGTTCTGAAATTCAGGTGGGGTAATAAACCCAAAGTCATATTTTGGTTCCTGTGGATTCCGTTTTAATTTTCCTCAGCTTCAGCTTGAACTTGCATATGAGTAGTTGGTGGTCTGTTCCACAGTCAGCTCCTGGCCTAGTTTTCACTGCTGATATCGAGTTTCTCCAGCGGTTCTTTCCACAGATGTAATCAATCTAATTCCTATGCACACCATTGGGAAATTCTGTTGTTAGCGACCTCTTCAGAGTGCTGATGGTCAGCAACGTCAGTATAGAGACTAAGCTGTGCCTGATCCAGGCCATGGTCTTTGCAATTACTTTCTATGCATCAGAGAGATGGACAATAAATAAGGATGACAGAAGAAGAATCAATATCTCTGAGCTTCCAAGAGAGCAAACAGGTCTATCCCGGAGAGGTAAAAATAGGTTGTTTTCTGGGGAAAAGGAATTTGAAGCTTTACCTCACATACTTTAGGAATTTTGCCAAGAGGAACCAGTCCTTGAAGAAGGACATTATGCTTGGAAGAGACAGAACAGGAGAGGAAGACACTGGATGGGATGGATAGACACAACAACCAGAGCAATGGGGACAGGTGTGTCAGAGACAGTGAGACTGTTTCAATATTGGGTGACGTTCAAAACTGTTGTAAATAGGGTTGTTATGAGTTCTAGTCAACTCTATTATACATAGCAACAACAATAACAAATTCTGCTTAAATATGATTCTCAAAGTTTAAATGAAAAAATGAAATAAAACAATAGTAAATTTTTCATCCCCTTCATATCAGAGTTCATTTTTTGGAATGTTCTCAAATCAGAAAGGAAAGTTTTGATTTATAAGGTGCATTTTCTTCATCTATGTCTCATGCTGGGCCTTGTTAGATTTATCCATCATACAGGGAAATTATAACAATGAGAGAACTAATTATGAGGTTTTATGCTTTATTTCAATACACACAACAGTTCAGACTTTTATGAAGTAAAAGAAAATATTCCTCTGTGGTCTGACAATCAGAAATATAGATTCTACATCTCATACTTAAACATTTTCTCATTTATCTACAAAAAGTATATGATAGTATTTCCCCATCTACTTTATAAAATTAAGAACCAAATAACATTATGTAAGTTCAAATGCTTGATCTTTCTTGCACAATAAAAGATAGAATCTGGTATTAACATTTATTCTGCAAGGTACTAACCAAATAGAGATCTAAGATCTTCATTAAAACTGGAGTTCTAAACTCACTTCTATTTATATTTTACGGTTATTTAGGAAAATGGGAAGCCTTGGTTTATAAAGTAAATCACTTTTCTTCCGAATTTCATTCTGTTGTAATATACTTGGGAAGCTAGTAACTTGACAGGTATGTAATCTCTTTGGATAAAATGTGGCTACAATGATTATTCACATTAAACCGTAAATTTTTCAGAAAAATGGAAAACCTATGAAAAATTTTTAAACCTTAGACTCAGGGGAGGCACAATTTTTCTCAATTGCATTTTCTTATTTCTAAGATACTCGAAATGCTTTGGAGAGACTATTGTTCTGTACATCAGAGGAAGATAAAACACTTAAGTGTGTGGAAGATCCCCAAATACCCGTACATAAACAATCACAAAATGTCAGAGAAAATGTATATATATATATAGTGGCTGTATCTGAACAAAATAGTACAGTAAATAATTGAGGTATTTTGTAAGATGATTGGCAAAACAAGTCTTATATTTCTATATTTTTTGTTATCATTGGTATGTTTTAAATGGAATTGTTATGTCCACTTGATGATAATGTGAAGCAGAGAGATAAAGCAGCAGAAAGGATAGAGACAGAGGTTATTGAAATACTGTAGATGATGATACACTTTTTGTTGTTATTGTTAGGTGCCATTGAGTCAACTATGACTCCTATCAACCCTATAAACAACAGGTTGGAGCTATGCCTTATCTTTCATCACCCTGCTGAATACATGCCTGAAGTCTATCAAGCAACCTTAGGTTAAGGAAGATGAAGGTATTTTAAACTCAGGTTTAAAAACATTACTGAATAAATCCATTCTCCTATAATGAGACACAACAACAAGAACATAATGTTAGTCCTGGTATCTGGAATTGTGTAGCCTGTAACCTTGCAAACTGATGTATAAAGAAAAACAATGTACAGTGAGACAATTCCAAGGAGAGAAACTGGACATGACAGGAGCAAGATATTGCTAATTGCCTTCTCTCCTTCATCTTTTTTAAATAGTTTGTACAAGCTCAGATGTCTCTAAAAAATGTTTCCTTTAAATAGTTTGTACAGAAAGTAAATGCCCAGGAAAAATATTTAACTGAACAGAACCACTTTCCACTTAGAATAGCAATGTAATTAATTGAGCCATGTGAATCAATTGTATAGATACGCAGTCATAAGACTCATTCTGATCAATGAGTTTGAAATGGAAGTCTTCTTGAAGTATAAACTTTTTCAAAAAAGAAATTCATATGAGAAAGTAAAGACATTACTGGCTGTCTTTTGCCTTTACTCTTCTTCATCCTCCTCCTGGTCCTCCTCTTCCTCTCTTCCTTCAGAAATGATGGAGCTAATGCTGAGGGTCACTGGAGACATTTGCAAGCATCTGTTCCAGCCAGTATCAATTACCTTCTAGAATTTGTTTAATGCAAGGAAAAACAAAATCTCTAATGATTAAGCCATTATAGTTGAATTTTTGTTGTGTGCAACTGAACAAAATCTTTTGTGACACAGCAGGGCACTGGTACATTATAATTTTTTTGCTTTTCTCTGTAGAGATACATTCTTAAAATGTAAAATTATAGAAAAAACACCCACTCATCACTTAATAGCTATTTTTTTAACTGACATATCACATTTATGGCAATATTTTAAAAACCCTACCCACTAATTTTGTACATTAGTGGTATGTTTTGGCAGTAACAAACACTGTGGCAAGAGCAACAACACTAGCTGTGCAAATTAAAATGTGTGCCAAGTTAGATGGGCCTTGATTGTCAATAATTCAGTAGGTATGTATTTACCATTTTGGCAATTCTGTAGTCATCCTCTGTTTTATGGTCTGATGTTTATGGTCTAATTTTGCATAAGGCTTGCTTCTATATAGTGGTTTGGTCTCTGAAATGTAACTATGTTAAGCACTTGTGGCATAGTCCATAAAGAGTTGCATCAACAACACAAAGACTGCTCCTCTCCAGATAAAATTTGGAAACTCAAATACATCAGAAATGCCACAAAGAAAAAGAGTCAATCTCTTGTCATTTGAATCACAGTCTCAGAAAACCTGTTGAAGGGTCAAATATGGGCTAGTTTAACTACATGTAGCGAAGTTGAGTTTTTATGTTGATAAATGAAGATTGTATGTATTTCTTTTACAATTATGCTTCAGTCTCGATTACTTCATGGAAGAAAGAATTCATTCAGTGCAATACATCTTTAGCAATACTTACATATTTTTCTTCACTTGTCTTATTGCTATTGCTAAGACTTCCAAAACAATATTGAATAAAAGAGGTGATAGTGGGCATCCTTGCCTAGTTCCTGTTCTTAAAGGGAAT
>NW_006399858.1:831353-845009 GCF_000299155.1 Elephantulus edwardii
AAAATTAATAAAATATAATTATAGAAAAAAAAACAAAATATAACATAAATAGTACTATTTGTTGTTGTTGTTGTTATGTGCCGTTGAGTTGCTTCTGACTCATAGTAACCCTATGCACATCAGCCTTAAACCGTGCCGTATCTCTTGCCAACCTTATTGTCTCTGACACAGCTATCCCCATTACCCCAGTGATAAAAACAATCCATCTCATTGAGGGTCTTCCTCTCCTGTGCTGTCCCTCTACCCTCCCAAGAATGATGTCCTTTTCCAAAGACTGATCTCTCCTGCCACATGTCCAAATTATGTCGGACAGAGCTTCAGAATTCTTGCCTCCAAGGAGCAGCCTGGCTTTACCCTCTCCAAGACGAACTTGTTTATTCTCCTAGCAGTCCATGGCATATTCAACACTCTTCTGCAGCACCACAGCTCAAAGGCATCAATTTTCCTTTTATTATCCCTAGTCACTGTCCAGCTCTCTCATGTGTAGAAGCAATAGCAAAGACCCAGGCCAGTATCAGGTGCATCTTAGTCTCCAGACTGACATCATTGCTCCTCAGTACATTGGAGAGGTCTCTGACTGCAGACTTTCCCAATGCAATTCGTCTTTTCATTTCCTGGCTGCTGGTACCAAGAGTGTTGATTGTAGAGCCAAGCAAAGTAAAGCTGTTAATGATCTCAATCTCTCTACCACCTGTCATGAGGCTGCCAATTGGCCCAGTGGAGAGAATCTTTGTTTTCTTGATGTTGAGCTTCAATCCATATTGAAGGCTGCAGTCTTTGACTTTCTGCAGCAAGCGCTTTAGGTCCTCCTCAGTTTCAGCAAGCAACAACAAAGATTGTGTCATCTGCATTGTGCATATTGCTGATGAGTCTACCTCCAGTCCTGATGCCACACTTCTTCTCATAGAGCCCAATGTCCCAGATAATCTCTTCTGCATATGGATTGAGAAGATATGGGAATAGAACACATCCCTGGCGTACACCCTTCATAATTTTGAACCATGCAGTGTTTCCTTCTTCTGTTCTGATGACGGCCTCAACATTCTTTATTTATATTGTTGTTGTTATGTGGTTATATACCATCAAATTGACTACAACTCATAGTGACCCTATAGACCTGAACACTGCTCTATCCTGAGCCAATCTTACTCTCTGACACACCTACCCTCATTAGCCCAATTACTGTGTCAATCCATCTCATCTGAGGTCTTCCTTTCCCATGCTGTCCTTCCACCCTTCTAAGCATGATATCCTTCTCCAAAGACAGGTCCTCTTAACAACACGCAGTGTGTGTGAGATGAAGCCTCAAAATCCTTGACTCCAAAGAGCAACTTGGTTTCACCCACCACAGGACAGACCTGTGTATTCTCCTGACAGTCTATAGCATATTCAATGTCCTTCTCCAGCACCACATTTCAAAGGCATCAATTCTTCAACATCATCTTTGGTCATGGTCCACCTCTCTGGTTCACAGCAAGAGTTATAAAGATGATAACCTGGATCTGGGACCCCTTAGTCTCTGTTGTTGTTATGTGGTGTCGAGTCAGTCTCCAGACTGAAAATATTGCTCTTTAGCACTTTAGAGAGGTCTCTAACAGCAGATTTTTCCCAATGCAATTTGCCTTTTGATTTCCTGACTACTGGTACCAAAAGAATTTATTGTGGATCCAAACAAGCTGAAACTTTTGGTACTACCAGTTGGCCCAGTAGTAAGAATCTTTATTTTCTTGATGTTGAGCTTCAATCCATGTTACCGATCACAGTTTTTGACCTTCTGCTGCAAACACTTCAGGTTTTCCTCAGTGTCTGCAAGTAAGGTTGTGTCATCTACATATTGCAGGTTTGGATGAATCTTCCTCAAATCCTGAGGCCACATTCCTCTTCTTAAAGTCTAGCTTAATAAAGCCATAAAGTTCTGCATACAGATTGAGAAGATAAGAGAGAGGACACTTCTCTGACATACTCCTTTCTTGATTTTGAACCAGGAAGTATTTCCTTGCTCTGTTCTGACAACTATTTCCTGGTCCAAGTATAGGTTTCATAAGAGAACAAGCAGATATTTTGGGATTTTCATTCTTCTCGATATTATCAAAATTTGTTGTGATTCACATAATCAAATTCTTTTGCGTTGTCAATGAAACACAAATAGACATTCCTCTGGTATTCTCTGCTTTCAATCAAGATCCATCTGACATTGGCTATGATGTTCTTAGTGCCTCAGCCTCCTCTAAACCCAGCCCGTATTTCTGGTAGTTTTCTGTTGATATAATGTTCCAGCCTTGTTGGGATGATCTTCAGCAGGCTATTGCCTGTGTAAGATATTAATCTATAATTTTCACACTCTGTTGGATCATCTTTTTTAAAAAGTGAAAATAAATATGGCTCTCTTCCAGTCAATTGGCCAGGTGATTGTCCTCCAGATTTCTTGGCAAAATGTAGTGAGTATGTCAAGGGCTGTATCAATTTGTTGAAATGTGTCAACTGGTATTTCATCAATTCCTGGGGTGTTGTTTTTTACCAGTTCCTTCAGAGGAGCTTGGAATTCCTTCTTCATCACCATGGTCTTTTGAATACAAGTTGTTTAGTAAGATTTTTCTGAGTCAGCCAATTTTTTATGTACCATGACTCTGTGTACTCCTTCCATATTCTTTTGATGCTTCCTGGATCATTCAATATCATGCCCATAACATATTTATGTATTGCAACCTGAATCTTGAATCTGTTTTTCAGTTCCTTTAGCTTAAGAAATGCCAAGAGTTTGTTCCTTTTGATATTCCAACTTCAGTTCTTTGTACCTTTCATTGTAATATTTTACTTTGTCTTTCTAAACTGCCTTTGAAATTCTCTGTTTAGCTCCTTAATTTTCTCTTTCCTTCCCTGTGTTTTGGCTTCTCAGCATTGTTGTGCAATATTCAGAGTCATTATGACACATATAACTTAAGTTCCATTCATAGAAATAAATTCTTTTTCTTTAAATAAAACTTCAAATTGATTTAAGTAAATATGTTAAGTAAAATAAAAGCAAAAGTGGAAGGCATGGTGGAAAAGTAGATGCAAATGGCTCAAATTTTTTCAGCAGGATTCTGTTAGTTGCTAACAATTTGACCTTGACATGTGGCAAACCTTATGCAGCACAGAATGAAATTTTGCCCAGTCCACCAGCATTGTCCTGACTATTGATATGTTCAAGTCTGCTGCTGCTGCCGCTGAGTATCACGAGTGCTTTTTATATAGAGAGAACATTCTCCAGCAGTACACGGAATGTTCTGTTATGATCCATAGGATTTTCGCTGTACAATGATCAAAGTATGCCAGTATGTCTTTCTTCCTAGTGGGTCTTAGTCTAAAAGCTTTGCTTTGTCAATTGGTGCCTATGCTGGCATTTGAAACACCAGTGACATAGCTTTTACCATTACACATAACAAAGGTCATGGTAATAGTATGGAAATTACTGAAGTTTGACAAAAGAAATAGAGTAAATTATCTAACTAGATCTAGAAATATAAATATAGACTCATTAAAACACTTGGCAGACAAGTTTAAAGGAAACTTGACAGTACATGAAGCCCCTTAGAGCTAAGAATTAATAAACAAGATAGGAAATTATATGCAATTTGTGGTTTTGTTTTTGTTTCTGTCTTGTTAATGTTTCTATCTTGTTAACATGCATGTCAAGGGCAGAGAGTTATTTTCCCCTGATTACATATTTTAGATGATTTTTTAACCCATGCAACTTCTGCCTGGGCAGCTTAAGCTTGACAAATAAGGAAGAATGAAGAAGACTTGATGTCTTTGAACGGTGATGTTTGTGAAAAGTATTAACTATCCCATGAATAGCCAAAATAACAAAGAAATACTGTTTGAAGGAAATACAACCATGGTGCTCCAGAGGAGCACTACTTCATCTCACATATTTTGGGTATATTTGTCAAGAAGGGTCAATCTTTGGAAAAAGTCTTTATGCTGTGAAAAGTAGAAGATCTGAGAAATGGGAAGATCCTCAACAAGATACAAAAGTGACTGCAAGAAAGGACTTGAACATTGCCAAGATAATGAGGATGGGACAAGGTTTTACTTTGTTCATAGGTGTGTATGAGGCATAGCTGGCTTGACATCTAACACCACCACTATTTGCTATTGCAAATTCTTGCCAAGTTTTTAGAGAAAACACCGAATTTTGTAGTCAAACGCTAAAACCAGAGCTGTCATCATAGAAAAGGAAAAATAAGACATTTTTTAAGTTAGAATTTTTTTAAAGTTAGAATTTTTACAACACACACAGTTAAAGTTTTACCAAATCGTTCTCTTTGTTTTCTCTCCCCCTCCCCCCCCCCCGGCCCGTATAGCTAACTCTCTTGTAAAGAGACAAATACTGCATAGCTAATACAAACACTAAGGATATTCAAATACAACAATGAATATGGAGGTTTGTTGCCATAGTCTGCAGGGATTTGCACTGCTAACTCAAAGATTGCACCTCTCTGCTGCTTTAAATAAACATTTTTGAACCTTATTCCTGGTAATTCTGACAATTGCATGGTGAGATTAAGTATTTTAAAATATTCAGTAGAGTTATGCATGGTGAATGATGATGGGTTACTAAAAATAAAGGAAAAATATAGAAAAATAAGCAAACAGTTATGGGAACAATGGTTTTTGGGACTAAGGCACCTCAGCTTTTCCACAAGACAAGTCCAGTGCAGAAGCCTGAAATTGAACTAGAAGACATTGTCATGGCTAGGCACCTGACATGAAAGGACAAAGTGAGAAACTAAACAGATTGTCTACAGATGTGTTCTGAGAGTGTGACTTTCTTCTATAACGGTGACCTTATGCAACTAGTCAGGAACGGAGATACGCAAATGAACAGAAGAACATGGGCTTAGTTAGAGTTAGGAGATACTGTGGCCTGTATAAACTTCCATTTTATTTCCAAGGCTGAAATATTTGCAGGAGGAGACTACTGTTCTTTCTCCCAACAGTGACTTGTGAATTCAAACTGCCAATCTTTCATAAACTTTGCTATGAACTCAGTGAACAGTGGATGACAATCAACCTAGAATGTCGAAATTCCTCTATCATCTACAGAATGCTGAAACTCAAGATTGCTGGTGAACTACACTTTAACCCCCCCTTTTTTTAAAAATGGCCCCACCAGTATATTCCAAGGCAAAGAGGACTCTTTAGCTTTCACTATCAATATTATGACTCAAGGTACAACTTCTTCTTCTTCTTTCTGCTATTTTTAGAGTTAAATTTGGTCTATTGATAGTGAGTACTCAGACATTTGTATATAAGAGCTACAAGAAGTATCAGGGACACATGGATAAGTGTCTGTCTATTAACTGAAAGAGTTGAGTCTTGCACTCAGCATCCACTCAGTAGGAGGAAAGATCTTCTCTGCTCTTTGCAAAAATTACAATTTAGGAAACTTCACAGAGCATTTCCTTTTATCCACATGGGATCACTCTGAGCAATGTATAAAACATAGAAAGATGTACTTCATGGATGTATCCTTTCACCATACCTATTCTGGATGCTGAGCAAATAATTTGAGAAGCCAAAATCCATAAAGGAGATGTGTCATCAAGATAGCAGAAAGCCTCGTCAACAACCTTTATTATCCAGATAACGTAATTTTGCTTGCTGAAAATGAGAACTTGAAACACTTCCTACAGAAGATCAAAGAATATTTAGCCTTCAAAATGGATTGAATCTCAACATTAAGAAAAAATAAATTCTCATCACTGAGTTGATAAGCAACATCATAATAGATGGAGAAAAGATTGGAATTGTCTATTATTTCATCTTACTGCAATTCACAAATAACACCTTGCACCAGCAGGTAAGAAATCATTAGATGTGTTGCAATGGGAAAGCCTACTATCAGGGATGTCTCCAAAGTACTGAGAAGCAATAATAACATTTTAAAGATTATGATGGCCAGCGTCTTTTTTAATAACTTGATATGTATTTTATTGGCTATGCAAAGGCATTTGACTGTGTGTATAATAGCAAACTATGGCTGGCATTGAGAAGAATAGGAATCTCAGATCACTTAATTGTGCTCATACAAAATCTATACCTTGACCAAGAAGCTGTTGTCATAATGAAGCAAGATAACAATTCAAAGTTTAAAGCAGGAAGGGTGTTGCACCAGAGATATAACCAGCAAGATAAAAAAAAAATTCATCAACAACCTGTGTTATGCAGATGAAAAAAACCTTCCTTGCTGAAAATGAGGAGTATTTAACATGCTTGCTGGAGAAATTAAGGATTATAGCCTTCAATATTATATTTCAGCATCAAGAATACAGTCTCACCACTGAGCTAATAGACAAGATCACAATAGATGGAAAAAAAGGATTGAATTTGTCAACCATTTCACCTTGGATCAACATCTTTGGTACTGGGAGTCCTATCTTCCTGGACAAGTCTGTTGTCAGGGTCATCTCCAAAATACTGAAGAACAATGATTTCAGTCTGAACACTAAAGTGTACTTGATTTAGACCACTGTCATTTCAATCATTTGCTATGAATCTGAGAATTGGACAATGAATAACAGAAGAAAAGTTGATGACTTTGAGTTGCAGTGTTGTCCTTGGAGGCAAAGATGATAAAGCTTCATCTCTCACGCTTTGACCATGCTTCTAGGAGTGGGTATTCCTTGGAAAGGACATTATGCTTGAAATGGTGGAGGGTTAGTGAAAGATGAGAAGACCCAATTGAATTGAATAGACATAATGGTTACAGCCACAGACTCAATGTGTCAGCGATGATAAGGATGGCACAAGACAGGACAGTATTCAGGTCTGTTGTTCATAGGGTCACTATAAGTCATACTTATTTGATGGTACCTAACGAAAACAACTCCCCGATTAAAACAAGCTTGGAAGGAGGAGTGGCATCTACTTCTGTAATAGCTTGCCTCCGGAAACCCTATGAACCTGGAGAGAGGATGAGAAACACCCAAGTGTTGAGAATTCTCCTTCATAGGGTCACTATGAGTCACCTGCAACTTTTGACGGCACTTAACAACAACAACAACAACAACATGTATCTGACCACTAAGCATTGAATAAGAATTACAGCAGAAGAATTAATGTCTTTCAATTTGGAGACTAGTATTGGCAATTCCATAGGCTTCCAAAAGAACAAATAGATATCTATTGAGGAAAGTTCAGCCAGAGAACTCCTTGGAAACAAGGATGGTAAAGCCTCATCTCACATACTTTGGGCGAAGGGGGTTATTCCTTGGAAAGGGACATCATACTTGGAAAGATAGAGGGTTAGCAAAAAAGAAATGACCCTCCATAAGACAGATTGACACAGTGACAGCAAATGCAGTCTCAAATTTGTCAGTAATGGTGAGGGTGGCAAAGGATAGTATAATGTTCACTTCTGTTGTTTATTATAGGGTCCAAGTAAGTTGTACTTGACTGGAAAGTATGTAACAAGGACATAAAAGAAAGATATGGTGATAAATAATAGCCCCTAAGGAATTTCCGGTGTTCTACTAGTAAGGAGATGTGCTGGAGGGTCAGTTATGAGTCAGTTTGACTCTACAGTAAACAGCATTCTTAGGAGAGGGAGCTCTGGTGGCATATTCAGTAAGTAGTTAGGCTGCCTATTCGAGGGTGGTAACCTTCCGGTCTTTCAATTCCATCAGCTGCCCCAAAGTCTCCGTGAGTGAAGATGGACAATCTTCTTCTAGGTGATTTATAGCCTCTGACAACCCACTGAAGGGGGTCCATTTACATTGTAAAAGAGAGATCCATCTAACATTGGTAATGCTAACCCTAGTGCCATAGCCTCTTCTAAGCCTAGCTTGTATTCATGCCATTTTCGGTTGATGTACTGTTCCAGGAATTTTTGGATAATCTTCAGCAAGATTTTATTTGCATGTAGTACTGTTCAATAATTTCCACACAATTTTGGCTCACCTGTTTTGACGAATTGGGTAAATATGGGTCTCTTCCAGTCAGTTGGCCACCTAACTGTCCTCTAGAATTTTTGGCATAAATTGGTAAACACATTCAGAGCTGCATCTGTTTGTTGAAATATTTAATAGGTATTCCATAAATTCCTAGCACCTTATTTTTGCCAATTCCTTCAGAGTAGCTTGAATTTTCTCCTTTATCACCATTGCTTCTTAACTACGTTCTTTAATGACATTCTTTGGAGTAAATTTCCTAATCATTCAATATTCTGTTCACAAAATCTTTAAGGTTTGTTTTATTATTATTAATTTAGTTTGTTTATTTTTCATTTCAATGAACATCGACAGAGATTTTGGAATTCCATTCATTCATTGTTGCACCCTTCTCCCCACACAAACCCCTCTCCCCACCTCTGTTTGCCCCTCTCCTTGAAAAGCAAAAGAAAAACTCCCTCATTGGTACACAATCTCCCCCACACCTCCGCAAACCCCACCCCCTACCCCCAAATATAATCCACTCTGCAACCCTCATTGCGTACTCCTACGATAAAAATAATGGCCTAAAATATAATACTTTTAGACTATTCTCTCCCCCATAGACTTAACTTGAGGCACAAATTTGTTTTTCAATTCCTTTAGCTTAAGAAATGCCAAGCAATTTGTCCCTTTTAATATCTGACTTCAGCTCTTTGTACATTTCTCAACAATTCTTTTCTTTTTCTTCCTGAGCTGCTTTTTGAAATCTTCTGTTCAGCTCCTTAATTTCCTGATTTCTTTCTTTTGCTTTGGCTTCTTGATGTTCTAATGCAATATTCAGAATCTATTCTGACATCCATCTTTGTCTTTTCTTCTTCCTCTATCTCAGTAATGACCTGTTGCATTCTTCATGGATGATAATGTTGATATCTTCCCACAGCTTATCTGGTCTTTGGTCATTAGTGTTCAAGACTTCAAACCTCTTCTTGAGATTTATTTATTATTATTATTATTATTATTATTATTATTCAGATGAGATAGACCCAAAGTCAAATTTTGGTTCTTGGTGATTTGATTTAATTTTCTTTGGCTTCAGTTTGAACTTGCACATAAGTAGTTGATGGCTTGTTCCGCAATCAATACCTGGCTTAGTTTTCACAGCTGACATTGAGCTTCTTCTGATTCTTTCGACAGATGTGAAAAGTTTGATTCCTATGTATTCCATCACGTGAGATCCATGTGTATAGTAGCTGTTTGTTTTTTATAAAAGGTATTTGCAGTGAATAAATCATTGTGCAAAATACTATCATTCTGTTTCCAGCCTTATTTCTGTCACCCAGTCCATATTTTCCTATTTCTTATGCTTTTTTCTTCTTCCCAATTTTTGTTTCCAGTTACCAATTATTGTTAATATAGAATGCTCATTATCTATCCCTAGAAAATACTGCTCTTGCTGCATTGGGACGGTTATAAGGTGACAGTTTGATTCTAATTTAGTTGGGTGTGCTTCTGTAAGCACAAATGCAAGTTTTAGAAAAGATATAATACATATGAATAGGTGAGAACAGCAGGCTTTTCAAACCTCCCTATTACATAAAAGAGTCATCGCTGAGTAAATATGCTACTGCTGACTGTTGGAATGCAGAGCCAGATCTGAGTAGTTAAGCAATAATTGACATAGTCTTCAAGGCTATGAATGGCTCCCATGTTGAGACCTCATATTGCTGTTTTACTCAGAGGCTGAGTTGATGATAGGCTCTCTATCACAAACAGGAACGAAACGGAGACTCTGAAAGATATTTCTTACTAGAGTTATTGTTAACACACAGAGAGATATTGTTTTCTGATGTGAGCTTCCCAGTTTCTGAGCAATTTGTGAAGGAGGGTAAGCAGTCTTCATTAGATGAGTTGAGTAGCACTAATAAAATATATTTAGAAACTGATTTACTAATATAAAAATATATTTATATAAGTACCAGAGGTGAGAAAGAAATGCAGTTTGCTGTTGCTTTTTTCCCTTCTCTTCACATTTAAGATTACTGTCCTTTTATCCAGACAATCTCCACTGTCCATTTCAATTAATGCATTATTTTTATTTATTTATAAAACAATCTGTCATCTTTAAGATTTAAACTATTGTCGTGGGAAGCATTGCACATTACTCTAGCTTTCTGTTACTTGAACGTCTCAAATTAACTCTAGATTTAAATCCATGAACAAGGGTAATTGTGGTCTTGCAGAGAATTCTGCCTAAGAAATTTTCAGCCAGTTTTAGCTGATAGGACTTATAGTGCTGTGAATTTGTGAGTGTGCTTCTTCTAACACATTATCTTTATAGCCATAAAGTCAACTGTAACTCATAGTAACCCTATGAAAAAGCAATCTGATCTTTGTCCTTTCTTATGCCATCCTCATAATCTCCAACATGCTCTAACTCATTGTTTAAATCAACTATGTTAATTGTCTTCCTCTCCTTTCTGATCCTCCACTTTTCCCCAGCGTAAAGTCCTTTTCTAACCACTCTTGAACGTATGTCCAAATATGAGCACTATCTTTGACTCTAAGGAACAATTTAGCATTTCCTTCAAGGCAGAGTTGTTTGGCTTTTTGGCAGTCCATTGGATATTCAGTACTCACCACCAACACCACAGTTCGAAGGCATACATTCTTCTTTGTTCTTCTTTATTCATTTTCCAACTTTCGGATGTAGAGGAAGAAATGGCTTGGATCAGGAACACCTTAGTCTTTAAACAGACATCTTTGTTCTTTAGCACTTTGTTTCTTGACTGCTACTATCATAAGGAGTTCCAAGGTCTTAGTGGTAAGGAATGGCACTGCCAATACAAAGAACATGGTTCAAATCTACCAACAGCTTTGTGGGAGAAAGATGGGAAATCTTTTCCACTGTTATTTACTACCTCTGAAGATTCATTAGAGGGTAAAATACGGATGAGTTTTAATTCAAAGGTACACAACAATAACATAACAATATTATCATAGGTATTGATTGTGAATCCAAGTCAAGTGAAATCCTTCATAACTTCAGTCTTTTGTCCATTTATCATGATGCTGCCTGCAGATCCAGTGGTGAAGATTTGTTTTCTTAATGTTGGGATGTAATGTATATTGAAGACTGTTGTCTTCCTAAGGACTGAGTAGAACTATAGAAATATAAGATGTTTGTGGTCCATTAAGGGGATTGGATAGGTTATTAATGATGTAAATAAAGTGCATAGACTGCTAATGTGAGGTTTTGGTCAGTCTTGTCATACTTATGGGGGTGGTAATTTAGGATCTCTCCAACACCAAGAAATAAGACATAGGAGTTCAGTGAGTGCACTGTTTTACTTGCAACGAGTCCTGAGATCCCTGAGCAAACACTTCCTCTAGTCAGGAGATGGAGCTGTATCAATGAAGAGATAATGTGAGATGGTCAAAGGAGCAGTAGAATTAAGACGATAAGACAGAACTGTAAATTTCTAGCCCACAATGTGAGAAAACAGAACGCACTCAGAACAAAAGGCTTCCTTCTGCAGTTATCAGGAGCTTGCCTGATGACCCACAGAGCTAGAACCTAGTGCCCCTGGGGCTGGGTTTGCTTAGCTGAGTGACATGATGTGTGAGGGTGATATTTTAAATAGAAAATCTTAAAAAGCAAGGTAGAAGCTAAGAGAGAGGAACAGAGGGAGGTTTAACAATTTGCCTCATGGTTGATGAAAAACTATCCTGGGCTCTGAGTGTTACTGATCCTGAATTGTACCCTGTTAATTTCCCTAATAAGGGACTTCTAGTGGCCTAGTCTGGAGGAACTTGTTCTGTTTCACCAAAAATCATACCTTCCTGGTGACTTGAATCCATAAGTAAACTCCATAGGAAAAAAAATGGGCAATCTTCTCTCACATAATTTACAGCTTCTGAAAAGCTTCAGCTGAAAAGCCAAGGAACTACAAGTCAGTTCTAACTTGATGGCAAAGAGGTTGAAACCCGTCTAATACACCCTTAACTGTGAGTGTTGTCTGAGTTTTGTGTGATCATTGAAATGAATTTTTCACTTTAGTAGAGTCATGGGAGAAACAATTGGTGTCAGAATTGGCAAAAAATATCTTGGAAGGTAGGGTTATGTCTTACCACAGAAATCAGCGATGGGCTGCGAGCCATTTTTGTTGATGAGGATTCTCTTACCTTTTATGAAGTTAGAGGATGATAACGATAATGTGGTTTTTACATGTTCTCAGATTTTCAGAAAATGAGTACTGAACTTTTATGTCTATTGAACATTTTCCCAACTTTACCTAGGTTGGTTCACCTATACTTTGTTATACATAGTAGCAGAACGAGATCCTGTCATATCCTTTTGAATGTATGTTAAACTCTATTAGAGAAACAAGAAGTAATCCATAAGTACTCAAGGTAAAGCTATGACCCTAAATTACCCTATTTTTGACATTTAATAGTCATGAACTACAAAAAAATAGTGGAACAAAACTTAAGTTTCCACTTTAGATGTATTTATGGTGAGAATATGAGTATGAAAATCTGTGCTTGGAATATTCTTAGAGAGCTCATTGACCCTCGCTCTTTTCCTTAAGATGCAATTTATTGGGTGTTGCGAGTTTAATCCATCTAAAGCTCCCAAGTGTATCACCTATCTTCCTGTAACTCAATTTGGCCTTCTCACTCTCTCTGCTGAAACCATGAAGATCCTTTTAAGCCTCTGTCATTCTCAGAACATGAAAGTATTTCATATCTTCCTTAAAAGGGCTATATCTATTTCAGGCGCAGCCTTTTCTTGATATGTAGAGCTGTATGTAGGCAAATAGAAGTTAAGTGGAATTACTGGAAACCGATTCACTTCTTCCTCCTAAGTTTTTATATCCATGACATTAATAGGAAAATGCAATCTGTTTCTGGAATGTCCTATTATTCATTCTCAGAAAGGATAAGGTAAAGTTTTAAATTTATTTCAAGGCAGACAAATTACTCCAATGGTAAATAAAGAAGAGGAGTTACTTACTATGTGATATTTGAGACAATCTAATAATAAAAGCAATAACTGCTAGTAGGTTAATTGTTGGGCTATCTTAAGGTCAGTGGTTCAAAACCACCACTCATACCAAGGGGAAAATTGAGAAAGTCATCAGATTGACAGCTTTGGAAATGCTGTAGGGCAGTTCTACTCTGTCCTCCAGGGTTGAAATTTATGCAAGTGATTATTCTATCAATCACCATTCAGTCGTTCCTATCTGGGTCTGCAGCCTCTTTCTGTCCTTTTGTTCCCTCCTGTGTCCTGTTATGTAATCCTTCCCAAGCTGTTGTTTACATTTCCCTCTAGCCCAAGAATAAATCCCTTTGCATGTGCTGCTTGGGTCTCACAGACAAACCTCTATTATACATGCATTTCTATGTTCTTTCCTGTCATTCCTATGAAACTCTTCTTGGCTTTAAGTTTCAAGTTGTTTTAATATCATAAAACAATACAGGTAAAGTTGACTTCTGAATTTCTTCCAAAGCAACTGGTGAACCAAGTGGTGTCCTAAAACCCACATTGCTAAATGGATAAACTTACTTTGCCACCTTCATAGAACATGCATCTTTTCTTGACAGGTCGTGTATTTTGTATCCCTATATCCACAGATACATAACCCTGCTTGCTGAAACTGAGGAGGACCTCATGCACTTGCTGCGAAGGGTCAAGGACTGCAGCCTTCAATATGGACTAAGGCTCAATGTCAAGAAGACA
>NW_006399858.1:855004-858409 GCF_000299155.1 Elephantulus edwardii
TGGGAGGAGGGTAGAGAGAATAGTGCAACAATGAATGAATGGAAACCCAAAATCTCTGTAAATGTTTATGAAAATTAATAAAATATAGAAAAAAAAGAAATTAATAACAAGAGGACAAAGGAGAAATACCATACATTTGGAAGCTGAAAAACATTTTGAAAATGAGTGGGTACTAGAAAAAAATTTAAAATGAAAGTAGAAAGTTTCTTGAAACAAATTGCAATGAAAACACCACTTATCAAAACCTCTGGGAAACAGCCAAAGTAGTAATCAGAGGTCAATATATAGCAATAAGCAAACACATCAAAAGGCAGGAAAAAATGACCAGACTCTCTAACCCAATATCTATAAGAAATTTAAAAAGGACAGCAAGAAAATCTGATATTCTCTAAAAAAACTGAACTTATAAAAATTAGAGCATAAATAAAGGAAATAGAAAACAAAAAAATTTGAAACCATCAACAAAACTAGGAGTTGATTCTTTGAAAAGGTTGATAAAATTGATAAACCACTACCAAAACTAACAAAAGAAGGAAAGGACAATAATAATATGAATAAAAGATGAAAAGGGTGACATCACAACAGAACCAACCAATAAAAAGACTAACAGCGGAATAATATGAAAAAGTGTATTAAAACAAATATGAAAACCTAGAGGGAATGGACAGATATTTAGAAATTCACAACCTACTTAAACTGACACAAACAGAAATTGAATACCTGAACAGACCCATTATAAAAGAAGAAACTGAGAATGTATTAAAACAATGTCAAGCCAAAAAAAAAACCCCTGAACCAGGTGGTTTTACAAGTGAATTTTATCAAACATTCAGAAAAAAATAGTCACCAATCATATAGAAAGTGTTTCAGAAAATAGAAAAAGATGTTGTTAACCCAGACTAATTTTGTGAAGCAAACATTTCCTTGATACCAAAAACAGGTAAAGACACCACCAAAATAGAAAACAATATGCCAAAGTATCTCATGAACATAGATGCAAAAAATTCTAAATAAAATCCTGGCCAACAGAATCCAATAATACATTAAAAAAATAATTCATCGTGACCAAGTGAGATTCTTAACAGGTATTCCATGGATGGTTCAACCTAAAACAATCAGTGTAATTGATCACATAAACAAAGCAAAGACAAAGGAAAAGAACATCATGATCCTGTCAATTGATGCAGAAAAAGGCCTTTGACAAAATCCAGCACCCTTCCTGATAAAAACACTCAAAAAAATAGGATGAGAGGGGAATTTCTTCAACATAGTAAACAGTATATATTTGCAAACCTGAGAGCAAACATTGTTCTCAATGGAGAGAGATTAAAGGCATTTTGCTTAAAACCAGAAAGTAGGCAAGGATGCTCACTATCACCTGTCCTATTCAATATTGTATTGGAAGTGTTAGCAATACCAATAAGACAAGAGATGAAAATAAGAGGTATCTGAATTGTCAAAGAGGAGGTAAAATTATCTTTACATGCAGATGATTTGATAGTATACTTAAAAAACCCTAAAGACTTAGCAAGAAAAGTATGGACACAGTTGACCAATTCAGCAAAGTGGCAGGATACCAGATGAACATACAAAAATCAATTGTTTTTCTTTCAGGTACAAAAAGAACACAGAACTGGAACTAAGAAAAACAGTATCGGTAACAATAGCTAATCACAAGATTAAATACTTGGGAGTAAATCTAACCAGAAGCACAAAGCATCTATTTAAAAAAAAAAACACAAAATATTACTACAAGAAATAAAATGAGACCTGGAAAAATGGAAGAATATATCTTGTCATGGATAGGAAGACTAAATATTGTGAAAATGGCAATCTTACCAAAGGCAAAATATACGTTCAATGCAATCCTAATACATATATCAATTCTATTGTTCAACAAGATGGAAAAGGCCATCTCCAGTTTCATTTGGAAAGGAAAGAGCCCACTCCTTAAACAGAAGAACAAGGTAGAAGGCATTTCACTCTCTGACTTCAAATACCATGATGGTCAAGACACTGTGGTACTGGTACAATGACAAACACATAGATCAATGGAATAGAATTGAGAATCCAGAAATCAGCGCATCTACCTATTGTTAACTGATTTTTGACAAGGAGATGAAATCAGTTTAGTGGGAAACTACAGACTTTTTAACAAATGATACTGGCAAAATTGGAAAACTATCTGTAAAAAACTCAAGTAAGATCCATACCTCACTCCATACACAAAAAAAAACTCTAGGTGCATCAAGGACCTAGAACTAAAACCAAAGAATATAAACTTCATTAGAGAAAAGTTTGGAAGAACTCAGGAAGTCCTACTCCACAACATGAAGAGTCTTCCAAGCATTCTGCAAAAACTACAACCAGGAGAGGATAAAATAGATGAATAGTACCTTCTAAGAATCAAATCCCTGTGCACATTCAAAACTCTCCAACAGGGTAAAAAGGGAAGCCACAGACTGGAAAAATATTTGGCAATTACATGTCTAATAAGAGACTTATATCTAGAACTTCTAGAATATTCAAGCACCACAACAATATAAAGGTAAACAACCCAGTTGCAAAATGGGCACAGGATATGAACAGACACTTCCCCAAAGAAGATATTCATTTGGCAATCAAACACATGAAGAAGTGTTCAAAATCTCTAGCTCTAAGAGAGATGCAAATCAAAACAACTATGAGGTATCATCTCACCCCAGGAAGAATAGCAAAATTCAACAGAACAGCAAACAACAAATGCTGGAGAAACTGGAACACTTATTCACTGTTGGGAGTGTTAAATGATGCAACCACTATGGAAGGCTGTATGTTACTTTCTCAAAAAGTTGAAAACCAGAAATACCATTTGACCCAGCAATTCCACTACTGGGCATATACCCTAAAAAAACTAGAACTGCCACCCAAGCAGGTATGTGTACACCCATATTTATTGCTACTTGGTTCACAATAGCAAAGAGTTTATAACAACTCAAGAGACCATCAACAAATGAATGGATAGAGAAACTAGCAATGGAGTACTGTGCAGCATTGAAAAACAAGGAACTCACGAAATATCAAAATGGGTGACCCTGGAGCACATTATACCGAGTGAAGTATTTCAGTCACAAAAGGACAAATACTGCATAGTGACACTGTTGTAAAAGAGGACTGACATTTGGGTTGGGGGCAACCTAAGAAAAGAGAAGATAAATAATTTATATCCATTGAAACAGATGAGAGAGAGAACTGTTTAAGGCGCATTGCCATGGGAAAGTCTGCTGTTAGGGACCTCTCCAAAGTGCTGAAGAGCAATGGTATCTCTTTGGAGACTAAGGTGTGTCTGATACAGGCCATGGTCTTCGCAATCACCTGTTATGCATCAGAGAGTTGGACAATGACCAAGGAGGATAGAAGGAGAAT
>NW_006399858.1:858509-865111 GCF_000299155.1 Elephantulus edwardii
GCGGTTGGCGCAGGATAGAGCAGGGTTTAGGGCTGTTGTGCATAGGGTCGCTATGAGTCGGAAACGACTCGACGGCACATAACAACAACAACAACAATATCCAAAGATAGTCACACAAGAGGACTGCAGCATAAATGCAGTAGGTTCTTATTTACAGAAAATAGTTTACCTTCAACTTTTTGCTTCTGGTCTAAGGAAGTCAACATTAGTACACCAGTCCATAAAAACCATCAGTCATAGAAAGAATCTTCATTGTTTCACATACTTATTACTTCATGGTGGTTGGGGTGAGGGAATTAGATCACAGTGAAGAAGAGGAATCTACTACTTCGACTTTCAGAAGGAAGCTGCTAACTGGAAGATTGCTACCTCAACCTCACCAGTAACCCTTGCTGTGACAGTCTGCTTCTCCCAAGATAAAAACCTTGGAAACTTATGGGGTATGTTTATGTAGTATTATTATGAGATTAAAAGTGATTTGATGAAAATATTGTTTGTTATGTGGTATTGTTTTTGTTTTATTGTCCTTGTTTTGTTTTGGATTTAAATGGAGAGAGATTTGAAATGAGGCCACTGGACCCAGGATTTCTTTGTGAAATATTCACTCAACTTCCATTTTGGTAACACTGTAGTTAAGTGCTGTCTAATCAACTCCAGCTCACAGTGACCCTGTAGACAATATGTCAAAACCTTACCAGATCCTGTGCCATCCTCACATCGCCCCCTGTGTTTAGTTGTTGATCACTGTGGCAATCCATTTTGTTGACGGTCTTCTCTTTTACTGACCCTTACCAGATCCTGTGCCATCCTCACATCGCCCTCTGTGTTTAAGTTCCTAGCTATAGTTGTTGATCACTGTGTCAATCCATTTTGTTGATGGTCTTCTCTTTTACTGACCCTCTCCTTTTGCAATCATGCTTTTTCCAAAGACAAACACCTCCTGCTAATAGACTGAGAGTAGGTGAGATGAAGTTTCATCCTCTTTTCACCTGCATTCTGGCTACACTTTTTGCAGAATAAATTTGCTAAGGGTTTTGTTTTTATTATTTTGTCTTTTTTGCTGCCCACCCAACACACTTTATGAGCATTTAAGGAAAACACACAAATTTTCCTTCAATCTCTTTATTCATTATTCAACATTCAGATGCTTTGGAAGCATTTGAATACTCTTTTGTTTGGATCAGACACTCATTAGTTTCTACACCGACATCCTTGCTTATTAGTCTTGAAAGCAGATTTGTTTGCCTTATGGAATATATCTTTTTTCCCTCCTTTTTATTTTTTTCTATCTATCTATCTATCTATCTTACTTACCTACCTATGATTGAAAAAATCTATTTCTCCTTTTTTGTTCTGTCTTCCTCACATTTTATGTACCTTAACCCTCCAAAATTGATTCTGTGTGTAAACCATTTCTGAGCATTTTATTTTAGTGATCTTTTATAATAATTGTCCTTTTGTGACTAATTTATATCACACAGTATTACTTGTTCTAGTTTCATCCATGTTGTATGGTATTTCACACATTATTTGTCTTCTTTTAGTGATATTACTCCATTTTGTGAGTATTAAAATAGAAGGAAGTGAATGATATTAACAACCTTGTGTGAATACACCATAATTTGCTTAGCTATTCATCTGTCAAAGCGCACTTGGGTTGTGTCCCATTCTTTCCTGTTAATAGTGCTGTAATAAAAATGGGTTTTAATAAATCTGGTTGTGTTGCAGTTCTTATTTCTTGGTGAAATAATCATAAATGAGGATATCTGAATCATACTATTATTTTTATTCCAAGATTTCTAAGTACCAGACTTCTTTTTATAATGTTTTGTGCTGTTTTCTATCCTCATCACCAATATGAGAGCTCCCATCTCTCCATATCCTTTCAAGCACATACTGTTTAATGTCTCACTGAACATCACTGTTTTGTTTCTACGGTCATGACATTTCTTTTATAAATACATATAACATTTTTTAAAAATTCTAATTGTGATTTTAATAAAAGTTTACCAGAAAGTTAGATTTTCATTCATTAATTATTGCACATTTTCCTCCCTCCTCTTATCTTTCCCCTCCCTCAGTTCATGTTCTTTTTTAAAAATAAAATTCATTGTTACACAATTTTCTCCCTCCTCCCTCCCCTCCTCAGCTTGTTCCCTTTTGCCTCCTTTGTCCTATTTACAATGTACATTTTATTCCAGATTGTCATCTTACATATAATGCCTAGTCATATATTCCTTTTAGACACTTATTTCTTTCATCTGTTCCAATAGAGTGTTCATTATGAATCCACTCTTTTCCTATTCTCCTCCCAATCCCCCCCCCCAAAGTTAGTCCTGCTTTATAACCACATTAGAAAAGGCAATTTTCAATTTTTATCTGGAATGGAAAGAAACTGTGATTAAGTAAAGCACTCCTGAAAAAGGAAAACAAGATAGGAGGCATCACACTTCCTGATTTGAAACCCTACTTAAAGCCATAGTGATTAAGACAGCATGATGCTGGTACAATGACAGACACATAGAACAGTGGGATAGAATTGAGAACCCAAAAGTTAGCCAATCTTCTCAATATCAAGAAAAGAAAGATTCTTATCACTGGGCCAATTGGCAGCATCAGTATAGATAGTGAATGGATTGAGATAGTTAACAGTTTTAGTTTACTTGGCTCCACAATCAACACTCTTGGTAGTAGAAGCCAGGAAATCAGGAGACCAATTGCATTCGGAAAGTCAGCTGTGAGGGAACTCTCAAAAGTACTGAAGAGCAACGATGTCAGACTGGAGACTAAGGTGCGCCTGATCCAGGCTATAGGCTTTGCCATTATATGCTATGCATCGGAGACTTGGACAGTGAATAGCGATGATAGAAAGAGAATTGATGCCTTTGAGCTGTGGTTCTGGAGTAAAGTGTTGAATATACCATGGACTGCTAGGAGAACAAACAGGTTTGTCCTGGAGAGGGTGAAGCCAGAATGTTCCCTGGAGTCAAGAATTCTGAAGCTTCGTCTGACATACTTTGGGCATGTTGCAAAGAGGGACTGGTCCTTGGAGAGTGACATCATGGGAGAGTGGAGGGACGGTGAAGGAGAGGAAGACCCTCGGTGAGATGGATAGATTCTGTGAGTGGAGTGGTGGGAATGAATGTGTTTGAGACAGCGAGGTTGGCACAGGATGGAATGGCGTTTAGGGCTCTTGTACATAGGGTCACTATGAGTCGCAAATGACTCAATGGCACCTAACAATAACAACAACAACCACCATCTATGATCAACAGATCAACAAGGAGACAAAATCAGTTAAGCAGGGAAATAGCAACCATATTACCAAATGGTGTTGACAAAATTGGAAAACCATCTGTTGAAAATTCAAGCAAGACCCACACCTCGCACCATACACAAAAAAACAACTGAATGTGGATCAAGGACCTAAGAGTAAAACCAAAGAGTAAAAATGTCATTTTAGAAAAGATTGGAAGAATTCTACAAGCCCTAATCCACAGTATGAATCGTATTCTAAACATAATGAAAATCCTACAACCAGGAGTGCACAGCAAAAAATTTCTCCAAAGGGTAAAAAGGAAAGTCATAGACTAGGGAAAAATATTTGGTAGTGACATATCCAAAAAGGGACTAATGTCTGAAGTGAATTTCATTTTTCGGTTTTATTTGCATCTCTCTTATAGCTAGTGCATTTATTGTCACCTAAATATTTTCTTTGGCAAGATGGCAGTTTATGCCCTTTGCAGATTTTGTAGTTGATATTTGTATTTTACTGTTATTGTTGAGGAGTTGAAGTTTTACATACATCTTAGAGAAAATTTCCTCATAAGATGTGTCATTATAAAATATTTTGTTTCAATATAAATGCTCTCATTTTACTCTTTGGAAAATTCTTTTGATGTTCATAATAATTTAATTTTTAGGATGTCTCAATAATCTAATTTCTTCTCTATTGATTATATATCAGTTATATTTCATATTCTGTTTAAGATATAGGTTAGGGCACCTATGTTTGCCCCAAGTTTTACTTTATTTTTATAGTTTCAGAATATACTGAAGTTCTTGATTCATCTTGAATTAGTATTTGGATATGATGTCAAGTATGAAATTTGTTCTCATTTTCTATAGAAGGACATCCAATTTTGGTAGCACTGTTTGTTAAAGAGACTATTTTTTTTCTTCTTTTTTTGATCTCGTACCTGCAGCTATAATAAACATTGGTTATGGATGTTAATGGCTGGACACGGTGGGGTGGGGGGTGAAGCTGGACCAGTGTAATGGCCTGCCAGGCAGCGGCCAGCCAGGGATGGGCCCAGACAGCTGGAATTTGAGTAAGATCCTGCATGTTTCCAATCAGTGAGAGCCTGCACACTCGCTCTGCACCTGTGCCCATATCCTGAGCCCTACCCGCCCTGCACTAGTGACCATGCCCTGTGAGCATGCATGTGCCCTGTGTCCTTGCCCATCCTGCACCCATGCCAACCCTGCATTTGTGCCCATGACCTGTGCCAGTGCCTGCCCTGTGTCTGTGCCTCCATGCTTCGCCTCCTCACATTCAGTCAACTAACTGACTTTAGTCCAGAATGCCTCAATCTGACTTACCTGCAAAGGTTATAAACAGAAGAGACTGCTTTCACAGGCCCTGAACTGAAACTTCCCTTGGGTCAGAAGTACAGAGAGAGACACAGGTTGCATAACCACCCCACCCTCTTTTGGAGCAGTGACATAAGATCAAAAACATAGTGCCACCTCAGGCACGAAAAACTACCACAACAATGTCAAGGAAGAAGCAAGCTACCTTACGCACTACAAAGATGGAAAGCAAGAGATCACCTTCCCTCTAAAAAGTGACACAACATCAATGGATTTCCTGAAGAGAGAAAGTCTGATGGAACTTTATGAGACAGAATTTAAACGAACGATTATGGTATATTTTCAAGGGCTGAAAACAAACTTGAAGAATTATAGGACACTGCAAGCAAAAACCAGGAGGAGCTTAAAATTCAAAACAATGCAGATTAAAAAAACAAAACAATAGAAGCTCTGGAAAAACAAGAAATCGTGATACAAAATATGAAGTGAAATGTTTGAGATGCTGTCAACATGATGGAGGGACACATGAACAAAGCTGAAGAGACAGGCCACAGAACCAGGAAATAGAAGAGATAACTGTAACCTGAAGAACAAAAAGCAGAATCAAAAAGGAAGGAAAAAGAAGAAAACTGAAGAATAATGTGGGACATCATCAAGAGAAATAGCATCATTAGAATCCCAGAACAGGAAGAAGGAAGAAAGACACCAAAACAGTTGTGGAAGTATTACTAGAGGAAAAATTAAAGATTATATATTCAAGCAGCTGAGAGAACACCATATACAACAGACACCAAAAGAAAAACACCAAGACATACATGGTCAAATTTGCCAGAACCAAAGATGAGAAAATTCTGAAAGCAGTAAGGGAGAAATGGAATGTAACCTACAAGGGAGAGCAGATAAGATTAGGTGCCAATTTCTCAGTAGAAACCATATGAGCAAGAAGACAGTGGAATGACATATATTCAACACTCAAAGAACACAACTGTCTACCAAGAATACCGTACCCAGCAAAACTGTCAGTCACATATGAAAGAGATATCATGATATTCCCAGAAAAACAGAAACTAAGAGAGTTTGTAAAAACAAGACCAGCATTGCGTGAAACACTGAGAGACATCCTTCTTACAGAGGTGCCAAGAAAGCAGGATGGACCAAATAACTAGAAATATCACCAAAAGAACTCAGCAAGGTGATAGCAATAAAATCTTGCCTCTCAATAATCACTCTGAATGTGAATGGTTTAAATGCATCATTGAAGAGAAAAAGATTAGCAGATTGGATAAAAACCCCAAATCCATCAATATGCTGTCTATAAGAGACATACTTGAAAAATGAAGATAAAGAAAGACTAAATATAAAAGGGTGGGAAAAATATACCAAGCAAATGGCACCATAAAACAGCAGCATTAGTGATATTAATCTCTGATAAAATAAATTTTAATGCAAAAACCATCACAATGGAGAAGGAAGGTCACTACATAATACGTAAAGGGTAAATAGGCCAAGACGACATAACAATAATAAATATCTCTGCACCAAATCAAAGACCTGCGAAATATATAAAACAAACATTAACTAAACTGAAAATGGAAATAGACAACACTATATAGAACTTGGAGACATCAATACACGACTCCCAAGAAAAGATAGAACTATCAGAAAGAAACTCAACAAAAATGCTAAAGAATTTAACCACGCAATAAACCAACTTGACCTCATAGATATTTCTAGTTTAATGCATCAAAAAAAAAAAATCACAGTTTACCTTCTTTTCCAATGTGCATGGCATATTCTCCAGAATAGATCACATTTTAGGTCACATAGCAAACATTAATAAATTAAAAAAAAACCCATAGAAATAACATAAAGCATTTTCTTTATCATCACAATGCTGCAAAATTAGAAATTAATAACAAGAGGTGTGGGTCTTGCTTGAGTCTTTTGCAGATATTTTTCCAATTTTGCCAACACCATTTGTTAAAAAGGCTGTCGTTCCCCCACTTCAC
>NW_006399858.1:870531-875241 GCF_000299155.1 Elephantulus edwardii
GCACAGGACAGAGCGGAGTTTAGGGCTGTTGTACATAGGGTCGCTATGAGTCGCAGGCAACTCAACGGCACATAACAACAAACTACAACAATATTTTCATAATTAAAATTCTAGAAAAGAATTTCGTAGTAAAGTGGACTCTGGATTTGGAGGGGGTGGGGGGATTATATAACAATGAGAGAATTATTTTTTCTTTTTTTCAAAGAGAAAAGCAAACCGGAGGTTGGGGTTGGGCAGGGAGGAAAACATGCCACAATGAATGAATTGGGGGGAGGAAGAAACAAAAATAATTTTTTTACAACTTCAATCTTCTCTCCAATTATCATGATGTTGCCTATTGGTTTAGCCATGAGAAAGCTTGTTTCATGATGTTAAAGTATAAACCATACACATTCTTTACTCTACATTAGTAGGAATTGTAAGTCCTCTTCACTTTCTGTATGAAGAATTATATGTCTGTAGAATGAAGGTTGTTAATGTGCTTTCCTCCATTTCTGTTGCTGTATTCTTCTTCATAAAATCTTGAAAATTTTGCTCAGCAAATAGTTTGACCAGGTATAATGAAAAGATACAAACTTAATTTACATATTTCCTGATTTCAAATCACTCAGGGTTCCCTTGTTTTGTCTGAATGAAAGGCTTCTAATTGATCAGCATAAAGGTTATGCTTAAGCACAATTAAATATTCTGGAATTTTCATTTTCTCAAAGCTACCTTTAATTTTTTATGATACACACAGTTCATCCTTTTCCAGATAATAAAACACAATCAACTGTGGTCTCAGTAGTACCTTGTTCTTGCATTGCAACCAAATATAGTGCCAGTGCCACTCCCTCGGACGCAAATAGAACAAAACAAGTACAGCCAGAGTGTTCCTTGGAGGCAAGAATAGTGAGGCTTCACCTCACATACTTTGAGCATGTTGCTAGGAGGGGTTATTCTTTGGAGAATGACATGATGCTGGGAAGGGTGGAGGGTTGATGAAGGAGAGAAAGACCCTCAGCCAGGTGGATTGACACGGTGACAGTTGAAATGGGCTCGTGTGTGTCAGGAAATGTGAGAATGGTGAAGGTTAGAATAGGGTTCAGATCTTTTGTTCATAGTGTCATTATGAGTTGTACTTGACTCAACAGCACTGAAAAAAACAACAACAAACCCCTCCTAAACCTAAAATATCCCCAGAGATTTTGCACCCTTGGTGTATGTGGAAGGATTCTTGTGGCACAATATCTACGTGGTTTATGGATGTCTTCCATTTAGTTAACCAGGCAATGGTCCTCCAGATTTCTTGGCGCACAACCTGATGAATATGTCCAAGGTAGCATCTGTTTGTTAAAATATGTCAGTTGATATTCTATCTACTCCTGGGGCCTTCTTTCTTGCCAATACCGTTATAGCAGTTTACACTTCCTCTTTAATCATCATTGCCAGTTGCACATAAGTTGTTTCATGAAATTTTTCTGTATCAGCTAGGTTTTTTTAAGGGTACAATGACCGTGTACTCCCTCCATCTTCTTTTGATGCTTTCTGAATCATTCAATACATTGACCATAGCATCTTTAAGTATTTCACCTTGGGGTTTAAATTTGTTCCTCAGTACTTTCAGATTAAGGAATGCTGAGCAAGTTCAAACCTTTTGATGTTTTTTTCTCCAGCTCTTTGCACATTTAAGACTTTGCTTTGTCTTCCCGAGTTGCCTTTTAAAAATTTCCCCCTCTTTTTTTAAATTGTGAGTTTAACAAATGTTTAGATTTTTCATTTGTTCACTGTTGCACATTTTCCTCCCTATTCCCCTCAGTTTACATTTTTTAAAAAATCCATTCATCATTGTATAATTTTCTCCCTTCCTCCCCATCCCTTCCCCAGTCCACTTTTCTATGCACTTCTTATTCTGGACTGTTGTCATACAAATAATGCCTAATCACATATTCCTTTTAAACAGTTCCATCCCAACACAGTGTTCACCATTTTTTGTTGAGCTCCTTGACTTCCTGGTGTGTTCTCTTTTCTTTGACTTTTCTGCACTCTAGTGCAATATTAAGAGTATCTTCTGGAATCCATCCTTTTCTCTTCCTCCTTTGTCTTTGTAATGACCTTTTGCATTCTTCATGGATAATATTCTTAATATTCTCTCACAGCTCATCTGGTCTTAGTGTATTAATGTCCAAGAAAAACCTTTAACTTGTTCCTGACATGATTTTAAATTCAGGTAAAATAGACTCAAGGTCAAATATTGGTAATTTCAGTTTTGTGATAGTTTTATTTTGCTTCAGTTTGTACTTGCATATGAGTGTTGATGGTCTGTTCCACAATCAGTACCTGATATACTTCTCACAACTCACTGAGATTCTCCAATGATTCTTTTCACAGATATCATCAATTCGATTCCTGTGCAGACCATCAGGTGCCTATCCTTTTTATAAGAGGATCTGCATTATCCTTAGGAATTTGTGAGATGAGGAGAGTGGTGGTTAAAAGATATATTACCCCATGATTGTATTATATATAGTTAAAAGAGTTACACTGTGTGTGTGGGGGGGGGGGACTGAACCTATTGTGTGAGTATTTTAGAAGTAGAACGTTTCTAATCATCAAAGAAGACATCAGACAGCAACACTTTACTAGCAGAAAGAACCTAAATATCCATAAAATGAGGGGCACATGCCAAGAAACTACAGAGGATCTCTAAGAACTTGGAGAAGTCCCCAGCTAACAGCTAGAAATAAATAAAATAAAATAGAACCTCAGTTCTAAACAGCTTGAAAGTAAATTGCTATCAACCTCCACTAAGTTTGGAAGAGGAAACAAGAACAGAGTCCCATGAACATTGATTTCAGCCTATTGAGAATGTGAGCAAGAGTCCATTCACATATTTTTAGGTACTGTTGGGGCAGAAGGAAGGTCCTCTGGCCAGGACAGATCACTAAGCTCAGGATAAGTACAAGCCTCCCAATGGCCTTTAATACGGGGTAGAGAAAGCTCCCTGTGTTTGGCCATACCGGCTTGAGAAAGCTCCCCACCAGGGAAGATGGCTGCTGCATCTGTGGAGCTGGGAGTAGTCCACACGAGGCTGAGGTTCTCCTATCCAATCCGCATGTTCCACATCTGCAAGCCCACCCTATCCTGTCTTTCTGTTTACTTGCTTATATATAAGTGTGTTACAGCCCCCAATAAAGATGAGCTGGATCTACTCTCTGAATGGCTCCTGGAGAGGTGTGTCTCTATGGTGCTTACCCCCATCAGGGTGTTGCTGTTCATTGCCAGCAAACAGATAGCAACAATATATGCTTCCATCTATGGACACTATTCAATGATGAACGTGCTGTGGTGATGCATTGCAAAGCAATAGAACACTGACACAAAGAGATGCAAATGAACACTTTCAATCATTCAAAGAGAATAAACAGGAAACACAAGTTCACTGCAACCTAGTAATGTCTTAGCTTACCGCGTGTTTATGTATTGGGAAAATTAGTGTCCAGCCTGTTTTGTCATCTAACTCCTAGTAATATTAGTGACTCAAACAATTGTTAGCACCTTGTTGAACACAAAGTCTAACAGGTACTGCTCAAGGCAATTCATAGACCTTTTTTTCCCCCCCAGATAGCATAAGATGGTGCTTTCATGTTTATAAAACTTGTGCAGTAAATGCCAGTATAATTTAATCCTGACTGTATACAACACCAAGTAAAATATAACTTTGGTATGTGAGTGTAAAGTAAAAGAAAATAACATTTAGCTGGTATTTATCATGTGCCAGAAATTTATATTCTCCATCAATGCCTTTGTGTTGTGGTGCAGGAGTAGAATTTTAAATATATCATGGTCTGCCAAGAGAATAAACAGTCTATCTTGGAGAGAGTGAAACCAGGCTGTTCCTCTCTAGGCAAGGATTTTGAAACTCTGTTTCATTGGGCATGTTTCCAGAAGAGACCAATTCTTAGAGAAAGATTTCGTGCTTGGAAGGGTGAGGGGTCAATCTGGAGAGAAATATCTTGGATAAGATGGATTGACATCGTGCCTATGGTAATAGGGACAAGTGTATTGGACAAAATGAGATTGGTTCTAGGCAGAGTTCAGAGCTATTGTTTATGGGGTTGCTATGAGTCATCGTCAACTTGATGGCACATAACAACAGCAACAAGAACAGCATCATGTATTATCTTGTTTAGTCTTTTAAAAAACTTACACAACACATGTTACTGCTATCTTTATGTATGTTGTTGTTATTGTTATGTGCCATCGTATCATCTGCGACTCACAGAAACCCCAAGTACAGCAGCTCTAAACCCTGCTCGATCCCTTGTTAATCTTATTGTCTCTGACATGCCTATCCCCATTACCTCAGTGATGGAATCAATCCATCTTATCGAAGGTCTTCCTCTTCTGCTCTTTCCCTCCACCCTCTTCAAGGACTAATCCCTCCTTACAACATGTGCAAAATATATCAGATGGAGGTTCAGAATACTTGTCTCCAAGGAGTAGTCTGGTATCACCCTCTCCAAGACAAACTTGTTTGTTCTCCTACCAGTCCATGGTATACTCAATATTCTTCCAGCACCAAAGCTCAGATGAGGATAACTTCCTGAACAGATAAACTGTTCATAGTACCAAGCATCAAGATTCTTTTTTAAAAAATTTATTTATTTTTCATTTCAATGAACATATACAGAGATTTTGGAATTCCATTCATTCATTGTTGCACCCTTC
>NW_006399858.1:875341-882910 GCF_000299155.1 Elephantulus edwardii
CTTTGCTCCTCTCCTTCAAAAGCAAAAGAAAAACTCCCTCATTGCTACTCAATCCCCCCCACATCCCCCAACCCCAAATATAATCCACTCTGCATCAAGATTCTTATGCAAGACTTTCTAGATTTGAAATGCAAATACGTCCACTAGTGCTCTAAGAGCTCACACATTATGTAAAATAGATGTTAAACATAGTATTTTGAGGTATCTATTTCCTATTTCTCCAAGGAGATTGTTCTCCCCCCACTTTAATATGTCATTCTTTGTAAATGTATAGATAATGAGAAAAAAGAATATCCAGAACAGTGAAAATAATTTTATTTTATCATGAATCAATTGATTCATAAATATTTTTTCTAGATCCAAAATGTACCTACTTTGATAAAAATCTCTGGGCACATGTTGCTTTTCATATATAAGCATTAATTTTTTTCAAAATATTCTAATGTCTAAAATATCACTAATTTTTAAAAGGCCATAAAGGAAACATTTGTAAATTTTTATTTTGTAAATCCAATAAGGCATCTGAAGGTTATTACTAAGTTTATCTTCACTTCTTTTTAACTATAAAATTAAGAAACAAGAGATAAAGAATATTTTTTTACATTGAATGAATGCCTAGAAAATAAGGAAGTCAGCAAATTCTGAAGACAGTTACTGTAAGAGAGGAAAAGCTAAAGCAAAAATAAACAACTGCTTTTCCTCGGTCTTGAAATGTATATAGTACAATGATAATTTGATGTGCACTGTCATTTAGGGTTTAAAAGAAATAACAGTTTTATGAATGCACATTTATCCTCTGAACTTATAAGCATTTAAACAATGTATGTATCACAGTGATAGAAAACAGGTGTGCTGGAATTCATACCAAAGACACAAAAATGCAGCCGTAATATGGCATATTGTCAAATTCAGAATTGCTTTTCAGACCCTTGAAATGTCTTTTAGCATAAGTTAAGTAAACGTTAAAGTTACAAAATAACTGTCATTTGTCAAAAACAGAAGTGCATTCTTTTAAGGATGCACATCACCAACACTCTCTGAAAACTATAGTATTTACGCTTAAATTGAATCTTTGTCACATTTCTTAGAGGCACTATGAGCTGGCGGCCTCTGCTTTAGAGAACAGATAAATTGGTTTTATCTCCACTCTGGTGCTTAGATCTGGAACCTAGTCCAGATAGTTATACTGATGTCTTTAATTTTAGAATTTCTGTTTATGCCCTCTGAGGAATTAATGTAATTATCATGTAATGTTAGCTTCTTTTGCTTTTTTTTTTGTTGTGAGAAATACTTAGATCTCTTCTAGGAGAAGATTTCACAGTGCTCCTTTTTGGCTTTTATTCAAAAGTATTTCTTTAAGCTTATTAGCTCCCAAATGGAGTTTAATGGGAGCCATCTAGGTCTAAGGCCAAGACATACTTGGAGCTGTGGGAGTCAGGCACAGTTTGATACCAACCGGCTGGGGACTGGTGACACGTCACACAGTCTCCATATAACAAAACTGCCCTGAAAGCACCGAGACAAAGTTTAGAAGATCTGCATGTGGCAGTTGCTGCTATGTAATAAATGATTCATTAATTCAGTTTTCCTTTCTCTTTGTATTGATTAACAGGACATTGTTGTTGTTCTTATGTGCCATCAAGTCGCTTGTGACTCACAGCGACCCTATGTACAAGAGCCCTAAAAGCCGTTCTATCCTGTGCCAACCTCACCGTCTCAAACACACTCATTCCCACCACTCCAATCGCTGAATTGATCCATCTCAAAGAGGGTCTTCCTCTCCTGTATGGTCCCTCCACTCTCCCAAACAAGATGTCCCTATTCAAGCGCCAGTCCCTCCCTGCAACATGCCCAAAGTATGTCAGACGAAGCCTCAGAATCCTTGATTCCAAGGAGCATTCTGGCTTCACCCTCTCCAGGACAAACCTGTTTGTTCTCCTACCAGTCCATGGTATATTCAACACTCTTCTCCAGAACCACAGCTCAAAGGCATCAATTCTCTTTCTATCATCCCTATTCACTGCCCAACTCTCCGATGCATAGCACGTATTGCAAAGACGATAGCCTGGATCAGGCGCACCTTAGTCTCCAGCCTGATGTCGTTGATCTTCAGTAATCTTGAGAGGTCCCTCACAGCTGACTTTCCCAATGAAATTCATCTCCTGATTTCCTGGCTGCTTTTGCCAAGGGCGTTGACTGTGAAACCAAGTAAAACTGTTAGCTATCTCAATCTCTTCACCATCCATACTCATGCTGCTAATTGGCCCTGTGGTGAGAATCTTTGTTTTCTTGATGTTGAGCTTCAATCCATATTGAAGACTGCAGTCCTTGACCTTCTGCAGCAAGCGCTTCAAGTTCTCCTCAGTTTCAGCAAGGAGGGTTGTTGATGATTCTTCCACCAATCCTGATGCCACATTCCTCCTCGTACAGCCCAGCGTCTCAGATGATCTGTTCTGCATACGGATTAAAAAGGTATGGAGACAAAATACATCCCTGACAGAACCCTTTCTTGATTTTGAACCATCCAGTGTCTCCCTGCTCTGTTCTGACAACTGCCTCTTGGTCCAAGTATAGGTTTTGCATTAGTACAATCAAATGTTCTGGGATTCCCATTCTTCTGAGTCAGCCATAGTTTGTTGTGATCCACACAGTCAAAAGCCTTTGCATAGTCGATGAAGCACAGATAGACATTCTTCTGGTATTCTTCACTTTCTGCCAAGATCCATCTAACATTAGCTATAATATCCCTAGTACCATGACCTCTTCTAAATCCAGCCTGTACATCTGGCAGTTCTCTGTTGACATATTGTTCCAAATGTTTTTGGATAATTTTCAGCAGAATCTTGCTTGCATGTGATATCAATGATATTGTTTGATAATTTCCACACTCCATTGGGTCACCTTTCTTTGGAATGGGAACAAATACCAATCTCTTCCAGTCAGTTGGCCAGGTGCCTGTCCTCCAGATTTGCTGGCACAACTTAGTGAGCACATCCAGGGCAGCGTCTGTTTGTTGAAATAAATCAATTGGTATGTTGTCCACTCCTGGAGCCTTGTTTTTTGCCAATTCCTTCAGAGCAACTTGAACTTCCTCCTTCATCACCATAGGCTCTTGCTCATATGTTTTTTCATGAAATTCCTTTGTGTCACCAATTCCTTCTGATACAGTGACTCTGTGTATTCCTTCCATCTTCTTTTGATACTTCCTGGATCATTCAACATTCTACCCAAAGTATCCTTAAGTATTGCCACCCGTGTCTTGAATTTGTTTTTCAGCTCCTTCAGCTTAAGAAACGCTGAGCAATGAGGGTTGTAGAGTGGATTATATTTGGGGTTAGGGGGTGGGGTTTGGGGAGGGGGGGGTGGGGAATTGTGTACCAATGAGGGAGTTTTTCTTTTGCTTTTCAAGGAGAGGAGCAAATGGGGGGGGTTGTGCGGGGTGTAGGGTGCAACAATGAATGAATGGAATCCCAAAATCTCTGTAGATGTTCATTGAAATGAAAAATAAACAACCTAAATTTAAAAAAAAAAAAAAAGAAACGCTGAGTGAGTTCGGCCCTTTTGATTTTCTGACTCCAGTTCTCTGCACATTTCATTATAGTATCTTGCTTTGTCATCCCGAGCTGCCTTTTGAAATTTTCTGTTCAGCTCTTTGATTTCTTGATTTCTTCCTTTAGTTTTGGCTACTTGGCACTCTAACGCACTCAGAGTATCATCTGACATCCATCTTGGTCTTTTCTTCTTCTTTAGCCTTTGTAATGATCTTTTGCATTCTTCTTGGACGGTTTTCTTGATATCCTCCCAGAGCTCATTTGGTCTACGCTTATTGGTGCTCAAGGCCTCAAAACTCTTCCTGAGATGGTTTTGAAATTCTATTGGAACAGACTTAAAGTCAAGTCTTGGTTCCCATGGACATGATTTAATTTTCCTCAACTTCATCTTGAACTTGCATATGAGTAGTTGATGGTCTATCCCACAATCAGCACCTGGCTTGGTTTTTACTGCTGATATTGAGCTTCTCTAGCAAGTCTTTCTACAAATGTAATCAATTTGATTCTTATGCATACCATTAGGTGAGATCCATGTGTTTAGCCTGTGTTTATGTTTCTTCAAAAAGTATTGCAATGAATTGAATGTGCAGAACTCTATCATTCTATCTCCAGCCTCATTTCTTTCACAGAGCCTGTGTTTTCCAGCTACTGATCCTTCTTCCCTATTCCCAACTTTTGTGTTCCAGTTGCCCATTACTATTAATGCATCTTCATTGCATGCTTGATCAATTTATGACTGCTAAAGTTGGTAGAAATCTTCTATTTCCTCCTTTTTGGCTCTCATTGTTGGTGCATATATTTGAATGATAGTGATATTCACTGGACTTCCTTGTATGTGTATCGATAAGAGGACATTAGCTTGTATTTGATTTCTTGTTGTTGATGCTGCTGTTAGGTATTGTGGAGTCAGACCTGTCTCATTCCTGACTCTGCAGTGGGTTTTCAGAGGCTGTAGAGAAGATTGCCATTATTTCTCCTGTAAAGCTGCTGGTGGATTAGAGCTACTAGCGTTTGGCTTCGCAGTTCAACTTTCTACACACTCATATGGAACCTGTATGTAAACCAAGAAGCAGTCACTTGAACAAAATGAGGAGATACTGCACAGACTAAATTTGGAAATGTAACAAGTTTGTATCCTTTTGCCATATTTATTCAGTTTGTATTCTGATCAAATGATCTGAGAAGCTAGATCATATAAAGATTATCAGGATCAGAAGAACACTCATTAATAACCTCTGATATGTAGGTGATACAAACTTCTCTGCTAAAAAGGAAAGCCTTGAAGTACTAAATGTTGAAGTTTAAATATGAGTATTACACCTCAACATAAAGAACATGAAAATCCTCACAATCAGACTAATAAGCAATATTTATACTGAAATTATCAATGGTTTAGTTTTATTTGAATCCTTTATCAATACTCAGGAAAATAGTAGGTTAATGAAGGAATAAAAATATAAGGAATAAAAGTAGTAGGAATAAAAGGGATGGTCAGTGTTTCACCACATTACGTGCATGGATTCTAACAGAGCCAATCAGATGGAAGCTAAAAATAGCTATAAGATATTGGTGTGTGTATTTTTCCCTAACTGCTAGAAATTATATAAACCCAAGATAGGACAGGATTTAGATGTATAGTTAATAAGGTCATTATGAGTTGTGGTCAATTTGACAGCACTTATCAAGACGAACAATAAACTTAATAAGACTAAAATTAGAAAGATTCGATGTCTCTCCTCTCAGATATTTTAACACTAGTTGTGTACATAATTGTTGTTGTTGTTGTTGTTGTTGGTTGCTGTCAAGTCAAGCACAACTCATAGCGGCCCTATGAACAAAAGACCTGAAACCTTTCTATAACTTTTGTCATTTCTCAAAGTTAGAGGTCCAAAAACATGTTATCATGAGTTATGATAATGGATGGAATAATTTGTAATTACATAAAAATGGCATTTACTTTTGAATTAAGGTAACCAAGTGGTTATAACTGGAATCTTGGCGCAAAAAAAAAATAATAATTAAAAAAAGAGAGAAAGAGAGAGAGAAGAGGAAAAAGCAGACAAGAAGTTTAATGTGTTCTGTTTATGAAAATGGAATTGTATTTAGATATGAAAAATTTAAAAATCTCTCCTTTTTATAGGCATGTATTTTGCTAAAAGATGATTAGATGATTTCATATATAAGAAGTTTAAAGTTAAAAAGGCAAGCTTAGTGTATTACCTCATTAGCTGATTAAGGAAATGTTAACTGAAAAATCACCATCAAGCATATGGACTGATTTAATTAGTTGATTACTAATTCAGATTTAGTGCTGAGTAACTTTGCTTTGAACATCAATTTTGGCTTAATAGGAAGTTCTTCCTGCTTCTCTGCATCACAGAAAACAAGGCATGGCAATTGGGCAATTAAAGAAATGAATGGATGAATATTAGATTAAATCTTTTTCTGATAGTCATTTCCTACTGCCAAATAAAAAATATTTCCCAAGGATTATTTATTATAAAGCAGAAAACCACTTGTCTCCAAGCAAAGTATCACCTTTTAATCCCATTGAAAACCTTCCACTCAAAAAATGAATACATACATTACCATACAGTCATATTTTTTAACATTGTTAATTTTCTGAATGTGTTACATTCTATGAATATCAAAACAAGGAAGATAACAACCTCAATCTTCATGTAACACAGTGTAGTAGACAAGGTGAAAAAGAACCAAAGCATAAGTTATTGCAATGGGGAAGAGAGAAAACACATCACTTAGTCTGACTTAAGGGAGATTTAGTGATATGGAGTTGCAGTTGTGTCTTAGAACGAGAAGTGTAATACCTCCAGAGTATAACTTCTTATCTCTGTGCTTTCCACATTTACTCTTTTTATCAAATTTTATAAAAGGTGATGCCATTACTTAGCTCCATTATCAGCCTGTTTCTCATATTATTTAGGTTCTTTTTCCTCACCCTAAATTCTGCCATTCCTCTTTCTCTAGAGGCCAATAATACTAACTTTGCAGTGATAATGGCCTGGAGGTCTGTTGACAGACTATCTCATTAACCCTCATGATGTCTTTTCAGAAAAAAAATTCCTTAACATATAAATGTCAATAATTCTTTCAATTTCACATACAGAAAATTTGAGTCACAAGGAATGAGACATATTTGTCCTGTGAAACACAAAAAACAGAGGAACTAAGCTTGGAATGCATGATTTTTCAGAATGAGATCTAGAGATAAACACTTCAGTCCTCATACACAGTCATCCTTGATGACTAATTATTGGAACACAGGCTTGTTATTTGGATATAGAGTATAAGATTTTAGCTTGAAACATAACAGTATGTGTATTTTTAAAATAATGCAGTATAAATAAAATGTAGTTTGGAGATTTGTACATATAAACATTATAAATTTAGTTTTTGTTACCTTCATTGTCTTCCAGAAGAATTCCAATATTTTTAATCAAAAACACAATTTGTGGGTTGATCCAGTCTGACTCCAGTGGTACTATAACGGTCCACTAGTCTACAGAAATTGGCAGTAATTGAAATAACAGTCAAAAGCACAAATGTAGTCCATTTAGTAATCAGACTTACTTAAATGTAGTTCAACATAAATATAATATCTATAAATAAACAATCATTGTTATAAATCATTGAAGTCAGTATCATATTTATTCTTATCAGCAGAGGTAAAAATTAGTAAGATTCGGGTATGGGTGTAATTGAGAAAGATGCTTTAAAATATTGACTGTGGACAGGACTTCTCAAGGAAAGCTCTTATCTAAGAAAGAATAGATATAAAATTTAAGCTCACATTTTCTGATAATTAATAAGTGAGACAACAACATATTTCAACCAAGCACATGATTATCATTTGTAAAAAGCAGTTAAAAATAGCACATATCTATCTCCATATCTAATCTATATCATCTATATCTATCTATCATCTATATCTGTATATATCTATCTCTGTCTCTATTTCTAACTCTCTTGTTTCTATTTCTTTCTATCTATCTATCTA
>NW_006399858.1:883039-884204 GCF_000299155.1 Elephantulus edwardii
AAACCTGCTGAAGAGTCAGCTACGGGTTGGTTCTGACTCTTTGATACACTACAACAACATCTATATACATTTATCTCCTTTCTAAATATTAAGTCAACTCACTTTAAGTTTCAAATAAAGTAAATAACATATATGTATAAAAAATTTGACTTAACTCAAATTTAACGACATTTTGTTGTTGTCTTAGGTATCATTGTTTTTAGTACCACTCATAGCAACTCTAAGAACAGCAGATGAACAATAAACCTGTATCCTGTCTGATTGTGTACCATGCTCATGGTTTCTGACATGCTGCAGCCCATTGCTACAGTTACTGTGTCAATTCATATTGGTGAGGGTTTTGTTCACTTTCACGGACCCTCTACCTTTCCAAACACTGTGTCCTTCTCAAAGAATAGCTTCATTTAGTAGCATGCCCTAAGTATATGGGATGAAACTTTATGATCTTTGCCTCCAATAAATATTCTAGTTTCACTTTCTCCAAGATACATGTATTTGCTCTTTTCGCAGTCCATCGGATATTCAAGCCCCTTTTACACCACAACTCAAAGACGTTAAGTCTTATTGTGTCATCGGTATTCATCGTCTAGCTTTGAGATTCATAGCAGGTGACTAAAAAGATCATAACCTGATTCAAGTACAACTTCGTCTTCAAATGACGTCATTTCTCCTCAGTAAATTGGAGAATTCCTGAAAACGAACTTGCCCAATGTATTGTCCTAACTGCTGGCAACAAGGGTGTTAATTGTGTATCCAAGTAAGATGAAGTCCATCCACATTAGAGAGTTTTCTTCCAGTACTATTTAATGATTTCTTAATATTTCACAGTGGAGCCCTGGTGGCCTAGTGTCAAGAAGCTGCACTGCAATCCCTAGGGAACACAATGTGAGAACCCTAGCTACTCCGGGAACAAAGTGAACAATCTCTTCCTGTGAGATTAACTGCCTCTGACAATCCACCAGAGGGTCACCTATGAGTTGGTTCTGACTCCATGGTAAAAAACAAAACAAAACAATAATTTACATCTTATCAGACTCTTGGATTTTACTATGATATGAGAGCCTACGGTGACGAAGGAAGAAGTTCAAGCTGCTTTGAAGGAAATAGCAAAAAATAAGGCTCCAGGAATAGATGGTATACCAATTGAAGTATTTCAGATAACAGA
>NW_006399858.1:885334-904067 GCF_000299155.1 Elephantulus edwardii
TGGCTCCTTGGAGGCAAGGATTCTGAGGCTCTGTCTAACATACTTTGGACATGTTGTGAGGAGAGACCGGTCGTTGGAGAGGGACATCATGCTTGGGAGGGTGGAGGGATGGTGCAGGAGGGGAAGACCCTCTATGAGGTGGATTGATTCAGTGACTGGGATAATCAGGATGGGAGTGTCAGAGACAGTGCATTTCGCACAGGACAGAGTAGAGTTTAACGCTGTTTTACATAGGGTTGCTGTGAGTCGCAAGCAACTCGACAGCACATAAGAACAAAATCAGCAACCTATTATCAAAGTTTATTGTCAGGGTCTTAAATACGTGAAAAAGTATTTGAAATCAAATATTATCCTTCTTCACGGTTTCCAATTTCAAAAGAAATAAATATAACTTAGGGGTGACATAATCTGATTTTTACTTTCTCCCATAAATAATGTCCATAGCAGCAAAATAGACAGCTGCGAAGTTAGAAATACTACCCTCTACTCTTCTGCACTTATTTCTAGAGATCATTTATGTCCACTTGTCTTTGTTATCTCATATACTCTACTCACAGTTATGTAGGGAAGTAAATTTACTATGGAAATAATTGATGAGTGCGGGAGGCAAAATATATCACCCTGTGCAAGTCTAGGTTTAGTCCAGTAGTCTCAAACCAGATTAAAAGCAGAGCATGATTCCTCAATTAGTAATTGTTCAAGTTTCAGTTTAACAGCACAAATACAAATCATCCAGTATTGTTCACCTCAGAGCAGTTTGAAACGAGCTTCTCCCTCAATCATCCAGCAAGCAAAACTTTTAACAGTAGACAGCACCAATTCAGGAAGCCTTCGGTTACACAGTGCCACATTTTCTCCACAGCAATACCACAGGCCCCCCACAATCTCTCCACCACCTTGGTTGCCAGAGTCTCACTGCTAATGTGTGGAAAGCATTGTCTCTTGCTTATGTTAGTCCCACAGCTGTTGATTATATACAAGACCACATGTCCACAGTTAAGGTAGCTGTGGATCAGTGGGGGCTAACATACTGCCTAAAAATGTTAAATTTTAAAATAACACCACATCAACTTTTCATTCCAGTCATTCGCTATTATTGATGCTTCTTGGTTACATGTTTATTTCATTTTTACTTCAAAGGTTGGTAGAAATCATCTATTTCCTTCTTTTTTATTTCAGTTGTTGTTGCATATATTTGAATGACAGTGGTATTAACAGGTCTTCCTTGTATGTGTATGGGTATTATCCTGTCACTCACAACACTGTATTTCAAGATAGATTTAGAAATGGTTTTTTGAACTATAAATGTGATCCCAGTTTTCCTCACCTTTTCATTTCCAGCCTACTAGTTCATATAATTTTCTGATTCAAAATGTCCCATGCCAATGTATCTCAATTTGCCAATATCAATATTTACGTGTTTCATTTCTTCCTTAACAATGTCCAATTTTCCTCCATCCCATTTTCCAGTCATTAGTGTCTGTCTATAATTGTTCCTTCCCCTTTGTGATTCCCAATACAAGGTCTCAGCCTCTGGTGTTGAATGTTAATTGAATGTAAATGTGTTCTGTTGTACAAAGGGTTTTCAAAGGCATGTTATTTCAGAAGTGGATGGCCAATCCTTTTCCCTTCTTGTTGTGTACCATAGAGTCAATTCTGACCCATAGCTGACTCTCTGGCAGGTTTTCAGAGGCAGTAATCATATGGGAGACTGCGGATCCTTTGACCAAAGAGGAGCTGGTGTCCTCAAATCATGTGTGCCTTTGGGATTGCAGTGCAGCTTCTTGCTAGTTGTTGTTGTTATTTGTTGCCGAGTTGCTTGTGAATCATAGCAACCCTACGTACAACAGTCCTAACTTCTGCTCTGTTCTGTGCCAATCACACTGTCTCTGATACATCCATCCTGATTACCCCAGTCATTTAATCAATCCACCTAATAGAAGGCCTTCCCATCCTGTGCTGTCCCTCCGCCTTCCCAAGCATGATGTCCCTCTCCAAGGACCTGTTCCTCCTTACAACATGTCCAAAGTACATCAGCCGAAGCCTGAGAATTCTTGCCTCCAAGGAGTAACCAGGTTTAACCCTTTCAAGGATGAATCTGTTTGCTTTCCTAACAGTCCATGGTACTCTCAATACTGTTCTCCAGCACCACAGCTCAAAGGCATCAATTCTCCTTCTATCCTCCTTAGCCATTGACTAACTCTCTGATGCATAACAAGGGATAGCAAAGACCATGGCCTGTATCATATGCACCTTAGTCTCCAGGGAGACACCATTGCTCTTCAGTACTTTGGAGAGGTCCCTAAAAGCAGACTTTCCCATGGCAATACGGCTTTTAATTTCCTGGCTACTCGTGCCAAAATGTTGACTGTGGAGCCAAGCAAACTAAAGCTGTAAACAATCTCAATCTCTTTACCATCCATCCTGATGCTGCCAATTGGTCCAGTGGTGAGAATCTGTCTTCTTGACATTGAGCCTCAATCCATATTGAAGACTGTAGTCCTTGACACTCTGCAGCAAGCGCTTCAGGTCCTCCTAAGTTTTAGCAAGTAGGGTTGTGTCATCTGCATAACGCAGATTGTTGATAGATCTTCCATCAATCCTGATGCCACATTTCTCCTCATAGAGCCTAGCCTCTCAGATAATCTGTTCTGCATACAGTTTGAAAAGGTATGGAGACAGGAAACTTCCCTGGTGTAGACACTTCCCAATTTTGATCCATGCAGTGTTTCCTTGCTCTGTTCTGACCACTGCCTCCTGGTCCAAGTATAGATTTCGCATTTGCACAATCAAGTGTTCTGAGATTCCCATTCTTCTCAGAGTCAGCCACAGTTTGTTATGATCCACACAGCCTTTGCATAGTCAATGAAACACAGATAGACATTCCTCTGGTATTCCCTGCTTTCAGCCAAGAGCCATCTAACAGTAGCTACATATCCTTAGAACCATGACCCTTTCTAAACCCAGCCTGGACTTCTGGCGGTTCTCTGCTGAAGAGCTGTTCCAGTCATTTTTGGATAATCTTCAGTAACAACTTGCTTGCATGTGAAATCAATGATATTGTTCTATAGTTTCCGCACTCTGCTGGGTCACCTTTCTTTGGGATAGGAACAAATATAGATCTCTTCCAGTCAGTTGACCAAGTGGTTGTTCTCCAGATTTCTTGGCACAACTTGTTGAGCATGTCCAGGGCAGCATCTGTTAGCTGAAATATGTCAATTGGTGTACCATCTATTCCTGGGGCCTTATTTTTTGCTATTTTCTTCAAAGCAGCTTGAACTTCTTCCTTCATCACCATAGGCTCTTGCTCATATGTTATTTAATGAAATTCTTCTGTGTCTGCCAGTTCCTTTCGATACAGTGACTCAGTATATTCTTTCCATCTTCTTTTAATACTTCCTGGATGATTTCATATTCTGCCTAAAGCATCTTTGATTATAGCAACTCGAGGTTTGAATTTGTTCTTCAAGTAGGCCACCAATAATAGCTCTAATCCTTCTCCCTAGTCTGTCTTAACTTGGATACTCAGCATTAGAGCAATATAAGACTGACAAACATTTTACCCAACAAAGCAGATAGTTGAAAGGCCCTTCTCCATTACACAGCTAACAAATTTGATGTTGGTCTCTCCCTCATCAGTGCATATGTTGTGTTACTGTCTTCTTCCCCATCTGGACAGCATCAGCTCTATTCTTTTCCTCAGCCAAGCATCACAGCAACATTAATTATAGTTCAGTTTTAAAAGGATGCATTTTACATCAAGTAAGTGTAATCACAAGACTTCAAATAGCACAATTCAAGCAAAAATGATATCAACAATTTTCTTCTATGTCCGACATTGACACTATTATTTCAGTGTTGCAAATGGATGGAAAAACTTTAGTATTATCTAGAATGAACAAGCCTTTATTCTTATTAAATGATCAGATTCCTGATAATTTTGAGAATAACAAGTATACATTTTGAGGATGAAGAAAATCCTAGAACCTGAGGCAAAGCATATTGTGATGGTACAGAGAAGTGAAGAGCTCGAGGTCACATTTACCTGGCTTGGCAAACTTTTAACAGAGGAAGAAAGATTAAAATTTTAAAAGGGGAGGTTATTGAGATAAAAAAGGAAAACCGAAGTAAAGACAAAGATGAAACTTGAAAATGGTGTTAATTTTAATGAAAGTTTTACCTTAAACTAGCAATGATCACAAACTCAGTGCTTAAGAAATCATTCCACTTTCATCCTTAAACATTCGATTTTTTCCTCATTCCATTCTTCTTTATGTATTATAAATATAGCAAAATACATTTACTGGGACCTTTTGTAAGTTTATGTTCTCTTCTTCTAGCATCATCTCAAGGTCTACAAACAGATATTTAACCTCAGGTGTATTAAAATTGTGGAATAATTACACTGATACAAAAGCTACAGTAAAGGAAATTCATCATAATGTCTAGTTCATAAAAATGTATTTGTTCTACACCTGTGAGGCTTAGACAATGCACATTAGGAGAAAATTCAAGTGGAAATTTCCCTAGGAAATTTTATAATTTAATCATAAATTATAATAAATCATACTCCTGTCTCTAATACACAGGAGTAATATCTTCTCAGAGTTTGGGTCTTGCAGAGAAAAAAGCCCTTGGGGAAACAAACTTTAGATTTTGTCAGTATGATTCCAAAGAGTGTGAAAATTTTTGTTTTATCCATAAGCAATTTCAATTAAAATACTACAAGTAGTAATGTCAAGTCACTTCCCCTGGCATGATCACACAGAACTAAACCAACTAAAAAAGAACTAACTCTTTGTTTCCTCCTTTGAGCTCAGTAAGGTCAAATTGTAATTTCATAGTTGCAGTACAACAAACCAAACTTTAGTAGAACAATTAGTTACATTTTCCCGAAGGAAGCACATGAATATTATTGTTGTTGTTTACTACATCTCATATTGTCTATGAGCAATAGCTCTGAGCCCTGTCAAATCGCACTGTTTCTGACACACATACCAGAATTGCTACAGTCATTGTGTCAATGCATCTCATCCAGGGTCTTCCTCTCTTACACTGTCCCTCCACCCTTCCAAGCATGATGTCCTTCTCCAAGGACAGGTCCCTCCTGGCATCATGACCAAAGTATGTGAGATGGAATTTCAAAATCCTTGCCTCTAGGAGCAACCTAGTTTCACTCCTTCCAGGACAGCCGTTTTATTTGAAACCAAATATGGTTGCTCCCAATATCTGTCACTTAAATGGAACAATTTTTGAAAGTTGCATGTGTAATAAAATCCCTGAATTGTGTTCTCCATAAAATACATGTCAATTTGTTTAGGTCAGTGTAATATAATGAGACTATGGTTATAAATCCTAATTTCTATGTTAATGAAGCAGGATTTATATTGTTATTGCTAAATGCCTTTGATACAACTCACAGTGACCCTGTGAACAACAGATCTGAACTCTGTCCTATCCTGATCCATATTTATCATCCTCGACATATTTTAATCCATTGCCACAGACACTGTATCAATCTATTTCAATGAAGGTCGTTCTCTTCTTGACTAAATCCTCCACCTTTCCAAGCATGATGTTCCTTTCCAAGAAATAGCTTCCTCCTAACAACATGGCCAAATTATGTAGTCATTCCTCATAATGTCTTCTGACCTGTGCTCAGTTAAGGAGCTGTAATATGACTTTATAAAGAGGAATGTGGCATCAGGATTATAGGAAGAATCATCAAAAATTTTCATCATGCAGATGATATTACCTTGCTTGCTGAAACTGAAGAGAACCTGAAGCATTTGATGCAGAGAGTCAAGGACTGTAGTCTGCAATATGGATTGAAGCTCAATATCAAGAAAAATGAAGATTCTCACCACTGGTGCAAATAACAACATCAAGATAGAGATTGCGATTGTTCAGGATTATAGCTTGCTTGTTTTATAATCAACACTCTTTGCACTAATAGTAAGGAAATCAAAAGATTCATTGCATTAGGAAATATGTTTTCAGGGACCTCTCCAGAGTGACAAAGAGCAATGAGGCCAGTAAAGAGACTATGATGTACCTGCTTCAAACCATGTTCTTCACAATTTCCTGTTATACATCATAGAGATGGATAATAACCAAAGATGATAGAAGAAGAATTGATGCTTTTGAGTCATGGTACAGAAGAGTATTGAACATACCACAGACTGTGGAGAAAACCAGCAGGTATACACCGTCTATTCCTGGGGCCTTATTTTTTGCTCTTTCCTTCAAAGCAGCTTGAACTTCTTCCTTCATCATCATAGGCTCTTGCTCACAGATGTTATACCAATTGACATATTTCAGCTAACAGATGCTGCTCTGGACATGCTCACTAAGTTGTGCCAAGCAATCTGGAAAACAACCACTTGGCTAACTGACTGGAAGAGATCTATATTTGTTCCCATTCCAAAGAACGGTGACCCAACAGAGTGTGGAAACTATGGAACAATATCATTGATTTCACATGCAAGCAAGATTCTACTGAAGATTATGCAAAAACGACTAGAACAGCACATCAGCAGAGAACTGCCATAAGTCCAGGCTGGGTTTAGAAGGGGTCGTGGTACTAGGGATATTGTAGTTGACATTATATGGCTCTTAGCAGAAAACAGGGAATACCAGAGGAATGCATATCTGTGTTTCATTAGTTATGCAAAGGCATTTGACTGTGTGGATCACAACAAACTGGTTGACTCAGAAAAACGGGAATCCCAGAACACTTGATTGTTCTAATGTGAAACCTATACTTGGACCAAGAGGCAGTCGTCAGAACAGAGCAAGGAAACACTACATCTATCAAAATTGGTAAATGTATACTTTAGGGATGTTTCCTATCTCCATACCTTTTCAACCTATATGCAGAACAGATTATGCAAGAGGCTGGGCTCTATGAGAAGTGTGGCGTGAGGACTGGTGGAAGATCCATAAACAATCTGCGTTATGCAAGTGACACAACTCTACTTGCTGAAACTTAAAAGGACCTGAAATGCTTGCAGCTGAGGGCAAAGGACTGCAGCCTCCAATATCGATTGAGGCTTAATGTCAAGAAGACAAAGATTCTCACCACTGGACCAATTGGGATCATTAGGATGGATGGTGAAGAGACTGAGATTGTTAACAACTTTAGTCTGCATGACTCCACAGTCAACACTCTTGGCACCAGTAGCCAGGAAATAAAAAATGTATTGCAATGGGAAAGTCTGCTGTTAGGGACCTCTCCAAAGTACTGAAGAGCAATGGTGTCACTCTGGAGACTAAGGTGCATCTGATACAGGCCATGGTCTTTGCAATCACTTGTTATGCATCAGAGAGTTGGACAATAGAGAGGATAGAAGGAGAACTGATGCCTTTGAGCTGTCGTGCTGGAGGTGAGTATTGAATGTAACATGGACTTCCAAGAAAACAAACAGCTTCACCCTGGAGAGGGTTAAACCTCAGACTGCTCCTTGGAGACAAGGATTCTGGGGCTTTGTCTGACATACTTTTCACATGTTATGTGGAGGGATGGGTCCTTGAAGAAGGAATTCATTCTTGAGAGGGTAGAGGGACGGTGTAAGAGGGGAAGACCCACTATGAGGTGGATTGATTCAGTGACTGGAGTAATTGTGATGGGTGTATCAGAGGCAGTGTGATTGGCACAGGATAGAACAGGTTTTAGGAATGTTGTACATAGGGTCGCTATGAGTCTCAAGCAACTCGAGAGCACATAAAAACAACAACAATTTTTAATTTATTTTATTTTTTATTACTTTATTTCTTTGTATATGAGTGGAAGTTTACAAAGCAAATTTGTTTTTTGTTCAACTACTCATACACATTTAGTTTTATGGCATTAATTATAATACTCACAAGGTAACTATACTTTTCAACTTCCTCACTTGTAATTTACCTTTTTAAAATTGTTTTTGTTTTGTATTAATTTACATACACATTTTATATACATTGTTTATATACATTGCATTTCACAAATTCTTCTATACACATTGTGTTTCATACCATCATTGCCATACAATGTTTTATAGTAATAATCGCCATTACAACACCTTCTCAGGTCTCCGCTTAATTTTTTATAAGTCTTACACCTCCACCCTCTATCCACAAAACTCTACAATCTCAAAATTTTCTACTATCTCCAACCTCACTTCCCCTCATCCCTCCTTTCACACTTTAGACTTTTATACATCTTAATAGTAATCCTTCTATTTTTGCAATAAAGATCTCATGCATTGAACATATAGATTCCTTTGGGTAGGATTATCATTTTCAATATTAAGTCTTCCTATTCATAAACAAGGCACATTTTTCCATTTCTTTAGGTTTTTTATTGTGTCTTGAACAAATATTCTGTAGTTTTCTTTGTATAGATCTTTTGTATCTCTAGTTAGGTTCACTTCCAAATATCTAAATTTGTGGTTGGCTATTGTAAATGGTATTGCTTTCTTTCCTTCTCTGAGTTCTCTTTGATACTGTAGAGGAATCACACTGATTTTTTGAATATTGGTCTTATATCATGCCGCTTTACTTAACTGGCCTACTACTAACTATAAGTTTTTGTGTTGAGTCTTTGGGGTTTTCTGTGTAAACTATCATGTCATCTATATCTAATGATAGTTGAAGCATCTCTTTGCTGATCTGGATGCCTTTTATTTTCTTCTTTTGTCATATTGTCCTAGCAAGCACTTTCCATACACTATCATACAGAAATGTTGAAAGTGGACATCCTTGTTCGGTCCCTGTTTGCAAGGAAAATGTTTTTAGTCTTTCTCCATTGAGAATGATGTTGGTTCTTGGTTTTGTATGTATACTTTTCACTTTTGAGGTAATTCCCTTCTATTCCAGTTTTGCTGAGTGTCCTTATTAGGAAGGGATGTTGGATTTTGTCAAATGCCTTTTCTGCATTAATTGCTAAGGCCATATCGTTCTTGCTATTTACTTTGTTAATGTGGTGAATTGTGTTGATTGTTTTTCTTATGTTGAACTATTTTTGCATACCTGTTATAAATCCCACTGGTTATGATAAACTTTTTCTTAATGTGTTTTTGGAGTTCATTGGCTAAGATTTTGTTAAGAATTTTTACATCGATATTTATGAGAGATATTGTTTTTTAGTTTTCTCTCTTGGTAAAATCGTTGCCTGTTTTTGGTATAAGGGTTATGTTTGTTTCATAGAATGATTCTGGGAGTATTCCTTCCTTTTCAATTTTTGGAAATAATTTAAGTAGAATTGGTGTTAAATTCTCTCTGAATGTTTGGGAGAATTCAATTGTGAAGACATCTGGTCCAGGACTTAAGAATGGTGAAGTCTTTTACAACCTGATCAATTTCTTCTTTTGTGATGGGTCTGTTCAAATGTTATCTATCTGTCCTTGCAATCTGGGTAGGACATGAGTTTTATGGAATTTGTCTATTTCTTTCTCAAGGTTTTCAAATTTATCAGAGTATAGCTTTTCATAGTTTTCAAGTATTACCGATTTAATTTCATCCAGTTTTGTTGAGATGTCACTTCTATAATTTCTTACTAGAGTTATGTGTCTTCTCTCTTTTTTTTTAATCCCCCCCCCTTTTTTTTTAATTTTGCCAGTGGTTTGTCAATCCTATTGCAAAACCAGTTCCTGGTCTTATTGGTGGTTTCAATTGTTTTTCTGTTTCCTACCTCATTTAATTTCAGCTCTTGTCCTTATACTGTCTTTTCTTCTAGAGGCTGTTGGAGTAGATTGTTCTCCTTTTTCAATTTGATGTAACTGTTGAGTTAGATAATTGCTTTTTCTTCTTTCTTCCTTCCATGTGTGTGCCTATGGCTATGAACTAGCCTCTAATGACTGTTTTAGCTACATCCCAGAGGGCTTTATACCTGATATTTTCATTTTCATTTGTTTCAAGAAGTTTTTATTTCATTCTTTCTTTATCTTATAACCCAATCACGCTCCAACAGAGAGTTATTTCATGTCCACGCACGTGGTTTTGTAAAGTTTTACGGTTATGTGCTTAATTTCTAGTTTTAAGACTTTGTGGTCTGAGAAAATACTTTGTATTATTTAAATATTTTTTAATTTGTTGAGGCTTGCTTTGTGTCCTAATACATGATCAATTCTGGAAAATGTACTATGTGCACTTGAGGAGAAAGTTAATTGAGTTTTAGTTGGGTGCAATACTCTGAATACATCCACAGATGAAGTTGGCTGATTGTATAGCTTAGGTATTCTGCATCTCTATTGAGTTCTTTTGAGTTGCATTATCCTTTCATGACAGTGGTGTGTTGAAGTCTCTTACCACTATTGTACTGTCTATTTCTTGCTTCAATTCTAGCTACCCATTATTTTACAGGTCTATAATTTGATGCATAAATGTTGATCAACGTTATGTCTTCTTGATCTATTGATCAACGTTATGTCTTCTTGATCTACTCTGCCTTTAATAAATATATAACGCCTTCCTTATCTTTTATGGTGATTTTCATTCTGAAGTCTATTTTATCAGAGATTAGTATTACTACTCCTGCTTTTTATCAGATTGTCATTTGCTTGGTATATTCTTTTTTGCAGCCTTTGATTTTGAGTCTGTCTTTTTTTCTTCTCTGGTTAGATGTGGCTCTTGTAAGCAACATATTTATGAGCTTTGCTTTTTAATCCATTCTGCTGCTCTTTTTCTCTTGATTGGTGCACTTTGTCCATTTATTGTCAGGTTAGGTTTTCCTGTTGCATTCTGCAGTGTTTCTTTTTTGTTGTTTCTAGTTACTATGGTCTATCTACTTTCCGTTGGCATCTCTGTGTGAAGGACTTCACTTAAAATATCTTGTAATTTTGGTCTCATTTCCAAATTTTTTAAGTTCCTTCTTTTATACAAAGGATATAATTTCTACTTCATATTTTATAAAGAGCTTTACTGGATATAAAAACATTAGCTGACAATTATTTTCTTTCCATTTCAGTATATACTATCTCATTGTTTTCTATCTCACATGGTTTCTCCTGAGAAATCAGAACTTAATCTAATTGTTTCCCCTTCGTAGGTGACTTTTTGGTTTTCTAGTGCTGCTTTCTGTAGTATATCCTTACCTTTTAACTTGGAGAATTTGACTATAAATGCCTTGATGTTTTTCTTTTTGCATCTAGTCGACTTGGTGTTCTCTGTACTTCTTGAATGTGGATTTACCCATTCCTCAAAATATCTGGAACATTTTCTTCTAGTACTTCTTTTATAATTTTCTCAATATTTAGCTGTCATTCCCATGTTCTGGAATTCCATTCATATGTATGTTATTCCTTTTGATGTCATCCCACATTATTCCAATGTTTACTTTGTATTTCATCTCTGATTTTTCTTCAAGAATATTTCTAGTGAGGCTCTTGTTTTCTAGCTCACTTATTCTCTGTTGTATTTCTTCAATTATACTTTTTTTGTCATAGTAGCATCTTGAACAGTTTGACATTTTGGTCTTAATATTCTGGATTGTATTTTCACACTTTTCTGTTTTTTCCACTATTGTGTTGGCTGTACCTTCTGTCTTATGATGATTTTTAAGTTCTTTTACCTCTTTATGTATACTATCAATTCTTTCTTCCATCTTTTGCATTTTCTTCCATAGTTTTTCAAGTTGCTCCTCATCAATATATTTCTTCTGGACTGTTGTCTTTGGGTTGTTTGCTCTCTTAATAGCTTCCATTGTTTCTTCCATGATTTGCATCTTCGACTGTACATGTTCAAAGAACTCCACATCAACATATTTCTTCTGGTTCCCTCTATCTATAGTATTCATTGAGTCTGCTTTTTAAGAAGGGGTTTGTTTGTTTGTTTGTTTGTTTTCATGGTGACTGGGGAAGTTTGCTGCTTTATTGACATTATGTGGGCCCTTTCTTAGTAGATCTTAGGTTATTGTAACTATATAATGGCCCAGATTATGTCAATGTTTTGTGAAGGATCTATATATTTGTGCTCCCTTCTTGGCCAGAGGCCTGTAGGGCTAAGGACTGACAGCACTGTTTTATTTGAAGTACCTGAATGACAAAATAAGGAGTATGTTCCATAAACGGAGTCTTGGCTGGTTAGATCTGGCCTCGACTCTTCCACTACAGCTTAAAGTTTCCCACTCAGTGTAGCTAGACAGCAGTGTTTCCCCCAAAGTACCCATGCTTCTGGTGCTGGAGAGCAGGGGTCTCAGCTGGGCACTCTTCACGCAGTGGAACAGCAAAGTGGCCAGGTGGTGGGGAGAGTGATCTAGGGCTCTGGGATGGATTGCAGTTTAAAATTACAACCCCTCAACCTGGCAGGCAGTGATTTTGGCAATGGTCAAGATGTGAGTGCACTTGGGCTGAGTAGAAGCAGGAGTATTGGTGGCTGTAAGAGGTTCCAGGGCTGATCATGTCACATAGGCCTTTGTGTCTTGCAGCAGAGTGAAAGTAAGGTCCCCAATGAGTGGGCCTCACAGGAAGAGGTATGGGTTGACAAACTTTTTATTTCCTGTATAATCCAATGTTCTGTCAGAGTGTTACTTAACCTTTACTCGGGTGGTTTTGTAAGCTTTACCCTTTTATTGTTACTTTCGAGGTTTATGGTATTGTAATCTTAGAAGAATTTTGAACTGTTTCAATATTTTTTTTAATTTCTGAGGCTTGTTTTGTGTCCTAATCTGTGGTCAGTTCTAGAAAATGTATCATGTACAATTGAAAAGAAAGTAAATTGGTTTTTTATTGGGTAAGGGACCCTGAACACATTCATGAGGTCAATTTGGCTATTTTAGAGATTAGATCTTCTGCATCTTTATGAAGTCTCTTTTCAGTTGATCTATCCTTTGGTGAGAGTGTGGTTTTATGCTTCCCTGGATGTGTTCACCAAGGTGTGCCAAGAAATCTAGAGAACAACCACTTGGCCAACTGACTGGAAGAGATCTATATTTGTTCCCAGTCCAAAGAAGGGTGACCCAACTGAGTGTGGAAACTACAGAAAAATATCATTGAATTCACATGCAAGCAAGATTCTACTGAAGATTATCCAAAAACAACTAGAACAGCACATCAGCAGAAAATTGCCAGAAGTCCAGGCCGGGTTTAGAGGGGGTCGTGGTACTAGGGATATTGTAGCTGATGTTAGATGGATCTTAGCTGAAAGCAGGGAATACCAGAAGAATGTATATCTGTGCTTCATTGATACAAAGGTATTTGACTGTGTGGATCATAACAAACTGTGGCTGACTCTGAGAAGAATGGGAATCCCAGAACACTTAATCGTGCTAAAGAGAAACCTATACCTGGACCAAGAGGCAGTTGTCAGAATAGAGCAGGGTAACACTACAGGGTTCAAAACTGGGAAGGTTGTAAACCAGGGATGTGTCCTGTCTCCATACCTTTTCAACCTATATGGAGCAGATTATCCGGGAGGCTGGGCTCTATGAGGAGAATTGTGGCATCAGGATTGGAGGAAGATCTATTAACAATCTGTGTTATGCAGATGACACAACCCTGCTTCCTGAAACTGAGGAGGACCACATGCACTTGCTGCAGAGGGTCAAGGACTGCAGTCTTTAGTATGGACTGAGGCTCAGTTTCAAGAAGACAAAGATTCTCACCACTGGACCAATTGGTAGCATCAGGACGGATGGCGACGAGATTGAGATTGTTCACAGCTTCAGTTTGCTCAGCTCCACTGTCAACACTCTTGGCACCAGCAGCCAGGAAATTAAAAAAAAACGTATTGCAATGGGAAAGTCTGCTGTTAGGGACCTCTCTAAAGTACTCAAGAGCAATGGTGTCTCTCTGGAGACTAAGGTGCGTCTGATACAGGCCATGGTCTTTGCAATCACGTGTTATGCATCAGAGAGTTGGACAATGACTAGGGAGGATAGGAGAATTGATGCTTTTGAGCTGTGGTGCTGGAGAAGAGTATTGAATGCACCATGAACTGCCAAGAAAGCAAACAGATTCATCCTAGAGAGAATTAAACCAAGCAACTCCTTGGAGGCAAGGATTCTGGGGCTTCGTCTGACATACTTTGGACATGTTGCAAGGAGGGACAGGTCCTTGAAGCGAGACATCATGCTTGGGAGGGTGGAGGGACAGCGCAAGAAGGGAAGACCCTCTATGAGATGGATTGATTCAGTGACTGGGGTAGTCTGGATGGGTCTGTCAGAGGCAGTGCGATTGGCACAGGATAGAGCAGGGTTTAGGGCTGTTGAACATAGGGTCGCTATGAATCGCAAGTGACTCGACGGCACATAACAACAACAAAAACCACCCTTATTTCTTTCTTCAAGTCTGTTATCCATTTTTTTATGTTTTCCATGAGTGTATAATTTAGCACCTAGATTTTGAACAAGATTATGTCTTTTTGTTCTACTGTGCTTTTAAACATTTTATAGTGTTCTTCCTCAAATTTTATGGTCGTTTTAGTCCTGAAGTTGATTTTATTAAAGATTATTATTTCCACTCCTGTGCGGTTTTTGTTGTTGTTGGTGGTGGTGGTGGTTGTGGTGTCATTTGCTTGTCATATTTTTTCCCCAGCCTTTGACTTTTAGTCTATCTTTTTCCTCATTTCTTAAATCTGTTCCTGTAGGCGGCATATTGGCGGTCTTTATTCTTTTATCAATTCTGCTACCCTTTTCCTCTTAATTGGTGCATTTAGTCCATTCACATTATGTGTGATTATTAGCATGACAAGTTTTATTGCTTTCATTTTGCTGTGTTTTGTTTTTTAATGTTTCTGGCTACTGTGGTCAATTCACTTTCTGATGTCTCCATGTGAAAGACTTTCATTCACATTTCTTATAGACTTAGTCTTGTTTTCACAAATTCCCTTAGTTCCTGTTTTTGTGCAAATAATCTAATTTCTCCTTTTTTTAAATGCACAGCTTTGTTTTGCAGTTTTGCTTGATACAGGATCCTTTGTTGGCAAATATTTTCTTTCAACCTCTTGTGTATGCCGTCCCATAGTCTTTTCACTCTCATAATTTCTGTTGACAAATCAGAATTCGGTGTAATTGTTTCTCATTTGTAGGTGACTCTTTGTTTTGCTTATGCTGCTTTTAATATTGTAACCTTATCTTTGATTCTGGTGAGTTTGACTATAATATATCCTGATGTTTTTCTTTTGGGGTTTATTGTGTTTGGTGTTTGCTGAACTTCTTGAATGTTAATTTCCTGTTTCTGCATTTGGCTTGTGAAATTTTCTTCTAGTCCCCCTTCTACAATTTTTTCAGTGCTTTCTTGTCTCCCTCAAGCTCTTGAATTCAGATAATATGTGTATTGCTCCTTTGGATGTCATTTCACTTTCTAATGTTTTCTTCATTTTTCTTACATCTTTTCTCTGTTTCTCTTCTAGTTTGTTCCCATTGAGATTCTCGTCTTCCAACTCACTGACTTTTTTGTTCTACTCTTTTTTCCTTTCTCATGTTGGAAACTTCTGTAGTTTCAGTCTTGATATTCTAGGTTGCATTTCCATGCACTTCTGTTAATTCTGGTAGCTTGTCCATATTTTCTCTGCCCTGTGATTTTTTTAATGTCTTTTACTGTTTTTTACTTTAGTATCAATACTTCCATCTTTTACAATTACTTCAGTAGTTGTTTACATTCTTTGATTGTTTTTACCTTCATCCTTAGCTGTTTATACAGCTCCACTTCAATGTAGTTCTTCTGGTTCCCTGTCTCTATTGGTGGTTGCTTATTGTGTCTTCCATTATTTCTTCCATTCTGTAGCTTTTCACAGTACTCCATTTTAATGTATTTATTCTGGTTCCCAGTCTCTGGAGTATCCATTAGACTGCAAAATGCCTTAGTTTTTCAGAAGAAGGCTTATTTTTGGTTTTTCGCAGTATTTTTTTGTGTCTACTACTTTCTTGACATTATGCAAAGAGTTTTTGGATTTTTTTTTTTTTTGCTTTGGTTTGGTATGATTTTTTATGTGTTATGCCATTTCTATTGTGTCTGTGTAGGGTGTTAACAGTGCTTTAACATTATGATGTTATTTGTAAGATACAGACTTAAAGTGCTCCCTTTACAAGAGCAGACAATTTGCTATGTCATGAGTCCTTTCTGGGCCTGTGCAGTTGGAAAACTCCTCTTTCCTAAGGTACTTCAACTTATCTTGGACCCTGACAGCTATCTGCCTCTTCTAATGTTTGTAATTGTCCTTGCTGGTGCTCATGAGCACAGTAGCCACTAACCATCTTCTCCCCGAGGAAACATCTTGACTCTTTCTATCCTGTGTGACATCAGGTGATAGGGCCCTACTTCTATCTAGACAGGCTTTAATTTCTCTAACATTTTCTCAGTTTGCATGTAGCTCCTGCCTGTGGCTGTCTGTTCTAGAGTTGTCCTTGGTGGTACTGATAAAAATAGCAGCTAGAGACCATCTTCCCCGAGCAGGCAACTGTACTTTCTCTCTCCAGCACAAGAAAAGGTTCAAATTCTTGTATTGTAAAGTCTCTTCTGAACTTTCAAAATCAGTCTCAGAACTTGATTATACAGACATCTAATTAAAATGAAATTTAAAATTCTGAGATGCAGTAAAATTAGTCCACAGTAATTCTACGAACTGTTTCTAAATGTTTAATTAAAAATTGTGTTGTTGTTGTTATGTGCCGTCAAGTAGCCTGCGACTCATAGCGACCCTATGTACAACAGCCCTAAACTCTGCTCTGTCCTGTGCCAATCACACTGTCTCTGACATTCCCATCCCAATTATCCCAGTCAATGAATCAATCCATCTCATAGAGGGCCTTCCTCTCCTGCGCTGTCCCTCCACCCTCCCAAGCATGATGTCCCTCTCTAAGGACTGGTTTCTCCTCACAACATGTCCAAAGTATGTTAGACGGAGCCTCAGAATCCTTGCCTCCAAGGAGCCACCCGGTTTAACCCTCTCCAGGACAAATCTGTTTGTTTTCCTAGCAGTCCATGGTATTCTCAATACTCTTCTCCAGCACCACAGCTCAAAAGCATCAATTCTCCTTCTATCCTCCTTGGTCATTGTCCAACTCTCTGATGAATAACAGGTGATTGTGAAGACCATGGCCTGTATCAGACGCACTTTAGTCTCCAAAGAGACACTATTGCTCTTCATCACTTTGGAGAGATGGTTTTAGCTCATATGGTTTCTACTGAGAAATCAGAACTTAATCTAATTGTTTCCCCTTTGTAGGTGACTTTTTGTTTTACTCATGATGCTTTTAGTACCCGATTCTCATGTTTTGCTTTGGAGAATTTGATTGTGATATGTATTGATGGGTGTTTTTTTTTATTATAATTCCTTTTCTACTAGTTTATTTACAAAACTCAAATACAAATTTGAACAAATTCTTTCCGTTTTTCTCACCTCCTACCCATAAATTGTACAACCAAATGATTAATCCCTTCTTCCTCCTGCACATCCACATCCCTCTGCTTCCAGCCTCTCCCACCCTTCCTGGATCATTTACTCAATATACAAAAATGGTTTTATAAAATATTTTCCTTATGTGACTGAGTTAGTTCACTCAGCTTAATGCTCTCCAGTCCCTCCCAAGTTAGGAAATAATTTACAGAGTTATTGTTCCTATGTGCAGCAGAGTATTTCATTTTGTGAATGTACCATAATTTCTCAATCCATTTGTTGGTGGTTGGACATTTGAGTTGTTTCCATGTTCTTTCAATGGTGAATAATGCTGCTATGAACATTAGTGTACAAATCTCAGATTGTGCCTCAGTTCTCATAGTCTCAGGGTATATTCCAAGTAGTGGAATAACTGAGTCATATGGTATTTCTATGTTCAGCTTTTTGAGGAAGCACCAAACTGCCTCCCAGAATGGTTGTACCATTTTACATTCCCACCAACAATGGATAAGAGTTCCTCTCTCACCACATCCTCTCCAACATCTATTACTTGTTGCCCTGTTCAACTTTGGCACTCTTACTGGAGTGAGATGGTACCTCATTGTGGTTTTGATTTGCATCTCTCTTATTGCCAGTGACTTGGAACATTTCTTCATGTGTCTGTTTGCCATTCAAATATCTTCCTCTGTGAAAATTTGTTCCATGTCTTTTGCCCATTTTGAATTTGGGTTATCAGTCTTTTTCTTGTAGAGGCCCAGGAGTATTCTGTAAACTTTTGCTCTAAGACTCTTGTCTGAGATGGAATTACCAAATGTTTGTTCCTAGTCTGTAAAATTTTCTTTTCACCCTGTTGGAAAAGGTTTTGATGTGCATAGAGATTTAATCTTCAGAAGGCCCCATGGATCAATTTTATCCTTTTTAGATTGTACATTTCTTGTTGCTTTTTTTTTTTCAGTCTCTTGGTACCTTGCACTAGCCCTTCTAAGCTTGATCCCAGTTTTTCTCTTTTGAACGTTATGATTTTAGGCTTTATTCCCAGGTATCTGATCACCTTGTGTTGATTTTTGGTATGATGTGAAATGTGAATCCTAGTTCAGCTTTCTGCAGGTAGAAGTCCAATTTTGCCAGCAGCATTTGTTGAAGAGATTCTCTTTCCCCATTTGATAGCTTTGATTTCCTTGTCCAATATCAATTGATGATAGATAGCTGGGTCTATTTTTGGGTTCTCAGTTCTGTTCCATTGGTCTATATGCTTGTTCTTGTATCAGTACCTTGTGGTTTTGGTTACCACTAGTAGGTTTTGAGGTTAGGCAGTGCTTTACCTCCAACTTCATTTTAGTTCCTTAGAAGTGCTTTGCTTATTTGGAGTCTCTTGTCTCTCCAAATAAATTTGACAATTTCCCTTTTAATCTCTTTGAAA
>NW_006399858.1:906849-912403 GCF_000299155.1 Elephantulus edwardii
TCTCACATTCCATGTACCAATCACTAGGGTCTGCTTACAACTCTTCCTCCTCCTTTGTATTTCCATACTTGATAGTTCTACCTAGGTTGCCCTTTCTGTTGTTAATCTGCGTGTGTTCTGTTGGACACATTTTTTCCATTTCTTTAGGTCTTTTATTGTGTCTTTCAGAAAGTTGTTCTCTAGTTTTCTTTGTATAGGTCTCTTGTATCTCTAGTTACATTCACTCCCAAGTGTCTCAATTTGTGGTTGACTGTCTATCTCTGAGTTCTCTTTGTTACTGTACAGGAATCCTATTGATTTTTGGATATTGGTCTTCTATCCTGTCACTCTACTAAATTTGCCTATTAACTTTAACAGGGTTTTGTTGAGTCATTGGGGATTTCTATGTGCACTATCTTGATGTTTTTCTTTGGGGATCTGGTCTATTTGGTGTTTACTGTGCTTCTTTAATGTGGATTTCTTCATTATTCGAAATAGCTAGGCAGCTTTCTTCTAATACCTCTGTCATAATTTTCTCAATGATTTCCCTGTCTCTCCCATGTTATGGAATTCCATTCATATGTATGTGCTTCCTTTTGATGCCATCCCCCATGATTCTAACATTTTCTTTACATCTTATCTTTGATTTTTCTGCTAATATGTGTCCAGTGAGGTTCTTGTCTCATACAATGAAAATTACAGTCTGGCCCAAAGCAATTTGTATGTTCAATGCAATCTCAATACAGATACCAAATTCATTTTTCAAAGAGATTGAAAGGGAATTTGCCAAGTTTATTCGCAAAGAGACCACATATAAGCAAAGTACTTCTGAAAAACAAAAATCAAGTGGGAGGCATAATACTCCCTGACCTCAAAACTGACTACAGAGTGATAGTAACAATAACAGCATGGTACTGGTACAATGACAGGCATATACACCAAAGTAACGGAATTGAGAAACCAGAAACGGACCCAACTATCTATGGTCAACTGATATTCGACAAGGAAATAAAACCCATCAAATGGGGAAGTGACGACCTCTCCAACAATTGGTGCTTGCAAAACTGAAGTGCTACCTGCAGAAAACGGAAACAGGATCGACATCTCTTACTGTACACAAAAATGAATTCAAAGTGGATCAGAGAGCTTGGAGCAAAGCCTCAAACTATAAAGTTCATCAAAGACAAACTGCAATCAAGTTTAAATGGCTTACTGTATGGTATAAAGAGACTGACAAACATAGTCAGAAATGCTCAGTCTGGAGAGGATTAAATTGATGAATGAGACCTTCTAAAAATTAAATCCCTGTGTGCATCAAAAACAATTTCCTACAGAATGAAAAGAAAACCTTCTGAATGGAGAAAAATATTTGGTAATACCATTTCAGACAAGGGTCTCAAATCAGAAGTTACAGAATCCTACAGGACCTCCATAAGAAAAAGACTAATAACTCATTTACAAAATGGGAAAAAGACATAAAAAGAATTATCACAGAGGAAGATACTTTCATGGTCAACAGGCACATGAAGAAATGCTCAAAATCACTGGTAATCAGAGAACTATGAATCAAAGTCACTATGAGATACCATCTAAGCCCAGTAGCAGTGGCAAAGCTTAACAAGCAAGCAAGCAGTAAATATCAGAAAGGATGTGGAGAGATTTGAACTCTCATACACTGTTGGTGAGATTGTAAAATGGTACAACCACTCTGGAAGGCAGTTTGATGTTTCCTTAAAAGTAGAAATTCTGTATGACCTAGCTTTTCCCCTGTTTGGAACGTATCCCAAGAAAATGAGAACTAAGATAAAAACAGAGACTGTGCACCAATGTTCATAGCAGCATTATTTTACCATAGCAAGAACATGAAAATAACCCAAATATCCAACCATAATTGAATGAGTTGAGAGACTATGGCACATTCACATAATGGAGGGATACTATGCAGCATGTAGGAGCAATGATTTTGTAAATTACTACCTAACTTAGAAGGGATTAGAAAGCTTATGCTAAGTGAACTAACTCAGGCCCGTAAGGACAAATACTGTATAAGACCATTATTATTGAATGTGTATGAGGATTTAAGGGGATCCAAGTCGGAGCAGAGAGGTACAGACGGGTGGAAGTGGGTGCATGGTGATTAATCATAGGGTTGCTCTCTGAAGGGTGGAGCGTGGGGTGGGTGAAGGAAATGGAAAAAAATCTGGCGTGAAAAACAATGTATACAAATTTTGTAAATGAACCAGAATAAAGCAAAAGTTTTATTTAACTAAAAAAGTGGTTTTAAAACATAAATTATAAATTGGATTGGGCTGTATTTCATCCATTCATGTTTGTTTAGTCAACAGCTTTACACAATGTTGTAGAAAAACTCCGGGTCAATACAGAACATACAAAAAATTGTTTTGAAGAATGTCTTTATGTCTTTTTAAAAGAAACAGTGTTTGAGAAATAATAATAAACTTGCTTTTTCATCAAGTACACAGATTCAGTATCAACTATAACTTCATAACTTAATTAATAGTAATATATTTTAGTGTTTTCAGAAAATACCATTTGTATGAGAATTATAAAATTAGTTCTCACTTTTTAAATTTTTTTTTTAGTTCTCACTTTTAATTCAAAATGTCCCTTATATTTGCATTTGGGACAGACTGTATGGACACAAAGAAATGCTGTAAAGATTTATAAAAGTCATTTAAGAATTAATTCTAGATAGAAACCAGCTGGTCCTTGTTTTAGATCATATATCTTGAGCTAGCATTCTGAATTGTTAACTTCTATTAGCTATTTTTAGTGCTGTAAATTTGAGACATTTCCTTCTCACTAAGAGTTTTGTGATCATTTGTTTGAAACACCAGACATCTTTTATCCTCCTTAAGGATGTTCTGGAGAGCTCTGGAATCAATATTACATCATCACACTCGCCAACAGGATTATAACAGAAACTCCATTACATAAATGAGGCCAGAGAGTCACATGGAGGTCAGATGACATATGCAGTCTACAGGGGCTCAGTCAGTCAGCTAGCTTTAACTCCTACTCTTGAAGCCCACGCCATCACACATGGGAGCTTAACTCATGCCCTGATTTTTTTAAAAAAAGAAATTACCTGTTGTTACCAAAGATTTCATTAGTGTTGTTAATGGAAAACTTACAAAGACTTCAGAAAAAAAATTAAGAGAATACACATTTCTATGAATATGTGAAGTTCATTGGATTCATTTTTTAATAATTACTACAGAATGAGATGTTGTATAAAGGTGATTATTTTAGGTTATTTCTTTTAAGTTCTAAAATTTTGCTTTTATTTCAATTTTCTGATAAAAACATTTCTCTAATGAAGAATTTTTTTTTACCTCTTAAACAGATGACATTAATTTAATTCAATCTATCTTGGTGACTCACAGTCATTGTTATTACATTATATAATGAGTTGCTAGGCAGAAATAAAATCAGATTAGCATCTTTAGTTAGTTTTTATTTTAAAATATTTGATATGTCATTTAGGGAAAATGTTAATGTTGCTATTGAAAGTTACGAGCTCTAGTGGGCCAGAACATTAAGATTGGGCTACTAACATAAAGATTAGGGATCAGATTCACCAGGCACTACAAGGGTGAAAGATAGTCTGTCTTCTCTCCAAGAAATAAAATCATGTCCAAGCAAAAATCTTGTTCCTTTCCTTCTAGCAATATGTCCAAAGTATGGGAGGCAAAGCCTAATAATGCTTGCCTCCAAAGGGCACTCCGGCTGCACCCTCTACAAGACATATCTGTTCATTCTCATAGCCATCTATGGAATGCTCAGTGCTCTTCTTCAATACCACAGCTCAAAGGCATCAATTTTTTTTCTGTCATCCTTACTCATTGTCTAGGTCTCAGATGCATAGCTAGTAATTGGAAAGACCATGGCCTGAATCAGATGCACTTTAGTGCTCAAACTGACATCACTACCTCTCAATAAATTGGAGAAGTTCCTAACTGCAGATTTTCTCATTGCAATGTATTTCCTTATTTCCTAACTGCTCATACCAAGTGTGTTACTTGTGGATCCAAGCAAGATGAAACTGTTGAGAGTTTCAGTCTCCTCTACATCCATCATGATACTGCCTATTAGTCCAGTGATAGGAATCTTTGTTTTCTTGATATTGAGACACAAACCATATTGAAGACTTTTCCTTAATCTTCCACAACAAGTGCTGGAAATCCTTCTCACTTTAGCAAGCCAGGTTGTGTCATCTGCATAACACAGGTTATTGATGAGTTTCCCTCCAATCCTGATGCCACATTCCTCTTTCTAGAGTTAAACTTCTTGGATAATTTGTTCAGCATATAGATTGAACAGGTATGGAGATAGAATACATCCCTGATGCACTCCCTTCCCAATTCCAAACCATGCAGTGCTCCCCTGTTCCATTCACACAACAGTTTCCTGCTCCAGGTGTAGGTTCCTCACGAGCACAATTAAGTATTCTGGGATTACCATTCTTCTCAATGTCTGCCGTAACTTGTCATGATCCACACAGTCAAATGTCTTTGCATAGTCAATAAAGCACAAAAGACATTCTTCCTGTATTCCTTACTTTCATCCAGGATCCATCTGATATCAGCTATGATATTTCTGGTGCCATGGCCTCTTCTAAATCCATCTTGAACTTCTGGCAATTCCCTATCTATGTACTGTTCCAGCCATTTTTTAATGATCTTCAGCAATATTTTGCTTACATGTGATATCAATATTATTGTTTGATAATTTACACATTCAAATGGATCACCCTTCTTGGGAATAGGAATATATATGCCCCTCTTCCAATCCATTTACAATGAATAAGTCATTGATGGTATAAAATTCAATCATTCTATCTCCAGCTCTATTTCTGTCACCGAGTCCGTGTTTTCCAACTACTGAATCTTCTTCTCTGTTCCCAACTTTTGCATTCCAGTCACCCATTATTTTTTTTTTAACTTCAAATAGCTATATTGATATTCTTTCAATCAAAACTGAAATGCAATTAAACTATTACAAGTCAGGTATGTGGTAAAGCACACCAACTGTTCCATTTTGTCACAGGATGTTAAAAAGATGTATTCCAGGGTCAAGTTTAATAAAATAAGTTTTATTTCTTCATCAATTACATTTTGAAGTACAGCATGGCTTCTACCTTGATTCAAATGAAAACCACTTTAGGCTATGCTTTATCCCTCACAAGCGCAAATGGCAACATAACAGAAATCATACAAGACAACATAAAAAAGTGTAACAATGGTATAGAATTAAGTCTTTGAATTTTATGCTGAGTGCTGTGCTTTCACTATGTCCCAAAGACTTTTACTATTTTTAAATTTTTCTACAACTCACTGGTTTTTTAGTATATTCGTTATCTTGTGTCCTGAAAATGGTTTCTTTATTCTGAAGAATGGTCAGTGTACAGTCGTATAGAACATATACAGAGGTGCTGTTATCTGGTTAAAATACAGACAAATATGAGTTAGGTATAACTGGCTGTTAGTCTACAGCATTTAAATCCTTTATTCTGCAAGTATTTGCTTTATAAATTTCAAGGCTCTCACATCAG
>NW_006399858.1:917193-930708 GCF_000299155.1 Elephantulus edwardii
CTGCCAGTTCCTTTTGATATAATTACTCAGTATATTCCTTCCATCTTCTTTTGATACCTCCTGGATCATTTAACATTCTGCCTAAAGCATCCTTGATTGTAGCAACTCGAGGTTTGAATTTGTTCTTAAGTTCTTTGAGCTTAAGAAATGCTGAACGAGTTCGGCCCTTTTGATTTTCCGACTCTAGCTCCTTGCACATTTCATTGTAGTATTTGCTTTGTCATTCCGTGCTGCCTTTTGGAATCTTCTGTTCAGCTCTAGAAAGGGTTAAACCGGGCGGCTCCTTGGAGGCGAGAATTCTGAGGCTCTGTCTAACATACTCTGGACATGTTGTGAGGAGGGATTGGTCCTTGGAGAGGGACATCATGCTTGGCACGTAGACGGTCAACGCAGGAGGGGAAGGCCCTCTATGAGGTGGATTGATTCAGTGACTGGGGTAATCAGGATGGGTGTATCAGAGACAGTGCAATTGGCACAGGACAGAGCATTGTTGGGGCTGTTGTACATAGGGTCACTATGAGTCGCAAGCAACTTGACGGCACATAACAAAAACAACAACTTCCAATCCATTGGCCATGCAGCTGTCCTTCAAGTTTCTGTGGCATAAGCTGGTGAGTGCCTCCAAGGCTGCATCTGTTAAAGAGATGGCTTATCTTTCTCCTGTATAGCAACTGGTGGATTCAAATCGCATACGTTTCAGTTTCCAGTGCACCTACTTACCAGTAGGCCACCAGAGGTCACAAAATATATACTTAGGAGTGACATTATTGATCATAATGTTTTTTCTAACTCTAATTTTTTTAAAAAACATATTTTCATATAGTTGTTATTAGATGCCAAGTACAGTCCATAGCAATCCTATGACAAGTAGATCTAAACTCTGTCCCATCCTGTGCCATCCTCATCAACTGTGACACACTTGAGCCCATTGCTGCTGGTACTAAGAAATTGACTGGATATTAATCATCATGTTTCAACTAAAAGATATAACCCTGGATGGGCTTGCCAGTCTAGGTTATGAAATGTGGAGGACAGCTGCCTGGTTGACTAACTTGAAGAGATCTATATTTCTTCCCATTCCCAAGAAAGGTGATCATATAGAATGTGGAAATTATCAAACCGTATTGTTAACATTACATGGAAGCAAAATATTGCTGAATATCATTAAAAAAATGGCTTGAGCAATACATAGACAGGGAACTGCCAGAAGCTCATTCCAGGCCTATAAGTGGCTGTGGCATCGGGGATAGCAATGCTCCTGGCTGAATCAGAGGATACCAGAAGGATGTCTATCTTTGTTTTAGTAAGTATGCAATGGCATTTAGTCTGAGGACAAAACCAAAACCAACCAACCAAACAAACAAACAAAAAGAACAACAACCCTATGGCTAACATTGAGAAGAATGGAAATCCCAGAACACTTACTTGTCCTCATGTGAAATTTGTATTTAGTCCAAGAGACTGTTGGCTGAACATAGCAAGGAAAAACTGCATGGTTCGTGGTATGAACTAGGAATGTATCCTTTCTCCATGCTGATCCAATCTGTTGCTGTGCAATTAATCTGTTAAACTGGACACTATGAAGCAGAATGTGGCATTAAGATTCATCAACAATCTCAGTTATGCACATGATATCAACCTTCTTTGCTGAAAGTGAGGAAGACATGAAATTCTTGCTTTAGAAAATCAAAGACTATACCCTTCATCATGATTTACACCCAACAACAACAAAAATCTTCACTACTGAGCCAATAGACAACATCATGATAGATGCAGAAAAGATTGAAATTTTCAATGATTTCATTTTTACATAGTAGATGTACCATATTATAATGCCATCAATAGTGTATCTAAGAGTTCTAATCCCCATACATCCTCACCAGAGTTTGTTGCTTGTAATCCGTGCGCTTTTTTTTTAAGTTGTGAGAAACAATGTCACTGTTTTTCCTGCTCTATTTTCAAAACACCCTCCTAGTCCAGATATAGGTTCCCCATGAGCACAATTAAGTGCTCTGGGATTCCCATTCTTCTCAAGGTCAGCCACAGCTTGTTATGATACACAGTCAAGTGCCTTTGCATATCCAACAAAGCACAAAGGCATTATTCTGACATTTTTTCACTTTCAACCAGAATCCATCTGACCTCAGCAATGATATCCCTAGTGTCATAGCCTCTTCTAAATCCCACATGAACTTCTATCTATGTACTATATATTCCCTATCTATGTAATATTCTGGCTAGCTATTTTTAAATGATATTCAGCAGTATTTTGCTTGCATGTGAAAACAATGATATTGCTCCAGACTCCAGATTTAGTTCAGACACCTTTCTTTGAAACGAGAACAAATATAGACCTCTTCCAATGCATTGGTCAGACAGCTTTCTTCAAAATTTCCTGGCACAAACTGGTGAGCACATCCATGGCTGCATCTATTAATTGAAACAAGTCAAATAATATCCCATTAATTCTTGGGGCCTTATTTTTGCCAGTGTGTTGAAGACCGAGGGGGAAATAATTTTATAATTATTAATAATGAGACAGACAGCCAGGAATGAGATAGATCAGAGAGCATGAAAAACAGGGGGCCAGCATTTCTCAACTGAAGACCTCCATTCAAGCTTCCCTGCATCTTTATTGAAAAGTATCAGGAACTATCAGGTCTCACTGGTACAGGAGGAGATTGTCCCTCCTTCTCCAGCAGAGTATCTGGTGGATTGAAGGAGCAGATTCTTGCCACTAGGCCACGAGAGTGATGTATTCTGTCTCCATACCTTTTCAATCTGTATGCAGAACAGACTCTGGGCTTTTTTTTTAAGGAGGAGGAATGTGGCATCAGGATTGATGGAAGGGTCATCAACAACCTGTGTTATGCAGATGACACAACCTTACTTGCTGAAACTGAGGAGGACCTGAGATGCTTGCTGCAGAAGGTCAAGGACTACAGCCTCCTATATGGATTGAAGCTCAACATCAAGAAACCAAAGATTCTCTCACCACTTGGCCAATTAGCATCAGTATGGATGGTGAAGAGATTGAGAGAGTTAACAGTTTTAGTTTGCTTGGCTCCACAATCAACACTCTTGGTAACAGCAGCCAGGAAAACAAGAGATGAATTGAAATGGGAAAGTCAGCTGTGAGGGACCTCTCAAGAGTACTGAAGAGCAACAACGTCAGACTGGAGAATAAGGTGGTGTGCGTGACCCAGGCTATCGTCTTCGCAATTACGTGCTATGCATTAGAGAGTTGGGCAGTGAATAGGGATGATAGAAAGAGAATTGATGCCTTTGAGCTGTGGTGCTGGAGAAGTGCTTGGAGTCAAGGATTCTGAAGCTTCATCTGACATACTTTGGGCATGTTGCAAGGAGGGACTGGTCCTGGGAGAGGGACATTGCGTTTGACAGAGTGGAGGGGCGGAGAAGGAGAGGAAGACTTTCAATGAGATGGATCGATTCTGTGACTGGAGTGGTGGGAATGAGTGTGTTTGAAATGGCTAGGATGGGACAGGATGGAATGGTGTTTAGAGATCTTGTACATAGGGTCCTTATGAGTTGCAAGAGACTGGATGGCACACAGCAACAACAAAAACATCAGGAAGTAAATCACAAAGAGGATTCAAAGCAAATGAAGCCAGACTCTTTCTATTGAAAACCTTCCTCCTTTCTCAGGAGGGATCAGCAAATACAATGCAAGAATCTAATAAACCCTTAAGGATTGCCTTAGTGCCTCAGGGTGAACTCTAGGGTGTACCTCACCTACCCCACATCCTGATAGCATTCTAACATTTGGTTTTTTACAAATATTTAGTATTGACTTCCCATACCAGTGCCGTCAATGCAACTTCTACTTCCTCATTCATTACCATTGGCTCTTGTTTATATGGTACTTCCTGAAATTTTTTCATGTCAATCAATTTTTCTGGTTCAGTGACTCTGTATTTCCTCCATCTTATTCTTTTGATGCTTTCTGGGTCATTCAATATATTGCCTGTTGTTGTTATTTATTGCTGTCAAGCCAAGCATGACCCAGTGACCTTAAGAACAAAAGGCCTGAAACCTTTCTATAATTACCGTTGTTTCTCCAAGTTCATAGAGTTTCTAGAGGCTTGGGCTTTAGGAAGAGGATGTCATTCCTGCTTCCAAACTTGAATCAATCTGGGAGTTCCATCAAACACTGCCCACAATGAGTACCCATTATGGTGTTGGGCACACTTATGGCACAGTTGTTCCATTATGACATTTAAGACTCAAATTGCACAAGATTCAGTGTCACAGAAAACCAAGATTACCTCATCACAATAAATTGACCAGAGTGCTATATGACTTAGAAGAACGTTCCTCCAGAATATTGTATCAAAGGATTGAAATATCCCTCTGGCCCAATTTGTAAGTAGAAGGCCCTCCAGATGGTCTTGTTGACTCTAAACAAGAGGTTTAAATAAAAATAACTGAACAATTCACACAGATCCTCAACCCAAACAAGAGCACCATCTTACACAGTCCAGCCGCTTGATCCTACTCCAAACTGGAGACAAGGGCTTTAGTGTTATATGTTGTTTTTAAGTTCCAACTAGTGCCAACACTATAAACAAAAGAAATATTGTCCTTCCTCTAAATTCATAGAGTTTTCACAGGCATGTTTAGGAAGTATATGCCATTCCAGCTTCCAACCCTGTTTTAATCAGTGAGCTCTACCAAACTTTGTCAACCATGTGTAACCATTATGACATAGCAATCCAAATTTATCTCAATACAGTGAAAGGACAGGAAAATGCTGTACCACTTAGGAAAATGTTCATGTCAAAGATAATATTGTGACAAGAGGCTTAAATTTGTTTTTCAGTTCTTTCAGCTTGAGAAATGCAGAGTGAGCTCTTCCCTTTTTATTCTCCAATTCTGCATGTTCCATTTTAATATTTTGCTTTGTCCTCCTGAACTGCCTTTTGAAATCTTCTGTTCAGCTCTTTCACTTTGACACATTTCCCTTATTTTGGCTTCTCAATGTTCCAGTGCAATCTTTAGTCTGTTCTGACATCCATTTAGATTTTTTTCTTTCCCCTGTTTTTGTAGCAACCTTTGTCTTTCTTGCTGGGTTATATCCTTGATATAACTCATTTGGTTTTCAATCATTTGTGTTCAACAGCTCAAACCTATTCTTAAGATGATCTTGAAATTCAGATGGGATTGATTCAAGATCATATCTTGGTTCCTATGGACTTATTCTCAATTTGAATGTGCATATGACTAATTGATTATCTCACCCACAGTCTGCCCCTGGCCTAGTTTTGACTGCCAATATTGATCTTCTCCAATGATTCCTTCCACAAATATAGTCAATCTGGTTCCTACACAGCTCATCAGATGAGATCCATATGTAAAATTGATGTTTGTGTCTTTTTAAAATGATATTTCCAAGATACAAATAATAGCAATATAAATGTCAGTACAAATAATAATAAATAGTAATATAAAATTCAATCATTCTAATTTAGCCTCATTTCTATCATCAAGCCCATATTTCTTTTACTACTATTCCTTCTTCACTATTTCCTACTTTTACATTACAGTCACCAATGATCATTAACACACTTTTAGTGCATGTTCAGTTAATTTCAGGCTCCAAGGTTTGGTAAAGATTCTTAATTTCTTCTTTTTTGGCTCTACATGTAGGAGCATATGTTAGAATAATGGCTGTATTAACAAGTCTTCCTTATATGCATGTGGATATTATCCTATCACAACTTTGTTTTTCAGGATAGAACTTGAAATTGACTTTTTTACTATCAATGCAACTCCATTCTTGTTTTGTTTTTTCATTCCCTATGTAGTATATCATATGATTATCTAATTTAAAGTGGCCAAAGCCAGGCCATCTTATATCACTAATGCCTAGTATATCGTTATTCATGCGTTCCATTTAATGTTTAACAATTTCCAGTTTTCGAAAATTCAAGCTATGTATATTCTATGTTCCAATTATTAAGTGATGGTTTTCCTCATTTCAACGGACTTCCAATCTGTGTTCTACCAATGCAGTACTGTAAGTATCCTCTTTCTTTAGTGTTCATAGGGTTTTCAAAGGTGTGTTACTTAGGAAGCAGAGTGAGTCAAGGTTGTATTTTTTCCCCTCCATACCTATTCAGTCTATATGCTGAGCAAATTAACCGAGAAACGGGACTCTATGAAGTGTGTAACTCATCAATAATTTGCATTATGCTGATGACACAACCTTGCTTGATAAAAGTGAGGAGAACTTGAAACACTTGTTGCAGAAGATAAAGGAATGCAAACTTTGGTGTGGATTTCATCTCAATGTCAAGAAAACACTGAGTCAATAGGTAGTATCTGATGGATGGAGAGGAGCTTGAAACTTTCAACAGCTTCATCTTGCTTGGATCCAGAATTAACACACTCAGAATCAGCAGTCAGGAAATAGACTCATTGAACTGGGAAAACGTGCAGTTAGGGATTTCTCTAAATTATTTAGGAGTGATAATGTCAGTTTGAGGATTGAGGAGGAATGGTGTCAGTTTGAGGACTATGGTGCCATCTGATTCAGCTCTTAGTCTTTCTAATTACTTGGTATGCATCTGAGAGCTGGACATTGAGTAAGGATGACAGGAGAAAAATTGACAACTTTGAGTTATGGCATTGAAGAAAAGCATTTGGCATCCTATGAATGGCCTGGAGAGCAAACATATATATTTTGGAGAGGGTGTAGACAGAGTGCTCTTTGGAGGCAAGAATGATGAGGCTTTGTCTCACATACTTTGGGCATGTTGCTAGGAGGTTCTATTCCTTGGAAAAGGACATGATAGTTTGAAGAGTGGAGGATCCACGAAGGAGAACACCCTCAATCATGTGGATTGACATGGTGACTGCTGCAAGGGGCTCTTGTGTGTGTCAAGACATGTGATCATAGTGCAGGATACAACAGGGTTCAGATCTTTTGTTCATAGGGTTGGTATGAGTCATCCTTAACTCGAAAGCACCTAACAACAACAAAAACAACAACAATAACAACATGTTTCTGTAATTTTTAAATTAATCTCTCATGGTTAAAGATAATTACTATCTCTTCATTGCTTTTTAGTCTTCACAATATACTCTTCTGAAGTGTCTGTTTATGTCATTTGCTCATTTTTTACTAGGTTTTTTGGTCCTATTTGTTTATATAGATAATGGTTAGGATTTAAAATAAATATTTTTGAAGGACACAATTCAAGTACAAAAATCAGCATGTGGTTAATTTCTGTCTCACTTTCTACCTCTAACTCACTGTATGAAAAACTTACTGGACTTTTGCTGAATTTTTAACATGTTTTGCTATTATTATCTTCTTTGGGATTAAGCTACAAAGACAATGGTAGTTGGACAATTTACTGATCCTTCAAATAGTCATTGCAGTCACTTTTCTGTTTTAATTAGATCTAATTTCAATGTTTATTCTTGGGAGATAAACGGGAGAATCTGTTGCCTTTTCCTATACATTGCCTGAATTCCTCGGCTTATTGACACTTTCTCCATCTTCAGTGTCAGTAGTGAAGCATCATTAAATCTTTGTTTCTGTTGTCGGATTGTCTTTTCTTACTGACTACTGTGTGCTTCTTAAAGATTATTGTAATGACATTAAGTTATCTTGAACAATCTCAGTATCTCCATCTCAAAATTTTTAATTAAATTGCATCTTTTAAATCCCTTTTATTATATAAAATTATTTATTCACAAGTTCTAGGTATTAAACTGTTGATGTCTTTGGGACATAATAATGTCTATCATGTTGTTGTTGTCATGTGCCATAGAGTTGCCTGTGACTCATAGTGACTCTGTGTACAACAGACCTAAACTCTGCTCTATCCTGTGCCAATCTCACTCTCTCCCTGACACACCTATCCCGATTACCCGAGTCACTGAATCAATCCACCTCATAGAGGGTCTTTCTCTCCTACATTCTCCCTCCACCCTCCTAAGCATGACGGTCTTCTACAAGGACTTGTCCCTCCTTGCAACATGTCCAAAGTATGTCAGACAGAGCTTCAGAATCCTTGCCTCTGAGGAGCAACCTGGTTTCACCCTCTTCAGGTTGAACCTGTTCATTTTCTTAGAAGTCTATGGTATATTCAATACTCTTCTCCAACACCACAGCTCAAAGACATCAATTCTCCTTCTATCCTCCCTAGTCATTGTCCAGCTCTCTGCTGCATAGCAAGTGATTGCAAAGACCATGGCCTATATCAGGCACACCTTAGTCTATAGAGTGACACCATTGCTCTTCAGTACTTTGAAGAGGTCCCTAATAGCAGACTTTCTGATCGCAATGTATCTTTTAATTTCCTGACTGCTGCTGCCAAAAGTGTTGACTGTAGAGCCAAGCAAACTAAAGCTGTTAACAATCTCAGCCAGAGGTAAGAATCTTTGTGTTCTTGATATTGAGCCACAATGCACATTGAAGCCTGCAGAGTCTTTGACCTTCTGCATCAAGCACTTCAGGTCCTCCTCAGTTTTAGCAAGCAGGGTTGTGTCATCTGCATAGGGATTAAATAAAACAATTCATGGAAAAACACCATCAATTCACTAACACACTAAGTTAATATGAGAGAAATATTTCTGGAAAGAACACTATATTTAATTTAAATAATATGAACAGATATTTGAAAGTACTGTTTTGAAAAAAATAAATGTGTGTTTTTGTGTTTATTTTTATAACAGGAAACAATATTTTTAATTGCGTAGATATTTTCTTCATTTAATTGAATGAGCCTCTCTTTTAATCATTCATTTTAATCATATAGTATAAAGAGAAATTATGTGGTTCTCTGAACAAAATAATTACCTAATTCAAAACCAAAGTCTACAAAGCTACATCAAGCACTCTGCAGAGTCAGTCATGTATGATCTGTGCTCATTGACAATGCACTAGTCTTAGTCTGTGCCAGTCATTTACATTTCAATTGAAAATAGTTACATCAGTAATATTCATGTTAAAAAGTATTTTGAAATATTTCCCATATGATTTAACTGTGCACTTGTTTATCAGTAGATTTGCATTAAAAGGTAGATAAGATAAAGTTCTTGAATAATATATTTATTTAAAGATTTTGTCCAAATACCTGTCTTTGTAGCAAAAGTAAATGATTCTCATGTATATATTTTCACTTAAATTTTGTAGGCTGTAAATAAAACACTCTTTCATATAATTGTTTCATGCTCATCTTGGAAAGATATCATAGTCCAAAGTTTGTTTTTGTTGTTTTTTTCAAGTATTTTTTTCTTTTTTGCCAAAACTCATGAACAGTTCAAGTCAGATAGGAGGGTGATAATTAAACCGTCCTGTAGCATCATTACCTAAATTGTGAAAATATTCTATGCTCAGTGAATAGAAGAAGACCTTTTATTGATTTAAAAGCACCAAGCCAGGTGCAATTACATATTCTGAGTGTTTTTCAATGGATTTAAAAAAAAATTTGTTAGTATGCATAATTATTGAGCAAAATAGAGTTGCTCTCTTATTTTCCTAGAAGAAGCCAAGAAGTTTCTGGCTCACCGATAAAACTTTAACATGGATTTTAAAAACATGTTTACCAAATACTGTTTTCAAAATATGTACTTAGGTACCAGTAGTCTCTTACTTTTTTCTAACTAAAATTTTGTTCATACTCAGGATATTTATTCTTGTGAAAAAAAAATTGAAATAATTGGTACTGAAATCTTGGTCAGCAACTGTAGCCTCTTTCCTAATTCACATTCCTACTAATTAAATGCCTTTGCTACTATAAACAGGGAAGGATACTAGCTGGTATATCCGTTTTATGAAGTTGAAAGCAGATTATCACAAATTTGTTACCGTGGAGCAACACAAAATTATTAAAACTTTTAGAGTTCTGAGAATCAGAAACCTGAGTTACTGAATTTATTCTATTAGATGTTTCTGACTTAAGCTTTTTTTTTAAAATTTTCTACTAGTTCATTTACAAAATTTGAATCCTTTGTTTTTAAGGACAAATTCTTTACATTTCCCTCACCCCATGCCCCATCAAATTGTACAACCCATGATTAATCTCCCCTCTTCCCCTGCACATCCTCATCCCTCTGCTTCTACCCTGTCCCATCCCACTTGGATCCTTATACTCATTCTACGACAACGGTTTTATACAGTATTTATCCTTGTGGTACTGAGTTAGTGCATTATGCACTCGGCATAATGCTCTTCAGTCCCTTTCAAGTTAGATAATAATTTACAAAATCATTGCTCCTGCGTGCTTCATAGTATTTCATTGCGTGAATGTACCATAATGTCTCAATTCATTTTTTTGTGTCTGAACATTTCTGCTGTTTCTATGTTCTTGTGATGGTGAATAATGCTACCAAGTACATTGGTGTACAAATCCCAGGTTGTGCCTCAGTTCTCATTTTTTTCCAGGGTATATTCCAACTAGTGGAATAGCTACGTCATACGGAATTTCTACGTTCAGCTTTTTGAGGAAGCTCCAAACTGCCTCCCAGACCTCATTTGGTCTATGATCATTGGTGCTCAAGGTCTCAAAGAAGAGCAATTAAAGGCATTTCCCTTAAGAACATGAACTAGGCAAAGATGTCCACTATCACTTTCCCCATTCAATATGGTATTTGAAGTGTTAGTGATAGCAATTAGGCAAGAAAAGGAAATAAGAGGTATCCTAATTGGCAAAGAGGAGGTAAAATTATAATAGCATGCTTAGAAAACCCTAAAGACTCAACAAGAAAACTACTTGACATAGTTGATCAATTCAGCAAAGTGGCAGGATACAAGACCAACATACAAAAATCAATTGGATTTCTTTACAGTGACAAAGAGAAAACAGAACTGGAGCTTAGAAAAACAATACCCTTCACAATAGCTAATCACAAGATTTTAAAAAGTTTTACTCCCAAGGGGAGTAAATCTAACCAGAAGCACAAAGGATCTATTCAAAGAAAATTACAAAACATTGCTACAAGAAACAAAAAGAGCCCTAGAGAAGTGGAAGAATACTTCTTGCTCATGGATAGGAAGACTAAATATTGTGAAATGACACTACTACCGAATACAATTTACATGTTCAATGCAATCCCAATACAAATACCAATTTCATTCTTCAATGAGATGGAAAAAGCAATCTCCAATTTAATTTGGAATGAAAAGAGACCCCAAATAAGCACAGTGCGTCTTAAAAAGAGAAATAAGATAGGAGGCATCTCACTCCCTGATTTCAAATCCCACTATAGTCCCACGGTAGTCAAGAGAGCACGGTACTGATACAATGACAGACACATAGATGAGTGAAATAGAATAGAAAATCCAAAAATCAGCCCATCAACCTATGGTCAATTGATGTTTTTATAAAGAGATGATATCAGTTAAATGGGGAAATGACAGCCTTTTTAATAACTGGTATTGGCAAAGTTAGAAATTTATGTGCAAAAGACTCAAGAAAGATCCACACCTCACTCCATATTAAAAAACCAGCTCAAAATGGATCATGGACCTAAGACTAAAACGAAGGACGAAGGACTATAAACTTCGTTAAAGAAAAGCTTGGAAGAACTCTAGAAGTCCTAATCCACAACATAAACAGTCATCCAAGCATCCTGGAAAATCTACAACTAGGAGAATATAAAATAGATGAACGGTACCTTCTAAGAATCAAATCCCTAGGCACATCCAAAAACTTCTCCAACAGGGTCAGGGGAAGCCACAGACTGGGAAAAAAAGTACTTGGTAATGACATATCAGATAAGGGACTTATATCCAGAATTTATAAAATACTTGAGCATCACAACAAGATAAATGTAAATAACCCAATTGAAAAATGGGCACAGGATATGAACAGATACCAAAGAATACAAGCAGATGGCAAATAAACATGAGGAAATGTTCAAAATCCCTAGTTCTAAGAGAGATGCAAATAAAAACAACTATGATATATCAACTCACCCCAGTAAGAATAGCAAAATTTAACAGAGCAGCAAACATCAAATACTGGTGAGGTTGCAGTGAAACTGGAACCCTTATTCATTGATGATGAGAGTGTAAAGTGATGCAACTACTTTGGAAGGCTGCATGGTGTTCTCTCAAAAAATTGCAAATAGAAATACCCTTTGACTCAGCAATTCCTCTACTGGGAATATACCATAAAGAAACCATGCCTGCCACCCAAGTAGATATATGCATACCCATGTTTATTGCGGCATTGTTCACAATAGTAAAGCGTTGGAAACAACCTAAGTGCCCATCAACAAATGAATGGATAGAAAAGCTGTGGTATAGTCACACAATGGAATACTATGCTGCATTGAAAAACAAGGAACTCATGGAATATTATTCAAAATGGGTGACCCTGGAGGACATTATGTTGGGTGAAATATTCAGTCACAAAAGGACAAATACTGCATAGTGACACTGTTGTGGAATGGACTGACATCAGGGTTGGGGGGAGACTGTGAAAGATTGGATAAATTATGTATACTGCATTGAAACAGGGAGAGAGAATTGTTCAAAAGCAATATATGATTGGGTTTTATGGTCATGATGAGAGTCCAGAATGAAACCTGCATAGTGAAGTGGACTGGGGGTATAACAATGAAAGAATTTTTCTTTTACTTTTCGAAGAGAAGCACAAACTGGAGGGGAGGGGTGGGCAGGGAGAAAAATACAACAATGAATGAATGGAAATCTAAAGTCTCTGTAAACTTTCATTAAAATTAATAATAAAATATATATAAAATACATATATATATATGTATGTATAACATCCAAATTAGCAAAAATGATATGATACGCTATTGTATGCATAAAACTCCTATGACTGAACAAATGAAAAAAAATCTGTTAAATTTAGTAGATCAATTTTTAAGACAACTTAAAAAAATACATCTATTGGATTTCTGATCAGTAACAAAGTATGGAAAGGAAACTAGCAAAACAATACAACTTACAATAGCCAGTCATAAGATTAAAGGTTATCATTGTTAGGTGCCATCAAGTCTACTGCAAGTCATAGAAACAGATGCAAAATACCTCTGAATTCTCCTCTATCCTGAGTCAATCTCACTGACTCTGCCACATCTACTCTCATTACTCTAGTTATTGTGTCAATCCATCTCATCTGGGATCTTCCTCTCTTGCACTGTCTGTTCATCCTTTGAAGCATGATGGATCAATTTGAATCAGATAATTATATCTAGCATGTCAGAGATAGGGAGCTTTGGTGGCCTAGTGTCAAGAAGCTGCACTGCAATCCCGAAGGCACACCAAGTGAGGCCACCAGCTGCTGAGCAAAAGTAGGATGGGCAATATCTTCCTGTGCAATTAACTGTCTCTGAAAACCTCCCAGAGGGTCAACTATGGGCAGGTTCCGACTCTATGGTATGCAACAACAATGTGCAAGAGATGAGAAGGTGAGGATAAATGGGGTCACATTAGTTGTCAAAAAGACCATTTTTAGATCTGTCTTGAAATTCAATGTTGTGAGTGAACACATAATATCCTTAGGCATACAA
>NW_006399858.1:931243-940363 GCF_000299155.1 Elephantulus edwardii
TAATCAGAATGGGTGTGTCAGAGGCAATGCGATTGGCACAGGATAGAGCAGGGTTTAGGGCTGTTGTACATAGGGTCACTATGAGTCGCAAACGACTCGATGGCACATAACAACAGCAACAACAACAACATAAAGAAAAAAAAGACCTGTAAAAGGAAAACTGAACACCCTACTACAAGAAACAGTAAGAGCTCTAATTAAATGGGGGAGTGGAGGGGATCCCTATCCCAGAACACTTGATCATGCTTAAGTGAAACCTATACTTGGACCAGGAGGCAGTCATCAGAATTGTTCAAGGGAACATTGCGTGTTTCAAAATTGGGAAGGATGTACACCAGGGATGTGTTCTATTTCCATACTTTTTCAGTCTATGTACAGAACAGATCTTCTGCGGGAATGGACTCTACGAGGAAAAATGTGGCATCAGGATTGGAGAAAGACTCCTCAACAATCTGTTTTATGCAGATAACACAACTTGCTTGCTGAAACTGAGGAGGACCTGAAGTGCTTGCTGCAGAAGGTGAATGACTTCAGCCTTCAATGCGGATTAATTCCAGTTTTTCTCTTATGAACTTTATGATTTTGGGCTTTACTCCTAGGTCTCTGGTCCATCTTGAGTTGATTTTTGTGTATGGTTTGATATGTGGATCTGTTTCAGCTTTCTGCAAGTGGAAGTCCAGTGTTGCCAGTACCATTTGTTGAAGAGGTGGTCATTTTCCAATTTGATTGCTTTGATTTCGTTGTTGAGTATCAGTTGACCATAGACAGCTGGGTCTACTTTTGAGTTCTCAGTCCTGTTTCATTGATGTATTCACCTGTCATTGCACCAGGACCATGCTGTTTTCTTTAATACTAATGTGTAGTACGTTTTCAGGTGAGGGAGGGCTACACCTCACACCTCATTTTTGTTTCTCAGAAGTGTTTTGCTTGTTCAGGGTCTCTTACTGGTTTTGGCACTAAAAGTTATAAATAATACTAGAAATTTTAAATTACAATACACTAAAAGCTTTAAATCACATTTTAGTTGCTGTTATGTGTCTTTAAGACAACTCTGATTATAGTAATGCTATGTACAATAGCTCTGAACCATTTGCTTTATCCTGAGCCAATCTCACTGTGCCTGATACAACTACTATCATTACCCCAGTTACTATGTCAATCTACCTTGTTTGAGGTCCTGTGCTGTCCCTCCACTCTTCCAAGTAAGATATCCTTCTCCAAGGGCTGTCCCTCCTTGCAAAATGCCCAAAGTATGTAAGGTAAAACCTCAAAATCCTTGCCTTCAAGGTGCAACTTGATTTCACCCTCTCCAAGACAGACCAGTTTGTTCTCTTGGCAGTCCATAGTATGTTCTTTTCTATTCTAGCACCACAGCTCAAAGGAATCAATTCTCCTGTCATTTTTAGGCATTGCCCAGGTTTCTGATGCATAATAAATAATTGAGAGGATTTTCCTAATACAATTTGTCTTTTGATTTTCTAACTGCTGGTGCCAAGAGTGTTGATTGTAGAACCAAGAAAGCTGAAATCATGAACAATCTCACTCTCTTCTCCATCTATCATGGTGTTACCAGTTGGCCCAGTGTTGAGAATCTTCAATTCATATTGAAGACTACATTCTTTGACTTTCTGAAGCAAATGCTTCAGACCCTTCTCAGTTTCAGCAAGCAAGGTTGTGTCATTTGTATAGCAAAAGTTGCTGATGAGTCTTCCACCAATCCTGATGCCACATTCCTCATCAAAAAGGCCAACCTTCCAAATGATCAGTTCCATAAATAGATGAAATAGATGAAGACAAGATACATTCCTGACACACTTCTTTCCTGGTTTTGAACCATGAAGTGTTTCCTTGTTTTGTTCTGATGACTGCTTCCTGATCTTAGAATAGATTTCCCAGGAGTACAATTAGGTGCTATGAAAGTCCCATTTTTAGCCACAGTTTGTTGTGATTCACACAGTCAAATGTCTTTGTATAGTCAATGAAACACAGATATATCTCTGGTATTCTCTGTTTTTGGCCAAGATCCATCTGACATTGGTGATGATGTCCCTAGTACCATGACCTCTACTAAACCCAGCTTTCATTTGTTGTAGTTCTGTGCTAATGTACTCTTCCAGTCATTTTTGAAAGATCTTCATCAGGATCTTGCTTGAATTTGATATTAGTGATTTGTTTGATAATTCCCACACTCTGTCAAATCATAGAATTACCTTTTTTTTTCTTCCAGTCAGTTTTGTTGTGTCAAGAAATCTGGAGAACAATCATCTGACCAACTGACTGGAAGGAAAGATGTCTGTATAATTAAATTTATATGAATGACACAAACTGGAATTTTGAGATCCAGGGATTTCATTTTCCAACTGTGTGTCTTTGGAACATGACTAACCTGAATTGTACTTTTGGCTTTCATTATGCACTTGCATGTAATTCTCAATTTATAGTACATAGACGGGGAGACCCTCTATGAGGTGGATTGATTCAGTGACTGCGGTAATCGGGATGGGTGTGTCAGAGGCAATGCGATTGGCACAGGATAGAGCAGGTTTTAAGGCTGTTGTACATAGGGTCGCTATGAGTCACAAGGGACTCGAAGGTACATAACAACAACAACAACAACAACGTCATAAAAATGATTTTGGATTCAAAGTGAATCATAGATTATGATTCTGGAATACTCATTCATATCATTTAGGACTTGATTTTATTATTGACATTATGAAGTGCTTCTGAGCCAATTTTGACTGAAAGCAACATAACAATGACAATGTACACTGCCCAGTATGGAGCCATCCTCACAACTGTTGCTGTGGTTAAGTTCATTGTGTCTTTCTATTCATTGGTAGGCTTCTTTTTTTCACTGACTCTACTTTGTCAAGTTTAATGTCTTTTGGCAAGGACTGTTCCTTCTGATAATGTGTCTCAAGTACATGAGGCCAAGTCATGCCCATTTTTTTTAAGGAGTACTCTCATTGCACTTCTTCCAAGATAGATTTGTTTGCTCTTTGGAGAGTGCATAGTATTTTCAATATTCTTAACAAACTCTATAATTCAAATACAGCAATAATTTTTCAGTCTTCCTTATTTGTAGTCTTGTTTTTACTCACATATACGGTGGTTGGAAACACCATGACCTGAGTCTGGTGAGTTTTCATCGTCAAAGTGGCTTTCTTTCTTTTTAAAGAGTTTAAAGAGACCTTTTGTAGCAAATATGCCCTTACATTATAGTGGGTTTGTGATTGGTTGTTTGGTTGGTTTTGTTCCTTGACTATTGATTAGGGATCCAAGTAGAATGAAATGTTTTATAATTTCCTTCTTTAGTCTGTTGTTATGATGCTTATTGGTCAAATTGCATGGTCTTTGTTTATATTGAGATATAATTCACACTTAAGACAGCAGTATTGATCTGATTCATTAGTACTTTGATTAATTTATTGCTAAACATTTTCTGACCTGCTAAAGCTTCACCGGAGTCTTACACATTACTTTTCCCGTCCATACTAAGATTAAGTATCTTAGCTTCAATCTTTACGTGTGTTGTTTTCAAGCTATTTTTAAGCATTGTGGCCCTACTTCTTATTTACAGATTAAATCTTGAAGAGGAAAACACAAAGGAAAAACACATGCCTGCCAGTTTTTGTGCCTCCTGTTTGTTTACAAAGGCATCATTGCCTAATTACAGCTGTATTTGGTCCACAAGACACAGCTCAGAATTATTCAGTATGAGGCATAAACGGAGGCTTTGATGTAGAGCCCTCAATGCAAGACAATGCAAATGACATTTACTAGCAATTTTTCCCCCCATTAATGAACAGTACTTCAGGGAGTGTAAAGGCAAGAGGCATATAATTTCTCAACTATTTAAATTGCTAATTAGATCTGTACAGGAGGTGTATTCCTAATGCAGACAATTACAAGGGCTCCTAAGTGTTTGCCTTACAGTTGCTAATTACTGAAGAAGCCAATTAATTGCTGTTGACTTTTTGTATTCTTTTGCATATCGCCAGTTAATATTTACATTTATAATGAAGACAAAATTGGCAAACACTGTGTCACTTTATAATGAACAATTCCAGTGTCTAAACAATGAACACATTATCCTCATTTGTGCCTGAAGAGTGCAGCTGATTAGCATATGTTCTGTGTGCTTAAGAACATTGCTCTTTCTTCTCTTGAGTAAAAATGTCACTTAGGTGCAGGACATGCAGGTGTCGTGTCTCCAGGGCTCTTGGAATTGGTTCCCACCATATGTCATATAACCAAGAAATACAAAAGTGCACTTTTATAGGAGAGGAAGAGAGAAACGAACTGAGTTTCTCCATACTAATGATAATAGAATGGACAATGATGTTTCTTCTACCTGTCCAGGCTTAGGGAAGTTCTCATGAAATCTTCAATTTCAGATGTGGAAAAGTGTCAATCAAAAACCAAGCCCAACCCATTGTTATTAGTCAATTCTGACTCATGTTGAGTGGTTCTATCATTAAAGAAAGGTAAACATTCTCTTCTCATAATAATTTACAGCCTCAGAAACCTGATGGAAGGTCACTGACTTGAAGTCAGTGTGCATCTCTATAAAAGCACTAGGTAAGCCTTCTTCCATGCCATTATTGACTGAGATGAAACTGTCATCTTTATGGCTGATAGTTCAGGGCAAACGTGCACCTCCCACAAACACCTGCAAAAAAAGGCTAAATGCATATTTCTATTTATTAGAATTTGATATTAAATGCACCTACTATATATCTCTAGAGTGCTGAAGAGAAGTACTGTCAGTTTGCAGACAAAGGTGGGCCTGATCCAGGCAATGGTCTTCACAATGACTTGCTTTGCATCACATAGCTGGAAAATGACTAAGGATGATAGAAAAATAATTGATGCCTTTGAGTTATAGTGCTGGAGAAGAGTATTGAACATGCCATGGACCACCAAGAGAACAAATAGCTCTATCTTAGAGACAGTGAAACCAAGTTGCTTCTTGGAAAAAAGGATTTTGACCCTCCATCTCACATACTTTGGGCATATTGCCAAAGGGACCAGTACCTTCAGAAAGGATATCATGCTCAGAAGAGAACAGAGTCAGTGCAGGAGAAAATACTGAATGGGATAGATTGACCCAATGACTGTGGTAATGGGGACAGGTGTGTCAGAGACAGTGACATGGGCCCAAGAGAGGGGAGGGCTCAATATTATTGTTCATAGGGTTGCTATAAGCCATAGCCAACACGTAACAACAACAACAACAACAACAACAACAACAACAACTCTATATCTGTAGAATCTGTGGGTAGTGTAAATAGTAAAATAACTCAGTAGTCAACGAAATAGTTAGAGGTTCAAGGTTACTACTCTGAGTGTCCACAGAACTAAGGCTTGGTGGTGAATTTGTGAAAGCTAAACCACTGAAAATAAAAATGAAAATTAAAAGACGTATTGTGATCCAAAAGTCTGCTGTTGAGATCTCTCCGAAGTACTGAGGAGTAATGTTGTCACCCTGGACACTAGGGTGAGCCTGATACAGGCCATGGTCTTTGGAATCACTTGCTATGCTTCAGAGAGCTGACCAATGACTAGGGATCATAGAAGGAGAATTGATGCCGTTGAGTTGTAATTTTGGAAAATATATTGAATATACCATGGACTGTTAAAAAAACAAGCAGGTTCATCCTAGAGAGGGTTCAACCAGGCTGCTCCTTGGAGGCAAAGATTCTGAAGCTTCATCTGACATACATTGGACATGTTGCAAGGAGGGACCAGTCCTTGGAGACAGATATCATGCTTTGGAGGGTAGAGGAACAGTGCAGGAGAGGAAGACATTTTATGAGGTGGATTGACTCAGTGATTGGGGAAATGGGGGAAGATGTGTCGGAGACAGTGATATTGCCACAGGATAAGGCAGGGTTTAGGGCTATTATACATAGAATCGCAGGTGACTCAGTGGCACATAACAACAAGAAGTAGCTACTGAAAATGCTCTAGAAACAAGTATCCTGACTCACATGGAGTTGCAATAAGTAGGAGTGAAATTAGGCAACTTGTCTTATTTATTATATTCAAGTGTATAATCAAGATGATATAATAGAGAAAACATTAGCCATTCTTCTAGTTAGGATAGTGGTTGTAAAATGGGGTACAGTGGTATAAGTGTTTGTATTAGTATTAGTATTAGTATTAGTGTTAGTATTGGTGTTCAGTGTTTATGATATCAAAAAAGAAAGAGTCAGAAAGAGTTTGGAGTGCTTTTGTCATACTGATATAAAGATATCGCTGTGTGTACCACTGAGTCAGAACTAACCCATAGCTCTCCCTCTGGTAGGTTTTCAGAGGTGGCTAACTGCACGGTAGAATATTTTCTATACTTCTGCCACAGAAACAGCTGGTAGACTCGAAGCAAGTCTCATAGTGATTCTATGAACAGTAGTTCTGAATCTTGCCCTATTGTACACCATCCTCAGTATCTCTCACATGCTGGAGCCCATTGTTACAGTCACTGTGTCCGTCCACTTTGGTGGGGATCTCCCTCTGTCTGCTCTCCATCTTTCCCCACATAGTACCTTTTTTCAAAGTCTGGCACCTCCTGGCATCATACCCAGGTCATATGAGATGAAGTTTCATTATCATTGCCTCTTTTTCCAAGACAAACTTATTTGTTCTTTTGACAGTCCATGAGAGATGTTATAGTCCTCTCCAACATGCTGAATTGAGGCTTCAGTTTTTCTGTCATCCTTATTTATTGTCCAACTTTTAGGTATATAAGAAGCAATTGAAAAAAATATGTCTTGAAATAAGTGTCTTTAAACTGACGTCATTGCTCTTCATCCTTTTAGGGAAGTCCTTGAGAATAGATTTTCTCAATGTAACAATTCTTTTAACTTTTTGACTGTTGTTACCATGGATGTTAGTTATGAAACCAAGTAAAATGAAGTTATTTCTTCCACAGAACAACTACCTGTGTTTTGTTGAAAGTACAACTCCTTACCTAGTGGGACACTATTTTTCAGACATATAGGGAGCTCAGGAATGTAGTGGTAGGAATTATGATGCCAATGCAAAGGTATGCAGCTTGAATCCACCATCTCCTGCTCCATGAGAGAAATATAGGCAATATCCTCCTATGTAATTTTCTTCCTCTGCCAGAGGGTCGGCTGTGGGTCATTTCTGACTTGATGATGCACAGCTACAACAGCATAGATAAATATCTGTTATGTTCTTAATGTGTCTCCAACCCAGAACTTATATGCTGATCCTTCAGAAGACTTTCAGAAGCTATAATTGTCTGAGAGAAGAGGTTGTCCATCTCTCTACTGCAGAGCAGGTGGTATATTTGAACCCAGTGCCTTCAAGCTGACAGTGAGACTCCTTTATACAAAACTACCAGAGCTCCCTACAGACTTGTCATTGTTGTTTTGTACTGTTGAGTCAGAACCAATTAATTGTTGATACTCCAAAAGGTTTTCAGAGGCAGTAAATCACATAGGAGATTGTCCATCCTTCTTCCAAGAAATACCTGGTGGATTCAAACCAGCTTTTGTGCTTCTGGAATTGTAGCACACCTTCTTACAGCTAGGCCACCTGAGCTTTGATAAATATAAAGATAAAGAGAAAGAGAAATAATAGAAGTAGAAATATAGAAATAGATACAGATATACATACATTTAGGTATATAGATATCTATATCTAAATATATCTATGTTGTTGTTTTTGTTGATTGTCGTTGAGTCAAGCACAACTCATAGTGAGCCTATGAACAAAAGGCCTGAAGCCTTTTTATAACTATCATCATTTATCTAAGTTCATAGAGTTTCATGAGGCATACTGTCTAGGAAGTGCTTGCCACTCCTGCTTCAAAAATCAATTCATTCTCTCTCTCTCTCTCTCTCTCTCTCTCTCTTTCTCTCTCTCTCACTGTTGAACAGGAACCAACCCATAGCTGACCTGATCTTCCAGCGAGTTTTCAGAGCCAGTTAATGGCATGGGAGAAGATTGTCCATCCTTCTGCAAACAGCTGGTGGATTTGAATTGTGTGCCTTTGAAATTGTAGCCCTGTTCCTTACCACTAGGCCACTAGTTGTTATTGGTCTGTACTCTGAAGTCAGAATGAACTCATAGCTGACCCATCAGTGTGTTTTCAGAGGCTATAGCATAAGAGGAGAATGTCCATCTTTCTCTCTCAGAGCATTTGGTGGATTTAAATTGCATGCTTTTGGATTGGCAGCACATTTTCTTACCTCTAGGCCATCAGAGTTTCCTTACATTGATGTTGTTGTTATATGGTATTGAGTCACTTGCTGCTCATAGCTGCTCATAGCGACCCTATGTACAACAACCTTGAATGTCTCTGACGAACCTATCCCAATTACCCCAGTCACTGAGTCAATCCATCTCATCCAGAGTTTTCCTTTCCTGAGCTGTCCTGCCACCCTCCCAAGCATCATGGCCCTCTCCAAGGACTGGTCCTTCTTTATAACATGCCCAGAATATCTCAGATAGAGCTTCAGAACCTTTGGCTCCAAGGTTTCATGCTCTCTAGGATGAACCTGTTTGCTGTTCTCCTGGCAGTCGATGTTCTATTCAATAGTCTTCTCCAACACCACATCTCAAAGGCATCAATTCTCCTCCTATCATCTCTAACCATTGTTGAGCTTTCTGATGCACAGCTAACAATTGCAAAGAACATGGACCTAATTAGGCACAATTTAATCTCCAGACGGACATCTTTGTTCTTCAGCACTCTGGAGAGGTCCCTGACAACAAATTTTCCCAATGCAATTTGTCTTTTGATTTTTCTGGCTGCTGGTGCCAAGAGTGTTGATTATGGAGTCAAGCAAACTAAAACTGTTAACAATCTCAATCTCTTCACCATCTATCATGATGCTTTCAATTGGCCCAGTGGTGAGACTCTTTATTTTCTTGATGTTGAGTTTTAATCCATATTGAGGGCTACAGTCCTTGACATTTTGCAGCAAATGCCTCAGGCCCTCCTCAGTTTCAGCAAGCAGGGATGTGTCAACTGCCTGCATCTTTCTAATTTATCTATATATGCATCTATGTATGTATGTATCATCTATGTACCTATTATCTATCTATATATCTATCTATTTTCTATCTATCTATCTATCTATC
>NW_006399858.1:940463-965887 GCF_000299155.1 Elephantulus edwardii
ATCTATCTATCTATCTATCTATCTATCTATCTATCTATCTATCATCTAATCTTCCCACCCTGTACGTAGTTAGTTATTTGAAACATGCAACAATATTTCTTGCAACAGTGCAAAAATTTTACTTGGAGAGAAGGAATACCCCCTCAGGCCCAGAATACCATGTGCATTATATTCTTTGAGTTTCGTAATTTTTTAAAATTCCTTACATTAGCACCTGAAGGAAATACAGATAAATTATTTTCCAAATTAAAATCACCAACATAAGTAGATAAATAAACCACAATTACACTACACATGTACACACACATTCCAACTCTTGTCTTTGTTTTTACCTGCCAAAGGGAACAAGTTGGAAATAATTCTTTTCTTAACCAGCATATTTGTCAGAGTGTGTATTGTAAACAGCAGGGGCCTGAAGTGATTTTGTCAACCAGTTTCCAACAGTGAAAACATAACTTTCATTCACAACAACCCCTGGGTATTGCAAACAGGGGGGGAAAGGGCGGGAAATAACTTCTAGAAAGAGAAAAACTTCTTGCTGCCTTAGCCAGGGTAGACATGTTAGAATGCCACCCTCACATTTTGCTGTTTACCCTCTAACACTATATTGGAAAAAAATCTTGACCCCAAGAACAAACTGCACATAAAGTGAATAATTTAACTTTCAGGCACTAAATTCCCAAACATATAAAAATATTGAAAAGAAAAATAGATCTTATATGTAGTATGAGGATTCTAAGAAATGTTTTTTCATAAATACTTCATCTCTGGATATCCATAGTAATGAAAACTTTAAAACTAAATTTTAGCCTTGTCATTTTTTTATGTAAAATACTGTCACTATGGACAGTTTTAACTTACCAAGGGATTTCACTGCTACATAATTGGAAAGAGAAATTTAAGAGTACATTTTAATAAAATATATAGTGTGTGTGTGTATCTATCTATCTATCTATCTATATCTGCAAGAGGACAGATAACACTAAAATTTAATAAAGAAATTGGAAAGTGGCATGTTTTGGACTCAGCGCCCTTCTACTAGCTTGATGTACCGAGACAATTTGCAGGTTGTTATGACAGTGGAAGCTATGTAGTCAGTATTGAATATATCAACAAAGATACTCATAGAATTTGTGTATGTGGAGAAGGTATGAAGAAATGCCCAAGGTCTACTACTAAAAATTGGCCATGGAAGACTAAATGGATAACAGAAGATGGTGATTGATGTAATAAGAAAAGCACCCCCATTAGAAGTCACCGAAAATACGGCATGAGTCTGGGAAAGATTCTAGTCTCAAATACATAAAAACTAGGAATCAGAGGTACCTAGAGTCAACCAAGTTCAGTGAATTATTAATTTTAACTTAATTTTATTAATTTTAGTTTAATTATAATTTTGCTGAATTTACTTTCTAATAATGGCTTTGTTTGACAATCAGCTCTCAAACTTTTAATAATTAATTTCTTAGCTGATTTTGGTGTGCTACCATTTGTAACTTTGCAATAGATCATACTGACTGAAGAGAAGTTTTTCCCATTACAATTGAGTTCTTATCCATTTGTAGCAGAACCTTCCAAACTGTAATGTGTTAGGTAATTCTCATATCAAATCAATTTGAATAATTTACATCCAATTTAACTGTTACTGTTTTCTTCCCAGTGAAATACACATATAGGAGAAACTATGGTTTTACAATTAATATTACTATAAATGACTTTGCTCATTGTTATCAATTTATTCATATAGGACAAACCTAAATTAAATCATTAAAAGGGGAGAGTGCATTCTTTCCCCATATGTTTTTATTGTACAAAAGGTTTCTGTGACATGAGAAAGTGATAAACTATTATTGTTGTTGTGTTGTTAGGTGATATCAATTTGATTACAACTCATTACAACCCTATGAACAACAGAACTGAAACTTTTCTTAACCTACATCATTCTCAGAATTTCTGCCATGCTCAAGCCAATTGTGGTATTCACTATGTCAGTCCTCATCTTTAAGGGACTTATCTTTTCTGACACTTACCTTTCACAGCATGATGTCTCTCTCCAACAACTGGTTCCTCCTGAAAATGGGCCCAAAATAAGTAAGATAAAGTTTCCCCATTCCTGTCTCTAAGAAGCACTGTGTTTGCACGTCCTTCAAGACATTTCTTTGTTCTATTGACAGTCCATGATACATTCAATATTCTTGACCAACACCACATTTAAAGGCAGATGTTCTTCTGTCATCTTTATTCATTGTCCTTATTCAATCACATATGTTATTGTTGTTATGTGCAGTCAAGTTTCTGGTGACTCATAGTGACACTATGGACAACACCTCTAAAGCCTGCCCTGTCCTGAGCCAGTCTCAGTAACTCTGACACATCTACCTCTATTGCCCCAGTTACTGTATCAATCCATCTCATCTGAGGTCTTATTCTCCTCCTCTACCCTACTGAGCATGATGTTCTTTTCCTAGCCATGTGCCAAAGTATATGAGACAGCTTCAAAATGCTAGCCTTCAAAGAGAAACTTGGTTTCACCCTCTCCATGACAGACTTACTTGTTTTCTTGGCAGTGCTAGTATGTTTAAGACTCCTCTCAAGCAGCACAACTCAAAGGTGTTGATTCTTCTTCTGTTATCCTTAGTCAATGTCCACCTCGCTGATGCATAACAAGTGATTGTGAAGCTTAGCCTCTAGAGGAACATTAATATGTACTGAAGCTCAACATCAAGATAAAGATTCTTACCAGTACCATGACAGATAGAGAAAAGATTGAGGTTGTTAGCAATTACAGCTTACTTGGCTCCACAATCAATGCTCTTAACAACAGCAGCAAGAAAATAAAAAATAGAAATTTCATTGGGGAAAACTGGCTGTTACGGACCTCTCCAGAGTGATGAAAAGCAACGGTGCCAGTCTAGAAACAAAGGTGCACCTAATCCAAGCCATGTCTTCTCAATTACTTGTTATGCTTTAGAAAGCTGGACAATGATTAAGGATGACAGAATAGAAACCATTGAGTTGTGGTGCTGGAGAAGAGTCTTGAAAATACCATGGACTGCCAAGAAAACATAGGTCTGTTATTGAGAAGGTGAAGCCAAGTTTCTCCTTAGAGGGTTGGATTTTTTTTTAATGTTTTAATTTATTTATTTTTCATTTCAATGAACATCTATAGAGATTTTGGAATTCCATTCATTCATTGTTACACCAGAGGGTTGGATTTTGAAGCTGTGTCTCACGTACTTTGGGCACATGGTCAGGAAAGACCAGTCCCTGGAGAAGGACATCATGCTTGGAAAGGTGGAGGGGCAGTACAAGAGAGGAAGACCCAGATGAGATGGATTGATAAAGTATCTGGGGCAATGCGGTTGATATATCGGAATTAGTGAGACTGGCTCAGGATATGGAAGGTGTTAGCGCTGCTGTACATAGGGTTGTTAACCTCACAGGTGACTCAGTGGCACATAACAACAACATACTGTATTAGTTGTGTTTTATTTAAGCCTTTTGTTTAGAATCAATAAGACTTTGATGAGGACCTTTGTATTTAAAAGTCATTTGTTATTATATTTTGGAGGAACAGTCTTCTAAGTGGTACAGCACCGTACACAATATTCTGTACTGAGGTAACCTGGGGTTGCTGTGATGCTGAACTTTGTGTCATTGGGGTGTCAAATGCCATAACAGTTACTCATGGTGGATAGTGTTTGGTGGAGCTCCCAGTTTAAGATAGGTTGGAAGCAGGAGTGGCATGGCTCTGGAAACTATGAACTTTGATAAAAGGTGATAGTTATAGAAAAGCTTCAGGCCTTTTCATCATAGGGTGGTTATGAGTCATGCTTGACTTTATGGCAAGCAACAACAACAACAGCAAAAGACCATGATACTTACAGATTTTTTTTGAACTATAAATCTATTTGTTACGAGACCCCAAAGATGAGTGAGTTTGAGTTAAAATTTAGAGGGAATATCAAATCAATTATCTTAAGGGTTACTTAGGGTTCTGTCACTTCAGGAAATATGACATATTTTCTTTTTAGTATTTTGAATTGTTATCTACAATTGTCTCTTATTCTGCAACTTTAGCCTTGAATGGTCAGCAGTGCCAGTCTGGTGCCATTTAGAGCTGATGCCTAGAGAGGCAAAGCTGACATTTTGGTACAATATTGTTCCTACAGACTAATTTCTTTGAAATTTTGATTCTTCCTTTCACTTTTTGCTCAAGACAAATAGAGATCTGAAACATCATGAGCTGTCTTGAGAATTTTTGTCTCTGGTTCCTGATGTTAATATAATGACAGATAGGATACCTACTGAGAATTTATAAATTAAGTGAAAATATTTGGCTTTTTGGTTAAGAATACTAGTCCCAGGAAAGTTGCATTGACAGCCTACAGTGTTTTGACTCTTTACTTTACTGGCATCTCTGTCTTTCTCCATTTCTTTATATGTTTGATTCTATCCATTATGAGTGAGGAAAGTTCTCAGAAGGAATACCCTTGACTTTCCAGTACTCTTTTCCGGGATTGCAGTCGGAGAGCTTTCTGAAAACAATCCCGCCTCTGAGTGGGTCCCACTTGTCCCTCCTCTAATGATTTGCTGATGCAAGGACACTGTGATCAATCAACTTCCCATGTAATTTCACAACCTAAATGTATAACATCCATCAAACAATTGTTCCTGCTTCTTTTCTCTACGCTCTTCTTTATCCCTTCTTTCTTACGAATGAAGGCAAATTCGCATCACAGACATTTTGCAGGGCTTCTAAGCTTTCATTAGGTCCCTAAATGCAGTCCTTGCCCTAGGATTCCTCTCTACCTCTTACTTCTGTTGTCCTCACCTTTTCAACGTTACTGGACAAGGCACATCAGGCTTTACAGGGCAAAATTCAATAGGCATAATACCCTCACTTGATGGTGGTAATAAAAAAAACAGAAGAAGGCCATTGGGGAAAAATTATTTAAAAAGCTATATATTGCAGATATAATTGACTCAGATTTCCCCACTGTAATGTGAGCATGGCTAGCTTCCTGCCACCCTGTAAGTCTTTCTCTGGGGACTCCTCACCCCTATCTCTGCTTCCCTGAGCTAGAAATGAATGACATAATTTAGGGTGAAATAGAGGTCATCTGGAGTGCCTCCAGCTGTCCATTTAACTAAACTGAAAGAGTTGAGGAGCTGGAGTCCTCTCTTAATTTACTGTATTGTCACTAACTTGTAGCATAGATGCGTGAATTCCTTGTTAAATTTCCTTGGCCGTGTCTCCAGTGGAGTGAACCCCCCCAGACATCTCAGCTGTGCTTTGTTCTCACCCAGCATGCTTTTTGTTTGGAGCTGGTAGTGATGGATGCGAATGGCATGAAAAAAACCCTCCAAAATCACTCACACAGAAGGAACAGGAGAGGATTAGAGGAAACCAGCTGGCTGGAATGAAATTGGTGAGGCTCAGCCAATGAACGTCGACATGCCAAGATTTAGTCTTCTGTTAGGTCATCTGTTTCCTCCTAACTAAACAACTCTTGGATATTTATAGACATAAATGAATTTTTATTCTCAAAAATGGCCAATAACTTGTCATTTCTGAGATTTGAATGTCAGTCATGGGGAAAAGCATGGACTTGTATACAGAACAATCAAGCATAGTCTCCTTCAAGTGGAAAACAAGGAACAGATATATTATTCCTCTACAGCAAGTGCCAAGCCAAAACAGAATTTGTGGGGACCATATAGTTGGCAGATACTATACATATTGCTGGACAGCTGCACATTGTTTATAAGACTTTCCAAAGTTTAAGTATATTTGAATATGCACATTTCAAGCCCTCAGGCTTCCAAGTTACCTGAATATAATCACTTTAGGTGATAAGATATTTTTCTCTCCATATTTCCATATAGATCTGAATTATAGAATGTAAAGCTAATGCTTAAAGTTCCATTTTCATCCCACCTGCTGTGAGAGTTTATCTTCCCTCCTTTCTATATTTGTTTAACTTGTAGCATTATATATTTTCTTCCTAAAATTCATTTGCATGATTTTCATACCAAACTACTGTGTTATTGTATAAGTTTGTGTATATTACAAGTTGAGATATATACGCATACATATAAGTGTTTATACATGTGTGTGTGTTTATACATATACACACACATATATACGTGTATATATAAGTATATACTTATACGTGTATATATATGTTGTGGTTGAGTACCATCTATTCATAATTAACCCATAACTAACACTCCAGCAGGTTTTTCAGAGGCAGTAAATTACATGGGAGGAGATTGCCCATCCTTCTACCCTGGAAATAGCTGATGAATTAGAACCACTTGCCTTTGGATTAGCAGTGCAATTCCTTACCACTAGGCCACCAGAGCTCTCTCTAGAGAAATAGATAGATAGATAGATAGATAGATAGATAGATAGATAGATAGATAGATTGTTGTTGATTGCCTTCGAGGCAAGCATGACTCATAGTGACCTTATGAACAAAAGGCCTTGAACCCCTCTACAACTATCAATATTTATCAAAGTTCATAGAGTTTCTGGAGGCATGTTGTTTAGGAAGTGGATGCCACTCCTGCTTCCAAACCTGTCATAGTATGTTATTGATGTTATGTGCCGTTGAGTCACCTGCGATGCATAGTGACCTTATGTACAGTAGCTCTGAACCCTTACCTGTCCTGAGCCAGTCTCACTGATTCCGACACAACAAGTCCCATTGCCCCAGTCACGGTATCAATCCATCTTATCTGGGGTCTTTCTCTTCTGCGCTGTCCGTCCATCCTTCCAAGCATGATGCCATTCTCCAAGGACTGGTCTTTCCTGGACACGTGTCCAAAGTAAATGAGGTAGAGCTTCAAAATCCTAGCCTCCAATACATGCCTATATACATTTTAAAATTGTTCTTCCCAGTTCAATAAAGTCATGGTGGTGTCACTTTATTGCCACCTATGACTAGGTTTTATCGTGTGGAAAAAAGTTGGGAAACAGTATAGATACTGTTGGGGGTGTGTTTGTGACCTCTTTACATATATAGAGTTAATGTACTTGCAGAAAACTTTTCATTTTTGGGAATTTGATAATCCAATCTTTTACAACTTTCCTGTGACTTGAAAGATCCATGATTATGAGAACATGAATTTTGATGAGTGATAATTTACCCCCTCTTTTTTTTAAATAATGAACTTCTTTTTTGATAATTTACCCCTTACGAGTATAAATGTGATGATGGAAAGGAGCCTTTACCCCAATGATCAAAACTAACTTTTTTGGTCTTTTTCTACCAGGGTGACTTTTTGTTTTCTTCTTGTCGTAAAGTACACAGTAATGGTTGATTTAAAAAGAGACTTTCATTTTTTTCCTTGGAACAAAATAAGTACTATACCAAAAAAAAAAAAAATCAAGGCTTTTCTAAGAGCTGAAAATATTGCTAACTAATGGTGTGAAAATACACACTGGAAATGTAAATTTGAGAAAATAAAACAAAAACCCAAACAACAACAGTTAATTAATTAATTAGTTAATTCTGATTTATGCTGTTGTTGTTGTTGTTAGATGCCATCAGTTGTGTGCCATAGTGACCTGATGAACAACAATCTTGCCCCAGTCTGTGTGTGACATTCTCATCTTCTCTTCTGTACTTGTGCCCATTGCTACAATCACTGCATGAATTCATCTTGCTGAGGCTCTTCCCCCTTTTCTCTGACTCTCTACTTTTCCAAGTATAGTATCTTTTCCAATTACTGACTCCTCCTAACAACATGCCTAAAGCATGTGAGACAGAATTTCACTATCCTTGCCTCCAATGAGCACCTTTGTTAATCTTTCTCCAAGAAATAATTGTTTGTAAAAGTCTGCAGAATATTTAGAACCCTTCTCCAAAGTCATCTGTAATCCTGATTTGTTGTCCAACTTTCAGATAGATGCATAATAAGTGACTCATGTTACTGTTGTGTACCATTGAGTCAGAACCAACATATACCTGACCCTTCAGTAGGTTTGAAAGCCTTATTGAAGTGACAGTAAATTGCATGGGAGATTATCTGTCCTTCTTCCATGAAGCAGCTGGTGGATTTTAGCTGTGTGCATGTAGGATTGCAACACATTTTCTTACTGTTAGGTTAGTGGACTTAAAGAAGAAATCAGAGAGAACAAGAGAAAGCTTAATGCAGCTTTATTAAAGGAGGGAGGGGAAGAGTAGCTCCCTGGTGAGTTTCTCATCCTGGAAATACAGGATGGGAAGTCACACTGTGAACTTACTTCTTGTTGTTGTTGTTGTTGTTGTTATGTGCCGTCGATGTAAAGGAGGTGAACTTACTAGGGAAGATTTTTATAAACAGAGTCTTTAGGGAGGGACATTCCACTCTGATTTATGAGCCACCTGCTAACTCAGCCACACAGGCAAGGCTGTTTGCTCTTCTTATCAGCAGGAGGTAAGGCCATCAGCAGTTGAGTTCTGAATGCTTCATTCTTCCCTTTGGCTCCCTTTGCCCAGACTTAAAACTTAACACTGTTGTTGTTATGTGTTGTAAAGTGACTCATAGTAACCCTATGTATAACAGCTCTGAACCCTGCCCTATACTGAACCAGTCTCACTGACTGTGACATACCTAATCTCATCACCCTAGTTAAAATGTCAATCCATCTCATCCATGGTCTCCTCTCCTACTGTTTCTTTCCTTCCTCTCCTTCCACCCTTCTGAGCATTAAGTCCTTCTCCAAGGACTGATCCCTCCTAGCTACATGCCCAAAGCATGTAAGACAGAGCTGAAAATCCTAGCTTCCAAGGAGAAACTTGGTTTCACCCTCTCAAAGACAGACTGTTTTTTAATTTTTTATTTATTTTTTTTAGTGGTCAATACTCTTCTCCAGCACCATAACTTAAAGGCATAATTTCTTCTCTGTCATCCTTAGTCATTGTCCAGCTCTCTGACACACAGCATGTAATTGTAAAGATCATGGCCTAGATCAGCCATGCCTTAGTCTTCAGGATAACATTATTGCTCCTCAACACAATGGAGAGGTCCCTGACAGTAGATTTTCCTGATGAAATTCATCTTTTGATTTCCTGACTGCTGATGTCCATGGTGCTGATTGTGGAGGTGAGCAAGCTGAAATTGTTAACAATCTCAATCTCTTCTCCACCTATCATGAAGCTGCCAATTGTCCCAGTGGTGAAAATCTTTGTCTTCTTGATGCTGAGCTTCAATCCATATTGAAGATTATAATCCTTGGCCTTCTGAAGCAAACTCTTCGAGTCCTCCTCAGTTTCAGCTAGCAAGGTTGTGTCATCTGCATAGCACAGGTGGTTGATGGGTCTTACTTCAATACTTATGCCACACTCCTCCTCATAAAGTCCAGCCTCTTGAATGATCTGTTTCACATATATTGTTGTTGTTGTTAAGTGTCATTGAGTCGTAGACCACTCATAACGACCCTATGAATGAAAGACCTGAACACTTGTATAGTTTCCATCATTTCTCCAAGTACATAGGGTTTCCAGAGGCAAGCTATTTTATAGTGGATGCCACTCCTGCTTCCAAACTTGTTTTAATCAGGGAGTTTCACTAAACATTGTCCACCATGGGTAACCATTATCGCATTAGACACATCAGTATCATAGTGTTCAGCATCGCAGCAAACAAGCGTTACCTCTGTACAGCAATGCACAGACCAGTACTATACCACTTAGAAGAATGTTTGACCAAAAACAATTAAAATCAGGCCTGAGGGCTGCAGATTAAAATCACCCACCTTTGGCTTGGTAGCACTGCTTTCTGTCCGCTTAGGCCAACTGAGTTCTCTCATTGTTGTTGTTGTTAACTGCGGTCGAGTTGTAGATGAGTGAGTCCCCCATATAGGCCACTTTATATACAGAATGGAGCTATCTTATAGCATTTCCTAGGCTATAATCTTTCAGGAAGCAGAACTCTAAGTCTTTTTGTCTGCAGAGGCACTGGGTGGATTCTAACTGCTTATGCTTGCAGTTAAGTACTTTAACTGCTGTGGCACCATGACTCCTTTAAAGAGTGGATAACAATTTTTGGAAAATTTCTCTGACAAAATATTTGGGATATTAGAACTATATGTTAATCTTGTTTATATTTTTCAAAATTTACAGGAAAGTTACTATCTCTAACATCTTTCAGAGCCAGGAAAGTAATATTATGAAAAGATGCAACTGGGTGTTAAGACGAATTTTGAGAGGTGAGGGGCTGTGGGAAATTTGAGAGCATGTGTCTTGCAAAAGCAGCAAGAACTAGTTGGATCCTGTCATCACTCAAGGAGTGAGGCAAGTGAGGGCTAATCTCCCAGTGATTATTTTTGTTTCAGATAAAAGCTAGAAATCCATATTTATATGTGAAATATTTCCATTTATAAATATAATTTTAAACAGCAAAAAGAAGAAAAAAGTACCATGACAGTGAAACAAAATATAGTTGCTAGCTAGTTGACTTCTGGACTGGAATATACACTGACGTGTGTGTGTGTGTGTGTGTGTGTGTGCGCGCACACGCGCGCGCGTGTGAGCGTGTGTGTATACGCGTGCACACACACACACATCTAAGGGGGAAAAATTCTTCAAGTAGTCAAGAAGTGACTATTAGTCTCATTACCCTAGTTCTTAAAAAGCTACATCCTTAAAGGAAATTTGTTTGTTTGTTCATTTCAGAGTAACATCGCCATCATCTCCTTGGGCTGAATTCACTAAGGAAAAGCAGAACAATCATTTCTAGAATTTTCTCCTTGAAAGGTAAAATTTTTCAATGTGAGAGATTTAAACAGGGTTTTTAAAAAAAAGTCTACTAGTTTACTTATAAAATTCAAATACATTGTTTTTAAGAACAAACTCTTTCATTTTCCCTCCCCCTTCCCCATCAAATTGTTCAACTCATCATTAATCCCCCTAACTCCCTGCACAGCCTCTCTCTGTATCCAGCCTCTCCCACCCTCTTGGATCCTTATAGTCATTCTACAATAATGGTTTTATACAATATTTATCCTTGTGAGACTGAGTTAGTTCACTCACCATAATGCTCTCCAGTCCTCCCAAGCTAGGTAATAATTTACAAAATCATTGTTCCTGAGTGGTGCATACTATTCCTTCCGTTGTGTGAATGTATCATGATTTCTCAATCCATTCTTTTGTGGTTGGACATTTTGGCTGTTTCCGTGTTCTTGCGATGGTGAATAATGTTGCAATGAATATAGGTGTACAAATCTCAGTTTGTGCCTCAGTCTTCATTTTCTCAGAGAGAAGCAAATCAAAACCACAATGAGGTACCATCTCACTCCAGTATCAGTGTCAACTTTTAACGGGGCAGCAAGTAATAAATATTGGAGAAGAAGTGGTGAGAAATGAGCTCTTATACATTGTTGGTGGGATTGTATAAAGGTACAACCATTCCAGAAGGCAGTTTGGTGCTTCATCAAAAACAAAACATAGAAATTCCATACTACCCAGCTATTCCACTACTTGAGCAGGGTTTTAAGGCAGAAAGAGAAGGTTATTCTCTGGAAATACTTCTAGCAAAACTTGTTGGAAGATTTGATTCACTGGGGCTTCTTGGTAAACTCCTGCCAGCAATCCTTTGGCTAGCCCTGATTAAAGCAGTTCATGGTACATTTTCTTTCTTCAGCTAATATTGGAGACTACAGTCCTTGATCCTCTGTAGCAAATGCTGCATGTCCCCCTCAGTTTTAGCAAGCAAGATTATATCATCTTCATAACACAAGTTGTTGATGAATCTTCCTTTAATCCTGATGTTGCATTCTTCCTCATAAATTACAGCCTCTCAAATGATCTGTTTTGCACATATATAGAGAGAAGAGGTATGGAGACAGGATGCATCCTTGACACACTACTTTCCTGATTTTGAACCATATAGTGGTCCCTTGTTCTGTTCTGACAACTACTTCATAGTTCAAGCATAGGTTTCACATGAGCACAAACTAGTGGTGCTGCTCACCTTATAAATCTATCTATATTTTGGCTGAAAATTGAGGATAACCATATTATCTTTTAAACTTTGGTGGCAAGAACATATTTACAAGTAATTATTGTGTTTACTATGACTTTACCCAATATAAATAGTAAGCATATTAGCAGTTTTATTTATATTTTTTGACCAGTTACATGAATTTGTGGGTCGTTTTGTGTTATTTTTTTTACTAGTTACATTTTGTATCTGTTTTTTTTAATTAGTTTGTTTTCTTCTAATTGAAATTTAAGAATTCTTTTTTATGAGTAATATTAATTGTGTATTTGGTATATTATTCATATTTTCAACTAGATTAGCATTTTAAACATTACTTATATATGTTCTGCTCACGAAATGCCCCTCAAAGGAAATGCAAATACACACATGTAAATACAAAAGCGCTTTATTCTCTAGAATAATTCCACTTGTGGAGACTCTTTCCCTCAGAGTCCCCCCACCCAATTGTTTTTAAAGCCTTCCTGGGTGCTACTGTCAGGGCAGGGAGATTGGAAGCATGGTTGGTGGGCCAGGGGATAAGTCATATGGGTTGGCTTTCGACGGGCTGGCTACTTTGCCCACCTTTACTCTTTTTGTGTCACATAGGCACTAATTAATTCTTTACTTAGCAAGGACAGATAAGACTTTACCTGGAGCATTTGTGTTTCCTTTAAACTAAGAATTTTTATGGCCTGCTTCTGCTTCTGATCTTAATGGTTTTTTGTTTTTGTTTTTGTTTTTGTTTTTTTTAAATGGGGGTTTTGCTATCCCCTCAATATATTCTATCCCTATTAATTTTTCTTATCTATATAGTCAAATCTATCCATTTTTTCCCTTTAAACTTCACTGTCTTGATTCGAAAAACATTCTAAATTCCAACTTAATACACAATAGTCTTGTAACCTTTTATACTTTTGAGGTTTTTAATGATAAACATTTGATTAATTTCAATTTATTTTAATGTTAAGAAGACAGATATAATTGATTTCAAATGATAAATCATCTAAATAAAAATAATTCTTCTTTAAAGTAGGTATGCCTTCTATTTACAATCCTGGTTTCAGGGTCATTAATGGTGGCTAATAGATTCCTGAGTCATTGATAGCAGGCATAGGATAGTTTACCCTCAGGTTCACTATGAGAACTGTCTTTGCCCTATTAAATCTTAGCATGGAGGGGTTTATTTATTGCTGAATTTTGAACAAGTTCATCCTATCTAGTGCAAGCACCAAGTGTATTAACCACTATACTCCTTCTCCTTGCCTTCAAGTTGGAACCAACTCATACCTGACTCTCCTGCTGCTTTTTGGAGGTTACAAATATCATGAAAGGAGACTTCCCATTTTTCTTCCATGGAGCCACTGGTGGATTCTATCTGCAGTGAGGTACAGCCATTCAGTCAACAGTGCAACTCCTCACAGGCTAAGCAACGCAATCTCCTGTATGTTGCTGTGACATGCCATTGAGTTGGCTGACTCATAGCTGATCCTCAAGTGAGCTTTCTGAGGCTGTAAATCTCACAAGAGATTACTCTTTCTCCAAGGAGCATCCAGTCCATCCAAACGATGTGCCTTTGGAGTGGCAGCTTATCTAGGCCACCAGAACTTTCTATGAAGGCATCTGGACATTAATAGTTAGAGATTAAGGAAGGAAGATAAAATAATGTGGGCCACGTGAGTTTTCCTAGAGGTAAAATAATGAATACAGTCAGAGGAATATTAGTGAAACAGTTGGAAGTAAAGTAAGGGGAACATGAGTAGGCTAGACTCAGACAACTTATTAATGTGACAAACTGATGTTAAAACTGAGCATTTACTCAACTAGACACACCCTGTGCATTTTCTACGAGGTGCTTCTTTCCCTGTCTTAAAAAGGTTTCTCTTTTTCCTGATGATTTATGGTGAGAATTGTCATATCTGTGCACAGTGCATCCATACGACCCAACAGAACAGTCGGCCTGGCTGCCTGTCTATTGATTGCTGTCCTCCTGGCCTCGAGGGAACCACTTGTCACCTCATAGAGATGATAATGTCTACCACCATAGAGGAAAAATAGATTCTTAGTCATTACAAAACATTTTCTGGTGACATAAGGATCTAGCATTCCACCAACTCACTGTTCTAATGAGTTGTGAGGCTTTCCCCTTGGATTTTGCAGGACTTGGCCTTGAATTATTTATAACATAGCAGCCACCTGCTTGCAACCTTATCACATTTTGCCTTGTGCTCAACCAGCCTTGTCAATAGCATTACAGGTCAGTGACACTCTGCACTATCCTCTTTGTCCCCCCATCAGAGCAATGCTGGCTATTTACTGCAGTGCCATTTAAAGATATTTCCCTTCGTTCAAGGTTGTTGTCTGAAGAGGTAGTCCCATAGGCTTAATTAGAAAACTCTGGTGGCACAAAAGTTAAGTACTTAATTATGAGTGTGCATTGTTGAAATGAAGCTAACATCATTGCCATTGGGTCCAAACAGGCCCATAGCTGACATTCCAATGATTTTCAGAGGCTGTGAATTGCCTGGGAGATTTCCCATCTTTGTCCCTAGAAGCACTGGTAGTTTCAAATTTCCTGTGGAGCTCTGCTTTTGTTTTAACAGTGTAACATCCTAAGGACAACATCAACAGAGCTCTTTGAGAAGAACTGGCTCTCTGCTTCTAAAATATCATAGCCTGATAAACCCTTTGGGTCATTTCTATGCTACAACATGTAGATCAGCATGATTTAGAGTGGGTAGAGTGGGTTTGACAGCAATTAGCAGTAACAACATGGACTTTATTCTAAAGAGTTGTGCTGGTTCAATTGTTTACCCACATGCTCTCAAATCTGGTACTGTGAAAAGTATTATTTTTCTTTGCCTGAAAGGCTAAAATTTATTAATATATATGTGTTGACAAAAAGCTATCTAGGATAAGCCAACCTACCTGCATTCAAAAGCAGAGCTCAATGCTGGCAAACAAGGCATATCTTCACATGTTCCTTCCTCCACTTTCACAAAAGGGAAATATTACATGTTTGAGAAGATAAGAAAAAGTGTCAATTGGATTAAAAAAAAACCAACTTGAAAATCTTGGCCTTAATTAAAAAAACAACAACAGACAGTCAAGACCAACACAGAGAAATTCATAAGGGTTTCCCCACGTTTTAGTGGAAGACTTCTGCTTCTTATTCACCTCGCAAACAGTGTGTACAAACAACAGCAAAGAACAAAAGTTGTGATTTATATTTACAAACAGGCCTACATGCACCCCTGCCCTCCCGCTGCCTTCTTCACCTTCCATACCAAAAGCAATTTATGGAGGCTGGTCTAAATAAACATTAAGGAGGCAAGGCCACAAACTGACAGCAAGGAAAATCAATGGGCTCCAGAAAGCAGCAAGCAGGATCAATAAAAGAGATTAGGCATCACAAGCCAGTGTAAGGCCATTACAGGTAAATGTGGCCTGCTCCTCATCGGAGTTCTCAGCAACAGGAAGAAATCTCTATAAACAGAAGGCCAGCTCAGGTAGCCATTGGAGTCCACTTCTGAGCTGCAGAATCTGACAGCTGACCCCAGAATGAGAGGGGTTTACATAGGTGCCTTTGGGAATTCTCGATTGCTTTTCCAGTGTCATCTCACACACCTCGACAACTACACACAACAAATAGCACAGATGGATCTTCTGTAAATCTCTCTGCTTTTTTGTTCTCATTAGTTAGCTTTGTCTTGATTTATTTATCATTTCTTTCTTGACTCAAACATTTTATTCTATCTCCCCAGGTCCACTTGACTCTGCCTTTCACACACCCCCTCTACACACGCACACACCTCCAGTCCTTAAATACTCCTTTATTAACATACTTTTATATTCAAATGCACCAGGAACTATGCAAACAGTTATATTGCACACTTAATTCTGTTTGTATTTCTCTTAAAAGCATATCGAGGCACTAATAATGTAAAACATGGACACAAAGCTGCAAATTTAAATAGGCAATAGAAGAATGAAGTGCAGTTACATTACTGGGTTTTCAGGTTAATGTCCAAGACTTGTCAACAAAAGAATGAAAGACAATTATGTTGTTGGAAAACAGAGACACTGAAAGAGGAATGATGGAAACAAAATATCCGTTGCCTATTTATAATTCCAACTCTCCTCTTGGAATTTGAAAATGCAAATCTTAGCTTTGTGGGAACCGTTTTCAACCGTAACTTTTATAAAAGTAGTTCATTTTGTTTCAGAACTTCTATTTGAGAGAGAGGAATAAATTTTCTGGCAACAGGTTAGCAACAGAAAAAGACATAGTTCAATTTCTAGAGCACTAGAAGAGGCTTGCAATTTTAATAGAATTGTAATCTAGGGTCATGGTGGAAGTGAGGCTAACTCTCTTGGCTGATGTAGGTTGGGAAAGAGACTACACTCTTTTGAGGTCCTTGGGTCTGCACTGAACTGTCAACAAGATGACTCACACAATGCAACAGTTGTCATTGTGCAAATGCTAAGCTTCTTTTCAAGAAGTCTTAAATTGTGTTTTCCTGAAAACTTTAAAGCCCTGATGAAAAAAGTGACCAAACTCAGGCTAGCACCTGTAGAAATGAAACTGTGGCCATTAGAGAGTAGCCCCCTATCCTGGACCCACCAAAAACCTCATAGACAATGGTAAGCCCACTAAGAGCAAGTCAGCCAGCTCAGACCCCTTGAATGACTCCCATCACCCTGACTTCTTATCTAAATGACCTATGTTGTTGTTGTTGTTGTTGTGATGTACTGTCGAGTCGCTTGTGACTCATAGTGACCCTATGTACAACAGCCCTAAACCCTGCTCTATCCTGTGCCAGTGGCATTGCCTCTGACACTCCCATCCCGATTACCCCAGTCACTGAATCAGTCCATCTCATAGAGGGTCTTCCCCTCCTGCACTGTCCCTCTACTCTACCCAGCATGATGTCCCTCTCCAAGGACCTGTCTCTTCTTAAAACATGTCCAAAGTATGTTAGACGAAACCCCAGAATCCTTGCCTCCAAGGAGCAGCCCGTTTTAATCCTCTCCAGGATGAATCTGTTTGTTTTCTTAGCAGTCCATGGCACACTCAATACTATTCTCCAGCACCACAGCTCAAAGGCATCAACTCTCCTTCTGTCCTCCCTAGTCTTTGTCCAAATCTCTCATGCATAACAAGTGATTGCAAAGACCGTGGCCTGTATCAGACACACCTTACACCTTAGTCTCCAGAGTGACACCATTGCTCTTCAGTACTTTGGAGAAGTCCCTAACAGCAGACTTTCACATCACAATACATCTTTTAATTTCCTGGCTGCTGGTGCCAAGAGTGTTGACTGTGGAGCCAAACAGACTAAACTTGTTAACAATCTCAATCTCTTCACTGTCCATCCTGATGCTGCCAATTGGTCCCGTGGTGAGAATCTTTGTCTTCTTGATATTGAACCTCAAATAACCTATGTTGTTGTTGTTTAATGCTGTTGAGTCGTAGACGACTCATAGCGACCCTATGAACGAACAGCCTGAGCACTGTTCGTACATAGAGTTTCCGGAGGCAAGCCATTTTGGAAGTGGATGCCGCTCCTGCTTCCACAAATAACCTATAGCTGGTTTAAATTACTAAATCCTGAGGGAGCTTGTTTAAAAGCAAATGTTAATTGAATTTCCATTTAAATAACAACAACAACAACACCCTGCCCTCTATCCAACTTTCACTTAAAGACCTTATGAAGAGAAGAGCTGCCAAACAGCTTTCAAAGCTCTAAACTTACAGATATTGCACTTAATCTTAGTTTCAATAATGTCAGTTTGAAGACTGAAGTGTGCTTGGTTCAGGCCATGGTCTTCTCAATCACCTGCTGCTTGCATATCAGAGATCTTGACAGTGAGTAAAGATGACAGAAGGATTGAGATCTTTGAGTTGTGATGCAATCTACTTTTGAAAAATAAACTATTTAAAAATATATAAAATTCAGTTGTTATTATGTGACATTAACTTGTCTGCGACTCATAGCAGCCCTAGGAACAATAACTCAAGCCTGTCTTATCCTGAGCCTATCTCACTGTCTCGAATACACCTACCCCCAGAACCCCAGTTACTGTGTCAATACATCTCATCCAGGGTCTTCCTCTCCTATGCTGTACCTACACCCTTCCAAGTATGATGTCCTTCTTCAAAGGTTGGTCTCTCCTGGTTACATGCCCTAAGTATGTGAAATGAATGTTCAAAATCTTTGTTTCCAAGGAGCTGCTTGGTTTGGGGACTTGGGTAAGATGATAATAAGCACAGATCAAAAGTAATTAATTTAATAAAATAAAATGTGTATTAATGACTGTTAAAACACAATGCACATGAATGTAATACAAGTATATGAATGATTGTATGCAAACCAATAAAAACAAATATAACAAGTTGAGTTCTACTTGAACATATGAAAGCCACCCTGACAGGAAATGCTATTGTCTTAGAGGCAGCACCTATCAAGGAATCTTTCTCTTTCCATAACAATGTAACTTCCAATTCAAGAATGTTACTTCCAATTCATAGTGTAGCTTCTTGTCATTATTACCAGTTTTCTTTCCTCTCTATGTAATATGTTACTAATCGTAATATATAATAATATTTTCCTGTATGAATGTTTTGTTTAACCAAACCCAGGACTCGCTGCCATAAGGCCAGTTCTGACTCATCGCTGAAGATAACTGAAGCCTCGGTCAAATTTCTGAAGATGTAAATCTTTACAGGAGGACTGTCCTTCTTCCTCTCTTGGAGCAATGGCCGGATACTCACTGCCAAATTTCCAGTTAGCAGCCCAATGCACTACACCACCAAAGCTCTTTAAAACCATGGTGACCTGACATCAGGGTTCTGAGGCTGTAGTGAATATTGACAGAAGGGGACTATCCAGCTTCCCTGTGGAGCGGTAGGTGATTCTCAGAGTAAACTTTTGATTAGCAGTCTGGTGCATTACATACACCACCACCAGTTCACCTACAGTTTGAGGCTTTGGCACTCATAAATACCCAACAATACTGTATGTTTTACTCAAACAACCTGTACCTTCTACATTTGTTTGCCTACTCTGGCTCCCCTTTGAAGAACTATTATAAGTGTGTTAGGCTAACATTTTTAGAGCAACATAGAACATAGAAAAATAGAAGTGGTCTTTATGAAATACCTTGAAGAAGGACACAGTTGTTAGATAAACACTGAATTTGTGGTACACACACACACACACACACACACACACCCTGCTGAAGATAATTGAAGCCATGGGATTCATGAAATATAGTAAATGGGAAGCAATATACCATAAATGGTTGCACCATTTTATAGTCCTATAGCTTTCATAATTTGTTCTACTAAGTAAGATTAGTAGCAGACTACTTATAAGAAGTCTCAAGTCAACATAGTCCCAAATGCTTGACCTGCTGTATAAGTCCAAGATTTCTGACATCAGTTTCTTCTCTTCTCGGCTTCTTAGCTCCTGTATGTACTCGTTGGGTTTGATGATTCATTAAAAGTTCTCCCAAAGACTCAGAACCGTTAGGGAAATGACTGTAGGTAGGGAAATGACTGTAGATAGGGAAATGACTGTAGGTAGGGAAATGACTGTAGGTAGCAGGCTGGTTTTGAAGAAACTGGTGACTGTAGACTGTTGGTTATGGCACGGCTGGGTGTTGACTGTGAGTAATGCAGGCTGGTGGTGTAGAGACTGGTCAGCAGCTGAAAGCTATGTCCCAGGCAAGCAAGCTTTTCCAAATTTTAAAGACACCTGGTATTGAGGTGCCATCAGCTTACCTAAGCCTCTAGTAAGGTGGGGCTTGTATTTCACCTTAAATCTCTCTCCTTAATACAATAATTACTTCAGCACAAAATAAACAGTTAATTACTGGCTGGAAAAGATATCTGAATGATAAACCTTAGACACTCAGACCCATCCAAAGTGTATGGGAATTCCAATCTCTCCACACTATTGCCAACATTCATAGTTTTATCATCTTATTAAACTTTACTATTATTGTTTGGGTCAGGTATTTCATATTTGTTTTGTTTTTTTTTTATTTTTCTGATAACTAATAGAGTTTTGGTGGTTTACTGGCAAATAGTTGAAATGACAACCCAAAGACATGCAGTTTGAATCCACCAGGTGCTCAGTGCAAGAATTGTGGGCAACCTCATCCTGTAAGATTCAGTGCTTCTGAAAACGTGCAAGAGGATCAGTTTTGAGTTGGTTCTTACTTGATGTAACTAATGTTCTCTTTTGGCCTAGTGGCTAGAGAGTTGCACTTCCAACCCCTTTCTCTTGGAGAAAGATATGAAATTCTTTCCTATGCAATTTGCAGCCTGTGGAAATCCATTAGAAGGTCAACTTTGAATCAGTTTTGACTAGACAGCAATGCACATTAGAACATATAGGGACCTTCATGCAAAGTCTTGCATCACTTTCATGATCTATTGAAGAAGACTGGACTAATTTTATCCATAAAGTTTTCATTAGTTGATTTTTTTGATTACCAGACCTTCTTTTCTAATCTTCCTTAATACAGAAACTTCACTAAAATCTATTTAACATCAGAACTCCATGCAAGCCTCCACTGACAGATTCATGACTAACTGACATAGCTTGAGGCAAATGACTTAGCTTAAGGGGCATTCTTTGAAAAATTGAACCCAGAGTCCCTGCATGGAAAGTGAAAATCACACTATTGAATCCCCACAGCTATCATTCTTTCTCTCTTTCATTGCCTGTAGATTGATTCCAATCCAGAGGTGATCCTCCAGTTGGGTCTGAGGTTGTAAATCACATGAGGTGTGATTACCTATCTTTCACCATCAGAGCTACTGGCAGATTTGAACTGCCAGAGATGGGCTGTTTTTGGATTAGCAGCAAAACTCTCTACAAACTGTACCATCAGCGCTCTCTCTCTCTCTCTCAATTATGGGATACTTAAAAAAAAATTAAGCAGTGTAAGAGGGGGGGAAAATCCCATCACTGAAGTACTATGAGGAGCCAAACCATGTAACGTGGCAGTGGGATGGGGCAGCTCCAGTTAACTCTGAGTGTCCTATTCTAATTAACTTTCAATTTAAAGCCTTAAATTTCAGAAACAAAAGTGAAAAAGAAACATTAGCAGCCTCAGTATTTCTGTTTTCTTCTTCCACACACTCTCCTTGTTGGACACACCCTCCAGTTAGTGCTGATTTATCACTTCCAAAAGGAAAACAGAGAGCTTGCTCTACTGGGAGGGAGGGTAGATTCACATGAGGGTAAGATAGTGGTCTCTATCTATTTCTTCAATTGTTCTGACATCTGAAATGAAATGAGAATGCTTTTCTGCTCTTAAGAAGAGTAACTTGACAACAAGCCTGTGCATCACATACAAACTTGTCAAGAAATAAGATCATGGGACACTGGGTGCATCCAATCTGCCATATTAATAAAAATCCCCTGAAGCCACAACATTCATCTTTTCTTTGTGTTTCCAGAAAAAAAATTATCTGAGAGAGAGGCTAGGGATGCACATGCTTTCACAGGGACCAACCACTTCAGTAGAGTGCTCCGTGCTAATTTCCCTTCAATCCCTCCTCATAAAAGAAGTGATGTGTTTTCTCTATGAGAACTCTCAGCTGTGTGCTGGTGGAGTCATCCCATTGTCATCACTGAGAGTTTATAAATTTTCTGCAGGCATTGTAACATCAGACCTTATTCACTGCACTGCAGCAGTGGTACTTTCCTTACCCTTCCAGAGATTTCTATTTTCCAGGTGTGTTCTGTAATCTCTAACTTTCTTTTCCTTGGGATCTTTAGCACAGTTTCCCAGATGTAGAAGCACAGTATATTCTTACTATTTAAGTGTAGTCATCAGTGTTTAGAATACTGTGATAAACTTTTTGGGAAACCTGAACGATCTGCTGTCCTCTTCTCCACTTCTCAGACAGAAAATGGAACATGTGCCATGGTGTGGTGATACCTGGAACAACCTCACCAGAAAAGATACTCAGTGTGCTCAACTATAGACTTTTCACCTCATTTTAGTGGTCACATTCTTTCCTATCACACAGAAAAAGGCCAGATCTGCCTCTGCTCATGAGGACAGTGCTGTTGTTTGGTGCTGTCATGTTGAGCATGTCTCATATCGACCCTATGAACAAAAGGTCTGAACCCTGTTCTATCCTGCACCATCCTCACACTTCCTGGCACACAGGAGCCTATTGCAGCAGTCACTGTATCAATCCAACTGGTTGAGGGTCTTCCTCTCCTTTGCCGACCCTCCACCTTTCCCAGCACCATATCCTTTTCCAAGGAATAGCATCTTCTAGCAACATGTCCAAAGTATGTGAGGTGAAACTTCATCATTCATTTTTGCTTCAAAAGAGCACTCTGACAGCACCATCTCCAAAATGTGTCTGTTCGTTCTCTTGGCCGTCCATGGGTTATTCAGTGATTTTTCCAACACCACAGCTCAAAGGTGTCAATTTTTTTTCTCTGTCATCCTTATTCACTGTCCAAGTCTTGGATGCATAGTAGTTGGAAAGACTATGGTCTGAATCAGAAGCACCTTAGTCCTCAAACTGACACCATTACTCCTCAATAATTTGTAAAGGTCCCTAACAGCAGATTTTCCCAGTACAATGCATTTCCTTATTTCCTGACTGCTTATACCAAGACTGTTACTTGTTGATCAAAGCAATATGAACTTGGATCAGTTGAAATGAAGAAAATCAATAACAAACACTGTTTAACAATTGGAACATAGAATGTGCATAGCGAGATTGTTGGAAAACTGGAAATTTTTAAAAATTAAATGGAACTCATGAATATCGACATACATACAGACATGCATTAGTGAGATGCAATGGACAAGCTTTGGCTATTTTGAATCAGATGGTCATATGGTGTAATATGCAGGGAATGAAAAACAGATATTTAAGACATTTGGTGGTGTAATGGTTAGAGTGTTTTGCTATTAACCAAAAGATCAGTAGTTGGAGTCCATTGACTATTCATGGAGAGGAAAATGTGGCATTTGTTTTTCAATATTCATATAGCCTTGGAAAACGTTTGGGGCAGATGATATATATAGTGATGAGATATATAGTGATATATATATGTTGTGATATATATGTTGTGATACATATTGTGACATATATAGTGATATATATTGTGATATATATATATTGTGAGATACATATATCTCATTTGTTGTTGATGATCTTCGAGTTGAGCATGACTCACAGAGACCCTATGAACAAAAGGCCTGAAGCCAGTCTATAACTATCGACATTTATCAAAGTTCATAGAGTTCATAGAGTTCCAGGGGCATCTTGTTTAGGAAGCAGATGCCACTTCTTCTCCCAAATACACACACACACACACACACACACACTACAAGTTGTTGTTAGGTCCTGTCGAGTAAGACTCACAGAACAGGAACTCAGTAGATGAATTGCATTGAGAAAGTCTGCTGTCAGAGACCTCTCCAGAATACTGAAGAGCAACAATATCAGTCTGGAGACTAAAGCAAGCCATTGTCTTCACAATTACTTGCTGCACATCAGAAAGTTGGACAATGACTAGGGATGATAGAAGGAGAATTGATGCCTTTGAGCTGTGGTGCTGGAGAAGAGTACTGATTATACCATGGCTGCTAGGAGAATAAACAGGTTTGTCCTAGAGACAAACAGGATGCTCCTTGGAGGCAAGGATTCTGAAGCTCCATCTTACATATTTTGGGCATGTTGCTAGGAGGGACCTGTCTTCGGAGAGGGACATTATGTTAGGGAGGGTGGAGGCAAAATGCAAGAGAAGAAGACCCTAGATGAGATGGATTGACTCAGTGACTGGGATAATGAGGGTAGGTGTGTCAGAGATAATAAAGTTGGCTCAGGATAGAGCAGAGCAGGGTTCAGAGCTGTTGCACATATTGTCATTATGAGTAGCAATTTACTGGATGGCATGTAACAGCAACAACAAGAGGAACAACATATATTCTTTATTTTCTTTTGAATTTTTATAATTAACTACTTTCCTATATTTTATTGGAAAAAACACTTCTAATAAATATTATTTTTCTTTTAAAACTTTTATTTAGAATGATACCAATTTTGATCTATAGATGCAAGACATATCTTTCAATCTGTTGTTGCATCCCATTGAGATAGATCTGACTCATAGCTGACCCTTCAGTGGGTTTTCAGAGGCAGTAAATCATATGGAAGGAAATTGTCCATCTTTCTCCTGCAGAGCAGTTGGTGGATTCAAACCATGTGCCTCTAGGTTGGCCATGCAACTTCGTACCACTAAGCTAACAGAGCTCCCCTTTTTCAATCTACTAAAATAATCATGCCATTTTATCCCAACTGGAAATACCCAGGCTGTGGGCTCAGATATTCAAGCACAAAACTTTGCAATTTTGCTTTCTTATGGGTAGTAAAATTTACTATTGAAACACTATGGTGAGAAGTAGAAGGTTTGCAGGCATTTATAAAAACAAAATTGGCTAATACTAATAAGACAAGCAAAGCCCAATAAAAGCTGACTTAAAATCACGTTAGCCCAGACATGATTTTTTAACAAATCTTTGTGATGAAAAGTTGCCATCTATGGGACAATTATTGTCTGGACAAAAAGAACGAACAATAAAATTAAATACACAGAAAAAATTATTCCAAAAGGTTAATGGACTACGTGAACATTAGCCTTTATTACCTTGAAAACAAAAGTGTATGTGTTTGACTATCACTACTGATTACTCTAAAATATATGACCTTAGATAGTTCTAGACAGAGTGACAGAAAAAAGTGAACCAAATCACAAAATTGACCAGGTTTGCTAGTCTAATAGAGCTTGGTAGAACCCTCCCCCACCTCCCCAGACTGTGACCTGTATTTTACCTTGAGCTTGGAACTAAACTCATCCTTGTGGCTCAACTTTCAAGTAAAACAAAGTGAACAGTAACATTAGGAAGATACTCACTCCTTAAAAATAAACATACAAGATGAAAAAAAAAAAAGAAAAGCCCATACAGTATATCCAGAAACAAAATGAGAAAGCACAAAAAAATTAGGCTAAGTAGATGATTAGAACTGAGAATCATAGGGAGAAAGTGGGAGGGGTGCTATTATAGTGTGTGGACTGTATTCAATGTCAATTGCTCTACAAACTTTTACTCTAAGTACAACAAAAATAATGGGAGGAAAACCCCCAACCCACACCCTAGGAAGCAGTTCTATTCTGTCCAGCAAGTTCACTAGGACTCAAGATCAACTCTAAGGAATTCAACATGGCTACTGTGACTTCTTTGATTTTGTTAATTTTCACTTATAAAAGCAGAAGTGTTGTGGTTCTCTTCTACAGAGTATCAGATAACGTTAGAATTTTATTATGGAGTACCCAAATAACTGTCCTTTATTGATGATTTTAATAGTTGCAATTTAAGTGCCTTTAATTTATAGTTAAATATAT
>NW_006399858.1:966002-975015 GCF_000299155.1 Elephantulus edwardii
TATATATAATAGGGTTTAATTTATAGTTAATATCTTGTGAAATATTCAAGAGAACTAGAATGCTATGAAAACTGTTTCAGCTACTTTTGAAATACTTTATTATTGAGTCATTTCTACATACTTTTGCAGTAGAACTGATAAGTTGTCATTTACAATTTTTTGCTAATTTGAAACATGGCAAAAAATAATTTCTATAAAAGCAAGAGTCTTGAATAACATATATTTTCATTTCTTTTTTTAAATATTTTATTGTGATTTTAAAGAAAGTTTACAGAACATGATTTTAAAGAAAGTTTACAGAACATGTGTCTTTTCATTTATTCATTGTTGCACATTTTTCTCCCTAATTCCCACCCCATTCCCTTTTCTCTTTAAAAAGTTCATTCATTGTGGTACAATTTTCTTCCTTCCCCATTTTGCTACGACTTCTTATTCTGGACTGTTATTATGCAAATAATGCCTAATCATATATTTCTTATAAACAATTCTTTCACTCTTCTGCTCCAATGCAGTGTTCATTATTTATCCCCTCTTTTCTTAGTTTCCCCACAACCCCCAGTGCCAGTCCTGTTTTATACCAGTGACATTATGCAGTATTCATCCTTTTGTAACTGAGATATTTCACTCAGCATAATGTCCTCCAAGGTCACCTATTTTTTTATAATATTTTATGAATTCCTGTTCTTCACTGTTGCATCATTATACATTGTGAATATGTACCACAGCTTCTCTGTCTATTCATTTGTTGATGGGCACTTGGGTTGTTTCCATTTCTTTGCTACTGTGAACAATGCAACAATAAACGTGAGTATACATCTATCTGTTTGGGTGGGAATTCTGATTTCTTTAGGGTATCTTCCTAATAGTGCAATTGCTGGGTCAAATACTATTTCTATTTCTAACATTTTGAGAAACCACCACACTGCTTTCTAGAGTGCTTGAACCATTTTATACTCTCACCATCAGTGTATAAGGGTTCCAGTTTCTACCCAGCCTCGCAGCATTTGTTGTTTGCTGCTCTGTTATTTAGGGAGATGATATCTCCTGAATGCTTTCATTTGCATCTCTCTTAAATCTAGGTATTTTGAGCATTTCTTCATGTGTTTGTCCACCATCTGAATGTCTTATTTGGTGAAGTGTCTGTTCATAACATATGCCCATTTTGCAATTGGTTTGTTTATCTTGTTGAGGTGCTAGAGTATTCTATAAATTCTAGACATAAATCCCTTGTCAGACATGTCATTATCAAATATTTTCCCCAGCGTGTGGCTTTCCTTTTTACCCTGTTGGAGAAGGCATTGGATGTGCAGAGGGATTTGATTCTTAGAATTACCCATTCATCTATTTTATTCTTACTTGGTTGTGTTATAGGTTTTTCAGGATGCTTGCAAGACTGTTCATGTTATGGATTAGGGCTTCTAGAGTTCTTCCAAGCTTTACTCTGATGAAATTTACACTCCTTGATTTTAGTCCTACGTCCTTGATGCACTTTGAATTGGTTTTTGTGTATGGTGTGAAGTGTGGTTTTGCTTGAGTATTCTGCAGTGTTCCAATTTTGCCAACACCATTTGTTAAAGAGGCTTTTGTTTCCCCACTTAACTGACTTCATCTCCTTGTCAAAATCAGTTGACTATAGGTAGATGAGATGATTTCTGGGTTCTCAATTCTGTGTATCTGTTACTGTACCAGTCCCATGCAGTCATGACCACCATGACTATTTAGTAAGATTTGAGATCAGAGAGTGAGATGCCTAAAGTTTTTCTTTTTAAGGAGTGCTTTGCTTATTCATGGTCTCTTTTCATTCCAGATGAAATTGGAATTTGCCTTTTCATTCTCATTGAAGAATGAAATAGGTATTTGTATCGAGATTGCACTAAACTTGTATATTGCCTTTTGTTGAATTTTAATCTTCAAAATATTGAGTCTTCTTATCCATAAGCATGTATTTTTCCATTTGTCAAGGTCTCTTTTTATTTAGTAATGTTTTATAATTTTCTTAGAATAGATCGTTTGTGTTTCTAGTTAGATTTACTCAAAAATATTTAATCTTATGATTAGCTGTTGTGATGGGCATTTTCTTAGCTTCATTTCCTGTATTTGTCATTGTAGATAAATCCAATTGATTTTTTTATGTTGATATTGTATCCTGCTACTTTGCTGAATTGCTCAACTTTGTCCTGTAGTTCTCTCATTGAGTCTTTAAGGTTTTCCAAGTATGCTGTAATATCTTCCGCATATAGACATAATTTTAGTTTCTCTCTGTCAATTTGGATACTTCTTATTTCCTTCTCTTTTCTTATTGCTATCACTAAGTTTTCAATACAGTATTGACTAGAATAAATGATAATGGGCATCCTTGCCTAGTTCCTGTTCTCAAAGGGAATGCCTTTAATATCACTCCATTAAGAATGTTGTTTTGTGTATATATTATTGACTATGTTGAGGAAATTACCCTCTTTTCCTATTTTGTTAAGTGTTTTAATCAGGAAAGGGTGTTGGATTTTTCCAAAGTCCTTTTCTGCATCAAATTATAGGATCATGTGGTTCTTGTTCTTTAGTTTATTAATGTGATGAATTACATGGATTGTTTTTCTTATGTTGGACTGCCCTTTTGTAACTGTTATGAATCACACTTAGTCATGGTGAATTATTTTTATGTCTTTTTTGTTCTATTGGTCAGGATTGTATTCAGAATTTTTGTGTCTGTGTTTATAAAATATATTAGCCTATAGTTTTCTATTTTTTTTTTGTGGTGTCTTTTTCCTGACTTTGGTAACAAGGATATGTTTGCTTCATAGAATGAGTCTGGAAAAATCCCATCTTTTCCTATATTCTGAAATACTTTATATACAATTAGTGGCAGTTCTCTGAATGTCTGATAAAATTGACTTGCAAAACTATCTGGCCCAGTGATTTTATTCTTCATGGAAGTTCTTTTATTTCCTGTCCAATTTCTTCTTTTGTAATGGGTCTGTCCAAGTGTTCTATTTTGGTCTGTGTAAGTTTAGGTAGGTTGTGGGTTTCTAAGTATTTGTCCATTTCCTTTAGGTTTTCTGAGTATAGTTTTTCATAATATTCCATTATTACCTATTAAGTGTTAGTTTGTTCTGTTGTGACATTGCCCCTTTCCTCTCTTATTGAGGTTATTTGTATCTTTTCTTTCTTTTCCTTTGTTAGTTTTGCTCGTGGTTTGTTGATTTTATTAAACTTTTCAAAGAACCAACTAATAGTTTTGATGATTTCAATTGTTTTTCTGTTTTCTATTTTCTTTATCTCTGCCCCAATTTTTATAATTTCATTGTTTTAAAGGGTTTTCTTGCTGTTCTTTTTCAATTTGTTGGAGATATTGGATTAAAGAGTCAATTTTTTCTTGCCTTTTGATGTGTTTGTGGTTTAACTCTTCAGCATCTTTGTTGATGTTTTCCTGGTATTTCTATCTTTTCTTGAGCATGGTTTATTGAAGTCTCCTTTTATTATAGTGGTATTGTCTATTTCTATTTTCAGTTTAATTAATGTTTGTTTTGTATATTTTGCAGTTCTCTCATTTGATGCACCAATATTATGGCTATGTCCTCTTGTTCTATTGACTGGCTAAGCATCAGTGATATTTCTTGTCCTTTGTCATGTTTGTTACATTGAAATTTACTATTAATATCTCTACTCCTTTGTGTTTTTTTTTATTTTGTTTTGTTTTCTGGTTGCTATTTGCATGGTACATTTTTCCCCACCTTTTTATTTTCAGTCTTTCTTTATCTTAATTTGTCTCATGTTTCTCTTGGAGATAGCATATTGATGTTTTGGGGTTTTGTGTTGTTTTTATCCAATCTGCTACTATTTTTCTCTTCAGTGGTGCATTTAAACTGTTGACATTCAGTGTAATTATTGAGAGGCAAGGGTTTATTGGTATCATTTAGTTGAGTTCTTTTTGGTGTTGTTGCTGGTTACTTTGATCCATCTTACTTTCTGTGGCATCCCTGTAAGAAGGACTTCTCTGAATGTTTCCTGCAGCATTGGTCTTGTTTTTACAAACTCCATTAGATTGTGCTTTTCTGAGAATCTCTTGATCTTTCCTTCATATTTGATGGACAGGTTTTCTGGGTAAAATATTTTTGATTGACAGTCATGGTCTTTGAGTGTTCAATATGTCATTCCACTGTCTTCTTGTTTGCATATTTCTACTGACAAATCAGCACTTAATCTTATTTGCTATCCCTATAGGTTATTTATTTCTCCCTAGCTGCTTTCAGAATTCTCTCCTTATCTTTGGTTCTGGAAAATTTGATTATGATATGCCGTGATGTTTTTCTTTTGAGGTCTATTCTATATGGTATTAGCTCAGCTTTTTGAAATATATGTGTGTGTGTGTATATATATATATATATATATATATATATATAGAGAGAGAGAGAGAGAGAGAGAGATGAGATAGAGATCTATCTTATGTATCTATATCTGTATCATATTTGTATCTATTCTCATTCTTCATTACGCCTGGAAAGTTTTCTTCTAGTAATTCTTCCACAACTTTCTCAGTGCCTTTATCTACTTCTTCCTGTTCTGGAATTCCAATTATGGGCATGTTATTCTTCTTGATGGTGCCTCAAATTATAGTTAGGTTTTCTCCATTTTTACTTTCTTGTTAGTCTGCTCTTTCTTATAGGAGATCAGTGGTAAAAATTCTTTTTCTATTTTACTAGTTCTGTGCTCCATCTCTTCAACTCTGTTAATCTATCCCCCTAACATGTTGACAGCACCTGAAACATTGGTCCATATTTCCTAGATTATGGTTTCTTGTTTTTTCAGAGCCTCTAATGCCTCGTTCTTTTATCTGCATTGTCTTGGATTGTTTTTTAAAGTTCCTCTTGGTTTTTGCTTGCAGAGTCCTGTAATTCTTTAAGTGTGTTTTTCACTCATTGAAAATATTCAATAATTGTTCTTTTGAAGTCTGTGTCAAGAAATTCCATCAGGAAGTCACTGCTCCAGAGAAGGGTAGAGAAGTTATCCTGCCTGAGTTTCTCTCTGATCTTTTAACTCAACGGAAGACTCGCTTCAGTTAGCAGCCTTCTGTCAGGGAACTGCTGCAGTTAGGTGGGTCCAAAGTGCTCAGGGCTAAAGGCAGATCAAGCTTTGGGAGAGGGGAGCAAGTAACTTCACCTGTGATATTGGTGTCCTTGGCTCAGTTCAAAGGGTTGGCAGTAGATTGTCCTCCAGGCAGCCAGGCCAGGGTAACCAGGCAATAATTGGTCATGTTGAGGAAGCAGTATCAGGTGCTCCAGGCATTGGGTTTGGTAGGCCAGGGGACGGGACCAGGGAGGATTCCTGGCAGAGGGACCAGGGTGTGTAGAGGGCTCCAGGTGGTAGGACTGAGGTCTAGTGCTCTTGGCAGAAGAGCCTTCTAGGCCAAAATTAAAAAAATTAAAAAGTAAGACAGATATTTAGGTAATTGACTGGAAGAAATTAACATATGGCTTTGGCATTGGTGACATGAATTTGGCGATGCACGGCTTTTATGATGCTGGACTGGACATTTGCACTTCATTGACAAACAATTAATATATTAGAAAAGTTCTCAAAATTCTAGTGAAATAACAAACTAATACATAGTCATTTCTATATTGAATCAAATTTCAAAATTTCTCTCCTAGAACTGTCGTGTCTCTTCTGAAATACTTTCCTCAAGATCAATTTATGCATAGATATTCCATATTTGTCTTAAAAATTAGAAATCAGCCTGTTTAGAGAATAAAAGAAATTTGTTCTCTGTTGAGCAGCTTTAAGAAAGTCAAATTTTCTTTGCTTTGTAATAATAGCAATTTTTGCCTCCTAAATAAGGACTTCATTTAATTCTTATCATGGATTTGATTCAGTTCTCCCAAAGTATGTGTCAATTTGATTAGGCCATAGTTCCCATTATTATGTGGTTATCTGCTATTATTATATTCCAACCTTTTAAAAAATATAGTGATTTTAACAAAAGTTTACAGAAATGTTGTATTTTTCGTTTCTTCATTGTTGCTCATTTTCCTCCCAATCCCCCATAGTTTGCTCTTTTTTACTATATTATTTTGTTCACCAAGTTCATATACATTGTGTGTAACACTATTCTGTATTCATATTATGTTTAATACAGTCGTTCTCATGCATTATGTTTTATAAAATCAATCATCTTTGGATTTTACTCATCATTACTCAATCTTTTCAGGTCCCTGATGGATCCTTCCATTTCCTTCACATTTCCCTCCACCCACAAGACTGTGCAACCCTGTGGCTTTGTCCCTGTCCATCCTCACCCTTCTGCTCTCAGTCTTCCCCTGCCTTGCATCCTCATGCATGTTTTATTAGTTATCCTTGTTTTTCTTTTTTCAATTAATTTTAGTGAAAATTTACAGAGATTTAGGGTTTCCATTCATTCATTGTTGCACTTTTCTCCCTTCCCCCCCCCAATTTGGCAATTCACTCTTCTCTTTGAAAAGTAAAAGAAAAATTCTTTCATTGCTATACAATCAATCCCCCAAGTCCACTCCACTGTGTAGTCTTCATTCTGGACTCCTGTCATGACAATAATACCTAATCATATATACCTTTTAAACAGTTTTCTCCCTCATCTGTTTTAATGTTGTATACATTATTTATCTCCTCTTTCTGACTCTTCCCTCAACCTCGATGTCAGTCCCATTTTACAGCAGTGGCACCATTCAGTATTTGTCCTTTTGTGACTGAGATGCTTCACTCAACATCATGTCCTCCAAGGTTACCCATTTTATATAATATTTCATGAGTTCCTTGTTTTTCAATGCACTATAGTATTCCAATGTGTGAATATACCAGAGCTTTTCTATTCATTTGTTTGTTAATGGGCACTTGGATGGTTTCCAATTCTTTGTTATTGTGAACAAAGCCACAATAAGTAATAGTGTGCATGTATCTGCTTGGGTGGCAATTATGGTTTCTTTAGGCTATATTCCCAGTAGTGGAATTGCTGGGTCAAATAATATTTCTATTTGCAACTTTTTGGGAAGGCGCCATACAGCCTTCCATGTGGTTGCACCATTTTACACCTCGATCAACAGTGATTAAGGGTTCCGGTTTCTCCACAAGCTAGCCAGCATTTGATGTTTGCTGTTCTGTTAAATTTTTCCATTCTTACTGGGGTGAGATGATATCTCAAAGTTGTTTTGTATCCTTTTATTTTTTTTTACAATAATGGTCTTATGCAGTATTTGTCCTTATGAGACTAAGCTAGTTCACTTAGCATAATACTCTTTAGTCTCTCCCTAATTATGTAGTATTTTTCTAAACATTTGCTCCTGAGTGTTGCATAGTATTCCATTGTGTGAATGTATCACAATTTCTCAATTAATTCAAATGTAGTTGAACATTTGAGCAGTTTCCATAATCGTGTGATGGTGATCAACACTGTAAAGAACATTGGAGGACAGATCTCCATTTATGTCTCAGTTCTAATTTCCTTGGGCTATATTCCTAGTAGTGGTATAACTTGGTCATATGGTGTTTCTGTGTTCAACTTTTTGAGGAAACACTAAACTGGCATCTAGAGTGGTTGTACCATTTTACAATCCCACCAACAGCATATGAGAGATCCTATCTTGCCACTCAAGATGGATCAGAGACCTGGGAGTAAAGCCCCAAACCATAAAGTTCATAAGAGACAAACTGAAATCAAGCTTAAAAAGTCTAGTCTAGAGATCCAAGATGACAGTGGAGGCAGAGAAAGCATGGTGAGCTACGGGAGCAGCGAGCCACTTAAAGCAGGGCCACTATGGCCTCTACAGACTTCGGCTTATTGATAATGGAACAGTTAAACAGTTGATGATTGGCCTTCAGTGAAGATCGAGGCTCAACAACAGGAATTCAAAGATTCCCAAGTAGGAATGGGTGAGTCTCACAACTCCCAATCCCCTCCCACAGAGCCCGCACCACACCTCACCTCCACTGCAGCACTATGAGGCTTTCACAGCTGGAACAAATGGATTCTCTCACCCAGGATGGATGCTGGGCACCAGCCCTCCTCAAGACTGGTGCAGTGAAGCCACGACACTGCCGCAAGGTGGACTTGTTATGGAGAGAATTCTTGGAGCCAGGATGGTGGCGGTGGGGGAAGCGAGCTCCCGCTGGCTGCCCGAGTGAGAAGGGCTGCGTGCCCACTGGGTGCCAGAGTGGCCGGGGGGGGCACCCCCAATGGCCAACAGTGCTGAGGGGGCGCGCCCCACCAGCCGCCTGCCTGGGAGGCGGGAGATGGGATGCATGCCCCACCATCTGCAGGTTTGGGTTTCCTTGGACAGGCCAAAGAAGACAATTATTTATACAATGGATTGCTGAAAGTCACTGTGAGTCTGATGACAATTAACAGTGGCAGCACGCACAAGAGGACCAACATCCTAAATGCACCACATATTTTGTTCTCTTGAATGCTTCTGCCAAAAGATGGTTAGACCTGGGGGGAGTCTGTTCACAATTCTCAGGTTCCCTTTATCATATATAAAGGGGAAGGGCAGTGACACCTTCTTCAAAATATAGTATGACTACTTATAGGGGGGTAAAAATATAGTATGACCACTTATAGGGGGGTAAAAGTGGTGGTGCTGGAATTGGAGACACTATCCCTGACCACATAGTCCTCAGTCAGGTGAAGGGACCAGACTGGAGTAGGGGCAATTGGAGGGGGAGTATACCAGCCAGGTCCTGGGGGTGTTGCCCTGCTCAGGACTGGGTGCCCTTGGCCCCCGGCTCAGGGTGAGCCGTCGTGGCCCTCATGGTGAGCTCTTCAGTCCCCAGATTGTGCCATCTGGCCCCTGGGTGGGGAAAAAACAAAAAAAAAAAAGAATTCCTAGGGTATCCAGAGAATGTTATCTAGGCCACCTTCTGTCACCCTCTCCCCCAGTAAACCTGAAAGCAACACCCTCAAAGCCCTTCTATTTGTAACTCACAAGGTTGTTCTCTCTAGATTTGCTCCCTATCCTACAGGTAACCTTAACACTGAGTTTTACTCCAG
>NW_006399858.1:975345-984220 GCF_000299155.1 Elephantulus edwardii
CCTCATCATTTCCTTCACCTGCTCCCCCCACCGACCAAACTGTGCAGCTTTGCAACTGCATCCCTGCCCATCCACACCCTTCTGCCCCCAACCCTCACCTCCTTGTACCCCCAATATGTTTTCCCAATAAAAAAAAGAATAATAAAATTTTAAAAAGTCTAGTCTATGGTATAGTCTGCCAGATACAGTCAGATATACACAATCTAAAGAGGATAAAATTGATGAATGGGAACTTCTAAAAATTAAATCCCTTTGCACATCAAATTTTTTTTTCTAAATAGGGTGAAAATCTATGGACTGAGAGCAAATATTTGGCCATACCATCTCAGAAAAAGGTCTCATAACAAATGTTTACAGAACACTCCTAGTCCTCCAGAATAAAAAGACTGATAATCCAATTACAAAATGGACAAAAGATATGGAAAGACTTTTCACAGGTGAAGATATTCAGATAGCCAACTGACACATGAAGAAATGCTCAAAATCACTTGCAATAAGACATGCAAATCAAAACCACAATGAGATACTACCTTACCCCAACAGTAGTGAAAAGTTTAGCAGGGCAGCAAATATTATATTTTATTTGGGGAACAGGTTGCAAATCTTAACCTCTAAATATTAATTAAACAAGGGTATTTTGGGTTATAACTTGAGTTTCTGTCTTACAGGAAGGTGAGACTCAAGGCCTATCCTTACTCAACCACTCTTACTCAAGTCAACTCTTATGTAAGTCACATTCCTACTTGGGTCACGCCATAAATCCTACATGAAATGAAACGAAAGAGACTGGAAGAGAGATGTCATCACTATTGGTGCCTTTGAATGAGCTATGACCCATAGTGGATCTAAGAACAAAAGATATAATCCTGGCCCTATCTTCTTGCATCATTCTCAAGATATTTGATAAGCTTGAGCACATTGTTATAGTCATTAGGTAAATCTATCTTGTTGAGGGTCTTTCTCTTTCTCTGAGCGTTTTTCTCTCTCTACCCAGAAAGGTAACTGTTTTCAAAGACTGGCCTCTTTGACAACATACTCTAAGTATATGAGATGAAGCTCCACTACCTTCTTTCTAAGAAGCACTTTGATTTCACTTCTTGCTAGATAGGCTTTTTTGTTCTTTTGGTAGTTCATGAGCTAATCAGTACTTTTCTCCAACATCACAATTCAAAGGTCTCAGTTCTTCTGTCAAGATTTTCATTATCCACTTTTCAGAAGCACATGAAACAGTTGAAATTATCATGGCTTGGATCAGGCTTATTCTAGTCTTTAAACTGGTAATGCTCTTTAGCACTTTGAACTGACCAAAGATAAAGAACACTTTATCGGCTTAGAATCTTATACTGTCCTTGACAGTAGATTTTCTAATGAAGCATAACATTTTATTTCTTGACTGCTGTTATCAAGGATGTTGATTATAGATGTAAGTAAAATGAATCATTGATAACTTTAAACTTGCATAAATCTATCATGATGTTACCTTTTAATCCCATATAAGGATGTTCATTCTATGTACAAACAGTGCTCAGGCTGTTCGTTCATAGAGTCACTATGAGTCGTCTACGACTCGATGGCACCAAACAACAATAAAAATGACAACGACAAAGAGAGAGCTACGTTGGCCTAGTGGAAAGGAAGTTGTGCTACCAAGCTGAAGGTGGGTGATTTTCATCTGCGGCCCTCGGACAGGTTCAAATTGTTTTCCTGTCAAACATTCTTCTAGGTGGTATAGCACTGGTCTGTGCATTGCTGAGCAGAGGTAACTCGTGGTTGCTGTGATGCTGAAGCCTGTGACAGTGATGCGCCAGTCGTGGTAATGGGTGCTCATAGTGGACAGTGTTGGCTAGAGCTTCCCGACTAAATCAAGCCTGGAAGCAGGAGCGGCATTCACTTCTGAAATTGCTTGCCTCCGGAAACTCTATGTACGAACAGTGCTCAGGCTGTTCGTTCATAGGGTCTCTATGAGTCCTCTATGACTCGATGGCACCAAACAACAACAACAACAAGGATGTTCATCTTCCTAATGCTGATCCAATGAAAAGATACTTCAGAAGTAACTGAAAAATAGTTTTCTAGGAATGGTAGCTCTCTTGAATATTTCCAAAACATTATAATTATTTACTTGTAAGTTAAAGGTCAATAATATTTTTAATTACAATTATTGAAGTACACTTAGTCCCAGAATACTTAATTGTGCTTATGTGAAACCTATACATACACAACAAAGCAGTTGTTCAAATGAAAAAAAGAGATAGGAATCTCAATAACACCAACAAAGATAATCCTGGAATGAAGCAATTTCTTTGGACCTGAGGTCCCTGCACTGTGACCATCTAGACTAAGTGTGAAGACTGATGTCACAACACATGGAAATTTCAATAATTCACTGGATACACAGAAGTTGAAAAAGGTTGGGGACAGCCTTTCAGAGCAAGAATGATAATCTTTCCATAGAGTTGGTACTTTTCAATTCGAACTTCTAGCCAACTAAGCTGTGAGAAAATAAATATCTATTTGTTAAAGCCAAAACAAAACAAACAAACAAACATGCCTTCAGAACCACTGCTAAGGAGTTAAGATAATATTTGTTCATGAAAATAGAATTAAGGTCTATATCTTCAGAAAAAGAGAAATCCAATATCACTGATTGCAAAAGGAGCAGATACAACATGAAGGTGGCTAAGCCTGACTTATATGTGCTTCATAAAGGGGAATTGACACCATCAATAATATGCGTAACACCATACAAATAGCTACATGACCAGACATGCCACTCCACATGTTTCTGCACCTATTTTTACCAATCATTGGGTCCAATGTTCATTGCAAATTGAATCACAGTCTTTATTCACAGTTGTGGGGTTTATTAGAAAAGTAGATTTGGGATTGGGGGAGGTAAAGAATATCACACAGTGCAAGGCTAGGTTTAGTCCAGGAGTCTTAAACCAGAATAACAAATCACAATTCCTAAATTAGCAAAAGTTCAAGTTCAGTTCAGCAGCACAAATGTGCCTTCCTCAATTATCCTGCAAACTTTATTTCATGGCAGTTAAAAGTCAGGTTTTTATTAAATCAGGCTGGAATCAAAAGCTTTTACTATGGTTCCATCTCTAGTGTTCTTTTTGTTAAACCTTACCACAGCTTTTTCACAGCAGTGCAACAGTCTCTTAACCCTCTTTCCATCACCATCTCTCATCATGTGGAAAGTGCTCCCTTATATTGCTCCCACAGCTATTGATAAAATATAAAGCTATCTGTCTACAGCTGAGGTAGCTGGAGACCATAGCCCCCTAGAGTGGGCGAGCACAGTGGCTAGAAAATCCAACTTTCATTTTAACACCCCACTGATAAATGTTAGATACTAATCAAGTTGTGCCAAGAAATCTGGAGAACAACCACTTGGCCAACTGACTGGAAGGGACCTATATTTGTTCCCATTGCAAAGAAAGGTGATCCCACAGAGTGTGGAAATTATAGAACAATATCATTAATATATCATGCAAGCTAGATTTTGCTGAAGATTATCCAAAGCTACTGGAACAGCACATCAACAGAGAACTACCAGAAGTGCAGGCTGGGTTTAGATGGGGACGTGGTACTAGAGATATTGTAGCCAATGTTAGATGAATCTTGGCTGAAAGCAAGGAGAACAAGAAGAAGGTCTGTCTTTGTTTCATTGACTATGCAAAGGCATTTGACTGTGTGTAGCATAAAAATCTTTGGCTGACTCTGAGAAGAATGGGAATCCCAGAACACTTGATCATGCTGATGTGAAACCTATACTTGTACCAGGAGGCAGTCGTCAGAACAGAGCAAGGAAACCCTGCATAGTTCAAGGGTTCAAAGTTCACAGTTCATATGGAAGAGTGTATGCTAGGGCTGTATCCCATCTCCATACCTTCTCAATCTATATACAGAACAGGTTATCCGGGAGGCTCGGCTCTATGAGGAGAAATGTGGCATCAGGATTTGAGGAAGAATCATCAACAATCTGTGTTATGCATATGACACACCCTGCTTGAAACCTAGGAGGACCTAAAGCACTTGCGTGGAAGGTCAGGGACTGCAGTCTTCAGTATGGATTGAGACTCAATATCAAGAAAATAAAGATTCTCACCACTGGGCCAATTTGGCAGCATCAGTATGGATGGTGAAGAGATTGATATTGTTCACAGTTTTGGTTTGCTATGATCCACAGTCTTGGCACCAGCAGCCAGGAAATGAAAAGACATATTGAGATAGGAAAGTCTGTGGTTAGAGACCTCTCTAAAGTGCTGAAGTGCAAAGATGTCAGTCTGGAAACTAAGGTGCACCAGACACATGCCATGGTCTTTGCAATCACTTGCTATGCATCAGAGAGCTGGACAACGACTAGGGATAATAGAAGGAGAATTGATGCCTTTGAGCTGTGGTATTGGAGAAGGGTATTGACTATACCATGGACTGCTAGGAAAACAGATTTGTCCTGGAGAGGGTGAAGCCAGGCTGCTCCTTGGAGGCAAGGATTCTGAAGCTTCGTCTGACATATTTTGGACATGTTGCAAGGAGGAACCAGTCCTTGTAGAAATACGTCATGCTTGGGAGGTTGGAGGGACAGCGCAGGAGAGGAAGACACTCAATGAGATGGCTTGATTCAGTGACTGGGCTAATAAGGGTAGGTGTGTCGGAGATGGTGAGATTGGCACAGGATAGGGCAGAGTTTAGGGCTGTTTTACAAAGGGTTGCTATGAGTCTCAGGCAACTTGACGGCACATAACAAGAACAACAATAATATCTGAACCAGAGTCCAGGTTTTATAATCAGCATGAGGTCTTATTTGCAGTTAGATAGATATTAATGAATTTTATTTTGTTTAAATTTTAAGTACTTACTTAAGGATTATATTCTTAGGGGTTCCACCAGTCTCTTTCAGGCTATTATGCCAAGTCATTAATATAAATGTGAAGGGTTTATTTGTTTGTTTTTATATTTATTTACCACTACCTCCAGGGTTTTATATTATGATTCATTTTCAGAGAAGTTTAGTAGTCATAGCCAGGCACCATCTACTCTGGTTGCAAAGTTGTGGAAGTTGAGGGCCATGAGACCCTTTTGTGCTATAAACTATTGCTTACAAGTGTCTTTTATTTTTTCCATTCTTCTTTGCTACAAAGAGGAATAGAACAACAGGTGCACCTTAAATGACTTACTTGAAAGATTTTAAGTTCACAGTTTTGGAGCATAGAAAGAACATTATCTTTGTAGACTACATCAATATGTCAGTTGTCTTTGCTGTCCCCTAAGACTGTAATCCTTGGTGGCTATTGTTGGCCTCAATTCAGGGTTACTCCATAAGTTAATACAACTGAATAAATTACTGTCCAGTACTGTTATATCCTTATGACCAGTAGTGGATAGCTTCTATTATTGTCTGTAGGGTTTTATGGACTAGTTGTCAGTACATTGACAGTCCTTTCTCAGTCTATCTTACTTGGGAAACACCTCTGAAATATGTTCATCTTATAACAAAGCCTTTCACATTAAACTATCATATTCTAGAATATTACCTGATATATTTTCTGCCATAGTAATTATGCTGTTGTTAGGGATAAACAAGTTAATTTAGACTTTCAGTGACCCCTGCAGAGTAGCAGGATTGCTCCTAGAGCTTTCTAGGCTGCAATCTTTACAGAAGTTGATGGCCACATCTTTTTTCCCCTAAGATCACTGGATCAATTAAAATTTTGAACTTTTTGGTTGAGCATTTCACCTTTGCACCATTAAGACTCTTTTATAACTACACTGATCATTTAATTGTTTTAAAATATTCCTCAAAACATCTTTAAACCAAAACTTAAAAACAAACAAGTTGCCAATAAATAGAACTGATGTCAACCTTCTATGTGGAGTTGAATTATAGTTAGTAGGGTTTTTTGAAGCAGACCATCAGGCATTCCTTTTAATAAATCTCTGAGTGCATGTGAACAATTAATTTTTGTTAGTAATTACTGACCTTTCAGTTAGTAGTTAAGTGCCTGATTATATGTACTGTCCAGACACAGTCTGCTTTAATTTTTGGGTTCACACATCAGACAATGAAATAAAACCTTAGTGGTTACCATCATTGTGGTTGTTGTTGTGTGCCATTGAATCAGAATCCACTGATAGATGATGTTACAATGGATTTTCCAAAGCAGTAAGTCACACAGCAGGAGATTACTCATTTTTCTGCCATAGACTAGCTGCTGGATTCAAATAGCTTGTCTTTGAGTTAGCAGTGCAACTCTTTAGCATCAGAGCTCCAGTGATTATCATAATATTTATAATTCTTTAAATTATCATCCTGAATTATGTCAGGTCAGAAACTGGTTCTCCATGGAGAAAGAAACAAATTGCCTTGTTTCAGAACATGAACCATATAGGTGGGTTACAAAGAGTGTCACAAAAACTCTGGAAACTAAATCAATTTTCATTGACATTTGTGAATGCAACTCATTAAGAAATTATGGGCAAAAAGTTTAATTCATTTGCAAATAGCCATTTCCAAACACAAATAGTAAAAATCTCAAGTTTTCTTAATGCATATCTGAGCCATTTGAGACAGTATTTTAAAAAATTGTTTAGCATTTAACATAGTATGACAAAATTAGTTTTTGTCTATATTTGAGGTGTGAATAAAATATAATTTTAAAATAATTCCTATTACAGTAATTTGAGGATTGTTTGCAAATGAAGAAAATATTTTTACATAGCTGCAATGCAAGTATGGGGAGTAGGAGCACATGGGGAGGAGTCTTAACATTTTTAAATGACTGGAAAATTCAAATCTAGTAGCCCTAACAAAAATAATTTGTAATTTAGTTTCCAAATAACTTTTATACCATTACATTTCTCAAATTAAACAAAATCTAAGAATTAAGAGCATTGTCCAGGTCTTAGCTTCATAACAAGGGATTGAAAAGACCACGGCCTGAACTAGGTGGTGGTTGTTAGATGCCACCAAGTCGTGTATGACTCATAGTAACACTTTGAACAATAGATTTAAACTCTCTACTTTTCTGTGCCATCCTCACCATTTCTGATATACTCAAAAGTATTGTAGCAGTCACTGTATCAGTCCATCTGGTTGAGGGCCTTCTTTTCTTTTGCCACTGCTACACCTTTCCAACTGTTATGTCCTTCTCCAAGAATTAGCTTCTCCTAACAACACGCTCAAAGTATGTGAGATGAAGTTTTGATATCTTTGGCCCCAAGGTGCATCTGGTTGCACTTTTGCCAAGGCACATTTATTTGTTTGTTTTGTCAGTCTGTGGGACATTTAGAATTCTTCTCCTTCAATATAGTTTAAATTCATAAATTCTTTTATTCTCTTATCCATCTCTCAGCTGCACATATCAAAAAGACCATGGCCTGGAAACAGCACATCTTAACCTTCAAACTGATATTGTTGCTCCTCTCTAATTTGGAGAGGTCTCTGACTGCAGACTTTCCCTGCGTAATATACTCCCTGATCTCCTGACTGCTGGTATTAAGTGTGTTGTTTGTGGACCCAAGTAATATAAATTGGCTGACAGTTTTCATCTTTTCTCTGCCTGTCATTATGTTGCCTATTGGTCCAGTGGTGATGGTGAAAATTTTTATTTTCTTGAGGTTGAGATGTAATTCATATTAAAGAGTCTTCAGTAACAAGTGCTTCAAGTCCTCCTCACTTTCAACAATAAAGGCTGCATCCTTTGATCCATACATCACATTCCTCTTCATAGAGTTTAGCATACAGATTCAATAGGTATGGAGAAAGGATAAAAGCATAATGTACATTTTTCCTAATTTTAAACCATGTAATATTCCCTTGCTCTCTTCAGACAATAACCTCTTGATCTAGGTATAGGTTTCTGGACTTTTTTTAGGTATATGTTTCTAATGAGCACAATGAAATGTTCTGGAATTTCTATTCTTTTTAAATTTAGACATAATTTGTTATGAACCACAATAAAAAATTTTCAAAAATGGCTTAATTTCTTAAGTGTGAGGCATTAACATAGAAAACCAGATTTGAATATGTTGCTTTTGTCAGGTGCCATTGAGTCAAGTATGACTCATAGTGACTCTATGAACGACAAATCTAAACCATGTACTATCCTCATCATCCCTGAAACACATGAATCCATTGTTACAATCACTGTATCAATCCACGTCCTTGAGGATCTTTCTCTCTTCTGTTAACCCTCCACCTTTTCAAGCATGATGTCCCTCATGGAATAGCATCTCCTAGTAACATGGCTAAAGTATATCAAATGAAGCTTTGTTATCTTTGACTCCAAGAAGCATTCTGGCTGTATTTTGTCCAAGACATATCTGTTTGTTCTTTTGACAGTCCATAACTGTTTTAATAGTCTTCTCCAATACCACACCTCAAAAGCACTGATTCTTTCTTCTGTTGTCCTTCTTTGTTGTCTATACTTTGGACATGTTACAAGGATTCTTAGACTCCGTCTTACATACTTTGGACATATTGTGAGGAGAGACTGGTTCTTGGAGAAGGATATCATGCTTGGGAGGGTGGAGGGACAGCACAGGAGGGGAAGGCTCTCTATGAGGTGGATTGATTCAGTGACTTGGGGAATTGGGATGGGAGTGTCAGAGACAGTGCGATTGGCACAGGGCAGAGCAGAGTTTAGGGAGTCACTATGAGTCGCAAGCAACTCAATGGCACATAACAACAACAACAATAGATATATACGATATATACAATATATACAGTTGTTGTTATTGGTGTTATGTGCCGTCGAGTCGCCTGCTCTGCTCTGTCCTGTGCCAATCGCACTGTCTCTGACACTCCCATCCCAATTATCCCAGTCACTGAATCAATCCACCTCATAGAGGGCCTTCCTCTCCT
>NW_006399858.1:987459-999200 GCF_000299155.1 Elephantulus edwardii
GCTTTCGTGTGAGACGCCCAACTCCAGCCAGTCAGATCCCAGCCTCTGTTTGACCTTTCTGCTGGAACGGATGTCACGTGCTCCTGGTGTGTCCGATTACCTGGGAAGATGGGGATGTCTGCGGGGTCTGGCAGCTTTCGTGTGAGACGCCCATATATTGCAAGTGACTGAAAAGATCATGAACTTAATTAGATACATTTTAGTCTTTCAACTGTTATCAGAAATTTGAAGGAGTCCCTGTCTGTAGACTTTCCCAGTGTAATACATCTCCTGATTTCCTGACTGCTAATACCAAGGATGTTGATTGTAGATCCAAGTAAATGAAATTGTTGACAATTTCAATATTTTCTCTGTTGATCATGATGTTGCTTATGGGTACATTGGTGATCATTTTTAGATAGGCTACAATTGAGCTTGTTCTGTTGGCCTAGTGGAGAGAAAATTATGCTACCAAGCTAAAGGTGGGTGATTTTAATCTATATCCCTCAGGCCTGGTTTTAATTGGTTTTGGTCCAACATTCCTCTAAGTGGTATAGCACTGGTCTTTCCATTTGCTGTATGAGGTGACTCTTGTTACTGTGATGCTAAACACTGTGACACTGATATGTCAAATGTGATAATGGTTACACATGGTGGACAGTGTTTTGGTGAAGCTCCCTGACTAAAACAAGTTTGGAAGGAGGTGTGGCATCCACTTCCAAAATAGTTTGCCTCTGGAAACTCTATGAATGTGGAAAAACCACCAAAGTTATACAAGTGTTTAGGTCTTTCGTTCATAGGGTCATTATGAGTCGTACAATTTGATGGTACATAAAAACAACACAACTACAATTGAGTTTAAGGATATTATTTACTCTAGTGACTTAGTGGTAAGGAATTCTACCACCAACCAAAAGAAAAGGAGTTTAAATCTACCAGCTGTTCCATAGGATTAAGTTGTGAAATCTTGTCCTGTGAAATATACAGACTTAGAAAACTTGCTAGAGTTAACTATGAGTCTGTTCTGAGTCAAGAGCACATAACAACAACATTTATAATTTGATCATTTTTACCTAGGTCAATATCCTTCCATTTTTTTTTTCACTGTATACAGAAATTAATTTGGTTTTCAAAATCAACTTCATAATCACTACAATGCTTTAGTTGTGTTTAGGACAAGCATTCAGCAACTCATCAATTCAAATCTACCAGCCACTGTAGGAGAAAATTAAGGCAGGTTTTTATAAAGTTATGCTGTTGTTGTTGGTTGTTGTTGTTTGCTGTTGAGTTGGAATCAACTCATAGCTGACCCTCCAGCAGATTTTCAGAGGCAGTGGACCAGCTACTGGATTCCAACTGTATGACTTCGGTATCACAGTGATGATTTTTACCTTGTTGTTTTTAGTATATGCAGTCTAGTTGATTGTAACTCACAGCAACCCTAGAACTGTACCCACAAACTCTGTCTTATAATGAGCTAATCTCACTGTCTATGACACATCTACCCTTATTACCCCAGTTACCTTGTCAATCCATCTCATCCACGGTTTTCCTCTCCTGCATTGCCTCTTCCCCTTCTAAGCATTATGTTCTTTTTTTTAAAAAAACAAAAACATTCTGTTCTTATCCAAGGACTGGGGTCTCCAGGCAACATGCCAAAAGTATATGAAATAGACCTTGAAAATTCTTGTCTCCAGAAAGCAACTTGGTTTCATTATCTCCAGACCAGACCTGTTTGTTCTCTTATGAGTCCATGGTATGTTCAATACTCTTCTTCAGCACCACAACACAAAGGCATCAATTCATCTTTTATCACTTTTGGTTATTGTCTAGCTCTCTGATGCATAACAAGTAATTGCAAAGACCATGACCTGGGTCAGGAGTTCCTTGATCTGTAGACTGATACCATTGGTCTTCAGCATTCCTGAGATTTTCTTTTATTTTTTTTTGTGTGTGTGTTTTTGTTGTTGTTCCTGAGAGTTTCTTGACAGACAGATTATCCAAATTTGATTTGTCTTTTGATTTCCTGACTGCTAGTGCTAAGTGTATTGACTGTGGATCTGAGCAAGATGAAATTGTTAGCAGTCTCAATTTTTTCTCCATCTTTTATGGTCCTGCCAGTTGGCCTGATGATGAGAATCTTTGTTTTCTTGATGTTGAACTACAATCCATATTGAGCACTGCAGCAAACACTTCAGGCCTTCCTCAGTTTTGGTCTCATAAATCCTACAGAGTTCTAGTCTGTCTTACTGGGATAGGGTATCCAGAGCCAAATCTTAGGGAAGGTATATGGTGTTAGGTCAGATCACCACAAGATAAGATAGATGTTTTTCCCTGTAACAGAGCAGGACCACACCCTGTGGCAACAAACACTAAAGCTGTTTTACAGACAGAACTACTTAAACTGATTGCTTAATTATGTGCAGTCTAGCATCCTCAAACCACTGTACAACCTTCCTCTAAAGGCAACTGAGAACCTTCTGCAGGAATCAGCATCCACAGAGACTATACATGCATATTATCCATAATAAATGATACTCACTGTCCCAGAAGCATTTGAGATGGAATCCACCTTAAAAGATTGAATGCACATACATATCCGTTCCATGTCTTTGTTGTTAGGTGATGTGGAGTCAAGTATGACTCATAGCAACACTATAAACAGCCAACCTGATCCCTATCCTATCCTGTGCCATCTTCATTTCTGACACTAGAGTCTATTGCTGAAGTCAATCCAACTCACTGAAGGTTTTCTTGTCCATCCCTGACCATCCATTTCTCCAAGTATGATCTCCCTTTCCAAGAAATAGCCTCATCTACCTGTATGTTCAAAGTATGAAAGACAAAGTTTTGCCATAACTCCACCTAAATAAGTCAGTTCCCAGAACTGTTGTAGTTCTTGTTATATTTTATGTGTTATGTGTCAGTCAACCTCAGCTAACAGTGACCCTATGAACAATAGCTCTGAATCCTGCCTTGTTGAGCAAATCGCTGTTTCTGACACACCTGATCCTAATGCTGTAATCACTGTATCAATCCATTTAAGAAAATAATAAAATTCTGCTACCTTGCTACTTTGGCAAAGATAGATTCTCATGTAGCCAAAGTGCTTGCTGATGCCAACTCTGATATTCACTCATAAACCTTCTTCTTCTCTTTAATAAACTTTGTGTACCTGAAAGACAGCAGCTTAGATTTGTCAAGAACTCTCAAATCTGAGGTGTCTTTCAGGTACCCATCTAATGTTATAAAGTTGCTGTAAGTTAGAATCAATATGAAGACAATAAATTTGATGTAACCAGAGTCTTTGTGATTCCCACACAATGAATGGCCAGACATTGTAAATAAAGCACTTAAGGTTCAACAGGGGACTTTGCTAGTTTGCTAATAATGTAAATAATTTTGTCAGCACCTTTAGGTGGTTTAGAACCCTTTCAATAGAAATTATCACTTTTTACATTATCTTAGCTTTAAAATGAACTCCTTGGGGAGTTCTGGTAGTTCAGTAGCAAGCTGTACTGCAATCCCAGAGGTACGCAATTCAAATCCACCAAATGATCTGCTAGAGAAGGAGGGGCAATCTCCTCCTGTACCAGTCAGATCAGATTTGATGGTACATACGCAAAAAATAATAATAATAACTTAAAAAAGGAACCATCCCAGATGTAAAAGAAGAAGATTGCATGACAACCAAGAAAGAATGCCATGAGTGGAACAAGTCTTTTAGATCAAGTATTTTTGTTCTGAGAATATCTTCGTTTGAGGAGAGAGACAGAGAGGTATAAAGATATATATAGAGAGAAAGAACTATAATATTATAGAAGACAAAAGAAATGAAAAGTTGAAGCAGAAATCATAGTTTGCAGGTACAACAGAACCAAGAGCCTGACTGGTAATGGCACATGCCACATAGAACAAGAACACTGATCATCTTTGGGCAGGAGGCTTACTGGAACAAGGGAGTAATTTTGCATTCTTACTGATAACACTTTCCTGGGCAGGCCATGGGTAGGACTGGCCCAAGATATCAGAGGCCTGAGAGTCAGAGAGAGGCTTGAGTGTGGGAGAACAAGGCTGGGAAGCTGTCCTGCAAGAATAACTTTCTCTTTGTTGATTTCTGATTCTGAACTGTAATCTGTTATTTTCCTAATAAAGTCTATAATCATGAATATTGTCTGTGAAGTTCTTTGCGACTATTCCAAGGAATTTTTGAACCTTGCAGAGACATAGAGAGTGCTGTGGCTGGGATGGTTGATATTAGAACTGGTCAAAGTTTGAAGAGTGAAGGCATGGTGGAAGTTCAGCTAACAGGAATAAGGCTTGACTATTGATCTTCATTCTCCTTTCCTTCATGAAGTTAGAATGTCAGATAGCACCTTCATTCTATCAAATGCTAATGAAGTCTGAACTAAGTTAAAATTGATAGTGTAACATTGCTTCATTTCTTTCTCTGATCTTTGATTTCTGAAGAATAAATCAATGTTAGGCAAGCTATCTTTTTATTTTTTTTTAAATTCATATTGGAGTCTAATCCTGAGGTAAAATATCCTAAAGTATTTCTTAACTAAGAAGTTTTCTCATTTTATCTAAAGGCTTCAGTAAGCTCTGTGGGCACTATCTCATTAATTCTTCGAAGCTCCCTGGGCAGCATTTGTAGTAGAGATTTTCCTATTATCAATTCGGTTCCCATGAAATCAGGACCCTGGGAAGTTCAATGACTCACCCAAGGTTACAGGCTCAGGATGTGGCATAGGCAAAACCAGAATGCAGATTCTTGGGCTTCTTCTGCATGAAATCTCTCAGCAGGAAATAGTATTGCTGCTCTGGATGATGATTCTTTATCATGTTTTATGCACCAGAATTGAAATGAATATTAGTTCCACAAGGATTTGGCATTTATTTTAGACAGAGACTGTGTATACATATGTATACATATGATACAAATGAACTAGAGCTCTCTTAATTAATTTATTTTAATCCTATTAATGATTTTTGGAAATTTTCTTGTGATTAGTGTGATAAGGAACACTAGTATTTATTATTAAACAAACTTAAATAGTAATATTAGCTCTTTCACAATTCTATTATCCATTTCATATATACCAAGACAAAGTTTAGATGAATTGAACAGAATCTTCTCTCAAAGTCTGGGAAAGCTGATATGCATCCAAAAAAGATTTCAAAGTATAAACTCTAATAGAGACAATTTTGAAAGCTCAGTAAACTTAGATAGCAGACTGACTTTTTTTTTCTGTAAATTCAGTCCCTTTCCACTCTTTTTAAAGTCTTCTCGAATATTAACATTTAAAAAGAATATATTCATAGTGAACTTCCTACGGTGTCTTCGTCTGTGAAGTCATAATCATTTCTTTGTGGCATCATAATTGTTTCCATAGCAACTGATGGTGATATCAGAACTCAAAAATGCAGCTTCAAGAAAGAAGGAAACTATAGGGACAAATGATCTCTTAGAAATTAAGATCATCTTCTGAAGCAGATGTTTCTAGAGCAAAAGAAGTGGATGTAAAGATTTCCCAGGTTAAGGGGTAAAAGTCATTAGAATGTAGATGATTATTACATAGTAATCCTGCTAATTGTATCATTTTCAGAATAAAGAGTGGAAATGAGAAAATTAAAAACATATCCATAAGAAGATCTTTTATGCCCTAATATATAATTTTAAACATAGGAAGTTATATATTCCCTTAAATATCACTAATGATGACTACTGCTTCATGTACACTAGAGTTCTTACTCTCAAGCATAAACTGAATCTGTAGGAAGGGGCGAACTGTGTGTTCTCCATAACGTACTTTGAGAAAATTGTCTCATAAACCATGCTAATGTATTACTAATGTGAGCAGTTTAATGTTGGTTATCAAAGAAGAAATTGAAACACATTTATCATTACCTCATTCTTTTGACACATGTACTATGATAGAAAGATTTCAAGTTTGTTTGATTGACTCCAGGTGAGGTTCGACATATATAGCTAACATCTCACTAAAGAACGTTAACTCATACTGTGAGGAAATTAAAATATAGTAACCTATGTATTATTGTTTGGAAGCAAGAGTGGCATTCACTTCCTAAACAACTCTGAAAACTCTATGAACTTGGAGAAACAAATATATTTGTAAAAAGGCTCCAGGAATTTTGTTCATAGGGTAGCTATGAATCATTCTCTACTTGATGGCAAACAACAACATACATTATTGTAGTGAATAAAAGGCAAAAAAGGAATTGCAGGCATCTTTTGAATCAGTTCTTCCCCCTTGGTATTCACAGCCTTATACAATCTCAACTCTTTAAGTGTGGACAGGGAATATCAATTTGCTTTGCATACTAAAATACTATGGAAGTGATGAAATACCACTTGAAGATTAAATTATAAAAAGACTATGGACTTCATCTTGGGCACTTGCTCACTGTGGTGAAAGTCAATTGCTTTATTTAGTTAGGGTAACAAACTATTCTAGTGTAAATGGGATTTACCTGCCTCTTATTTGGAGCAGTTGTTAAAGTTGTTGAAGGTAGGTTTTATAATTTTATTAACACTCAGATATGGACTGTTTGGTCTTTTTTAACAATCACTTTTGTGATTAAAAATTGGCTAGTGTGAAGAGTTATTTATTACTATTAAAGTTATTTGTTAGTTTGTTGTGTTTGGGAAGAACATTATTCTAATTGGTACATTACTTATCTGTCAGTTTGCTGTACTGAGATAACGTGTGTGTTGTGATATTGAAAGCTATTTCACTGGTGTGTCAAATGACACCAGGGTTACCCATGGTGGAGAGATTTTAGTAAAGCTCCAAGATTAAGACAGAATAAGTAGCAGGACTGGCCATCCAATTCTTAAATAGTAGGCCTCTGGAAACCCTATGAAGAGTAAAGGAATGTGGATAGTTACAGTATTAGTGGTAAAGTCCAGACTGGAAGTGAGTCAAAATAAGGAAAAATAAAGAAAAACATTTTTTATCAATTGGAACATGGAATTTAAGTAGCTTGAATGTAGGTAAAGCAGAAATGATGAAAAATGAAATTGAGTGCATGATCATCTACATTTTAGGCATTAGATGAAATGGATAAGATTTGGCCACTTTGAAACAATAATAACATGATATACAATGCTGAGAATAAAAGAAGAAAAAAAAACTAATACTGCATTCATAGTAAAAAATAAATTTCAAGTTCTATCCTGAAATGCAATGTTGTGAGTTACAGGATATTATTCATATACGTGCAGAGAAGACATGTTAATATCACTATTATTCAAATATATGCTCCTAAAGGAAGCCTAAAAGGAAGAAGCTGAAAATTTTTACCAAATCTTGCAGTCCAAAATTGAGTGAACATGCAATCAAGATGTATTATTGATCATTGATGAATGGATTGTAAAAGTTGGAAACAATTAGAAAGGAATAGTAGGTGGAAAATATAGATTTGTTGGTAGAAATGAGACTGGAAATAGAATGATCAAATTTTGTACTTTCAATGATTTAGTCATTGTAAATACTTAAAAAACACAAAAACACAACACAAACAGCGACTTACCCAATGTACCTCACCTGATGGGCTGCATAGAAATCAGGTTGACTACGTCTGCAGAAGGAATCATTGGAGAAGATCAATATCATTAGTCTAGACTAAGCTAGAGTAGAACTGTGGGTGAGACCATCAATTATTCATATGCAAGTTCAAATTTAGATTGGAAAAAAGTTCACAAGAACCAAAAATGTGATATTGAATCTATTCCACCTAAATTTCAAAATCATCTGAAGAACAGATTTGAAGCATTGGGCACTAATGATTGAAGATGAGAAGAGTTATAGGATAATATCAAGGGTATTATCCCTAAAGATAGAAAAAGGTCATTACAAAGACAGAAGAGAAAGGAAAAAAAAATGAAATTGATGTCAGGAGAGACTAAGTATTATAGTAGAGTGTAAAGAAGCCAAAACAAAGGGAAAACATGCTGAAGTAAAAAAGCTGAACACAAAATTTCAAAAAGCACCTCAATAAGACAAAGCTAGTATAATAATGGAACATGCAGAAAGCTGGAATTGTGGAATAAAAAGGGAAGAACTTGCTCTGCATTTCTTAAGATGAGAGAACCCAAAAACAAATTTAAGCCTTGAGTAGCAATTTGTTGTTGTTGTTGTTGCTGTTGTTATTATGTGCTGTCAAGTTGCATGCAATTCAGAGCGACCCTATGTAGAACAGCCCTAAACCCTTCTCTGTTCTGTGTCAATCTTACTGTATCTGACACACCCACTCCCATTACTCTACTCACTGAATCAATCAGCCTCAGAGAGGGTCTTTCTCTCCTGCACTGTCCATCAACCCTCCCAAGCATGATGTCCCTCTCCAAGGACTTTTCCCTCCTTGCAACATGTTCAAAGTTCCAATGTATGTCAGATGAAGCTTCAGAATCCTTGACTCCAAGGAGCAGCCTGGTTTAGCCCTCTCCAGTTTGAACCTGTTCATTTTCTTAGCAGTCCATGGTATATTCAATACTGCTCTCCAGCACCACAGCTCAAAGGCATTAATTCTCCATTTATCCTCCCTAGTCATTGTCCAGCTCTCTGATGCATAGCAAGTGATTGCAAAGACCATGGCCTATATAAGGCACACCTTAGTCTCCAGAGTGACAACATTGTTTTTCAATACTTTGGAGAGGTCCATAACAGCAGATTTTTCCATTGCAATACATCTTTTAATTTCCTGGGTGATGGTGCCAAGAGTGTTGACTGTGAAGCCAAGCAAACTAAGGTTGCGAACAATCTCAATCTCTTCACCATCCATGCTGATCCTGCCAATTAGCCCAATGGTGAGAATCTTTGTCTTCTGATATTGAGCCTCAATCCATTCTTGACCTTCTGCAACAAGCACTTCAGGTCCTCTTCACTTTCATCAAGCAGGGTTGTGTCATCTGCATGACACAGATTGTTGATGAATCTTCCACCAATCCTGATGCCACACTAAGGAAACTTAAATCAAATCCATGGGAACCAAAATATGACCTTGAATTTATCCCACCTGAATTTAAGAACCATCTCAGGAACAGGTTTGAGGCTTTGAAGACCAGATAAGTTGTGGGAGGATATCAAGAGTATCATTCAGAAGAGTGCCAAAGGTTATTGTTAGGTTAGGTTAGGTTAGGTTAGGTTAGGTTAGGTTAGGTTAGGTTAGGTTAACTTAGTGGACTTAAAGAAGAAATCAGAGAAAACAAGAGAAAGCTTGATGCAGCTTTATTAAAGGGGGGGAAAGGGAGCTCCTGGGTGAGTTCCTCATCCTGGAGAGGCAGGATGGGAAGTCACACTGTGAACTTACTGGGGAGGAATTTTATAAACAGAGTCTTTAAGGGAGGGACATTCCGTTCTGATTTATGAGCCACCTGCTAGCTTAGCCAGACAGGCAAGGCCATTTGCCTTTCTTAGCAGCAGCAAGCAAGACCATCAGCATTTGAGTTCTCAATTCTTCATTCTTCTCTTTGGCCCTCTTTGCCCAGACTAACATCTTAGACTCTTTTTAGTGATAAAACAGGGTGACTTATCCTTCTTTTGGCTACTTCCTGCTGAATAGGAGTGACTGTCTGGCGGTTCAGAGCCTGGAGTTAGTCAGTCTGGGATTAGTGGCCAGGAAATAATTAAGGTGGTCATCTTCTTGATCCTGTGAAGTAAAATCTTAGAGAGACATGGAGTGATTAATAACAGTATGCATATGATTACTATTGGTCTTAGAGGAGGAAAATTTAAGTTAGAGATGAGTTTTTGAGTTAATTTTGGAGAAGGCTTGTGGTTGAATTCTGTATAGAGTCTTATTACATCAAAAGTGTTGTTCTGATTTAGCTACAGTGTGCTTGGCTATGCTGAAATTGTGTATACAGTTTTCATGTTTCACTGCAGAAGGTGTTAAATGCAAGTGGGCTTAGTGTGGTTATCAGGCTTTGGTTTTCAGAAGGGAATGTGTTCTTGAGTGGTGGAAAACTCAGTTTGGGATGATGTAATGGCTTGATGTGTTTTGGTGGAGTGTGGTTTAGAGAAAATGATTGGTACTGCTGCTAGGCTAGTGAAGGTCATTGTAAAGAGGAAAACAGAAACACAGGAATCAATGGGAAAGGTTGGTTGCCATTTGACTTTGGTTAAGGAATAGTAAGGTCCAGGTGCTCTGATAATTTAGAACCAAGTTGGAGCCTGCATACTTTGTGGCTCTCCAGAGGCTTGTTGTATTATTGTTTGCTTGTTGTTGTTGTTTGGTGTCATCGAGTCGTAGAGGACTCATAGCGACCCTATGAATGAACAGCCTGAGCACTGTTTGTACATAGAGTTTCCGGAGGCAAGCCATTTTGGAAGTGGATGCCGCTCCTGCTTCCAGGTTTGATTTAGTCGGGAAGCTCCAGCCAACACTGTCCACCATGGGTACCCATTACAACGACTGACAGATCACTGTCACAGTCTTCAGCATCACAGCAACCGTGAGTTACCTCTGTACAGCAACGCACAGACCAGTGCTATACCACACAGAAGAACGTTTGACAGGAAAACAATTTGAATGGGCTGAGGACTGCAGGCCTGAGGGCCCTTTTGGCTTAAGGCCGCCTCCTGGTTCAAACCCTAGGCCCAGTCTGGCTAGCCTCACTCCTGGGGACAGGGCAAACTTGCACGTAATAAACACTTGCCCGGAAAAGCAGTCAACTCTAAAAGCTTGCCACAATTCCTGCGCTCACACCACCACGCTCCTTCTGGCAAGGAGAACTTCCCAAGACCCTGGGAGGAGCCAACCAGGAACAACATGGGCACTTCCTCTCCCAGCTGCCTTTTGGCTTAAGGCCGCCTCCTGGTTCAAACCCTAGGCCCAGGCTGGCTAGCCTTGCTCCCAAGGACAGGGAAAACCTGCACATAACAAACACATGTTTGCTTAGCCTGGAGAATGTCATAGGAGACTTGTACTAGGGTATTAGCATGTAGAGCATAGGAAATTTGCATAGTGAAGGGAACATGGTTGACTTGAGAAAGGTGGTGTCATTGGGGGTTACCTATGACCTTAATAGCTGTGGGTATGGTTAGGATGACTGCACAAGGCCTGCTTCAGTGTGGTAGGAGAGGCTTGGGTGCATGCTGTTTGATGAGAGTGGCATTTCTTGAAGTAATTTTAGTGGCTTGGTCCAGACCTTCAGACGAGAGTCTGGGTATAAAGCAGTCTGAGTGTTTTTCAGAGTAACTGTCTAAGGAGGGAGAGACAAGGCATGATGCCAAAAGAAGGGGCTTGGTGAGCAAATTACAGTTTAACAGAAGTAGTTGACTGTACATCAGTTGGGGGAATTTAGAAAGGAAGGTGAACAGGGTGTTATTTAGATATGGCTAAGGCAATAGGAAGTAAGGTAAATTAAGACTTGTGTAACTTGACAGTCAGTTTAGTAAGATAGGACTTAATGAGCTTATATATATGCTTTGTTTGACCTGAAGACTGGGAGTGATATGGTATGTACAGCTTATAGCAGATACTTAAACTAAATGATACCTGCTGGGTGTCTTCGGAGATGAAGCTAGGACCATTACCTGTTTGTATCACAAAAGGGAGGGTAAACCTGGAAATGGTATGCTGGAGTGAGGCTTAGTTAGGCTTAGAGTTGAATTTTGTCAGACTTCTTAAATCAGTCTGGTGTTGTTTTAAAGGTTTGTAATGGTAAGAGGCCTTATTTCAGGAATAGATGGTATACCAATTGAAATATTTCAGATAACAGATGTTGCCCTGGA
>NW_006399858.1:1014854-1017695 GCF_000299155.1 Elephantulus edwardii
GTCTTCTCCCTCTTTTCTTTTGTGAGTTTTGCTAGTGGTTTATCGATTTTTTTGACCTTTTCAAAGAACCAACTCCTAGTTTTGTTGATAGTTTCAATTGTTTTTCTGTTTTCTATTTCATTTATTTCTGCTCTTGAAACCTTTTAATTAACATTCCATCAAATCTTAGAGTCTTGTTCAGCCTTCCTCAGTGCAGCTTGAACATCCTTCGATGCAACTGTTTAAGTGTATACTACTTCCTGTTGTTGTTGCTATGTGCCTTCCAGTCGTTTGTGAGTCATAGCAACCCTATGTACAACAGCCCTAAACTCTGCTCTGTCCTGTGCCAATCGCACCTTCTCTGACATACCCATCTGCATTACCCCAGTCACTGAATCAATCTACCTCATAGAGGGCCTTCCCCTCTTGCGCTGTCCCTCCATCCTATCAATCAGTGATAAATAAGTTGTAAGATCCATGAAACCCAGCTCATCCCTGATGATAAGTATCCATTTAGTTCAGCAATCTGTCTTCTTCTCTTTTTCCTCTCCCCTTGCACTCCCTTGTTCTCTTTTTCTTTCTAACAAATAAAGAAATGGGGATCCAAATGCCTGATCCATTCTCTGTCATATGAATGTGCTTATAATATATGACAGCCATTTATCACATGTTCATACAAACTTCTCTTTTATTTCACCAAGCTTTGTTAAGGAGTGTTTTGCTATTTCTTTCCTCTTTACTCCAATATCAGCAATACTGAGAAATAATTCTCATTTTTTTAGTTGTTTCTTATATAGTTTCCAAAGCTATAAAATGTCACCCATTCTTATTAAATCAATCTGAATTTATAGCAATCCTATGGGGTAAGATTTGTTGCATTGAATGTTAATGACTAAAGACCAGACATGTTGTGAGACAATATCAAGGACATCATCCACGAGAAAGCAAAAGGTGATTAAAAAGGCAAGAAAGTCAGAAAAGGTCAAAAAGAATGTCACAATAAAATACTTGATTATACAAACTTGATTTTCAAACCAGAAAGGCCAAAACAAAGAGGAAAAATGAAGAAATAAGATAATTATCCCAGAAGATTTCAAAGGCTATCTTAAGAAAACAAATATGGTAATGAAATGTGAAAATTTAGGGGAAAAAAGGCACAAAGATACTTTCTAAAGCTTCAAAAATTGAACAAAAACTTCCATCCTCTTGTCATAATTTTTAAGGATTCTATGGATCAGGAGGCAGTTGTCAGTACAGAGCAAGGAAACACTGCATGATATAAAATTGGGAAGAGTGTGTGCAAGAGATGTGTCCTATCTCCATACCTCTTCAAACTATATGCAGAACATATTATCCGGGTGTCTGGGCTGTATGAGGAGAAGTGTGGTGTCAGGATTGATGGAAGAATCATCAACAATCTGTGTCATGCAGATGACACAACTCTTATTTACTGAAACTGAGGAAGACCTGAAGCACTTGCTGCAGAGGGTCAAGGACTGCAGCCTTCATTATAGATTAAGGATCAACATTAAGAAGACAAAGATTCTCACCACTGGTCCAATTGGCAACATCAGGATGGATGGTGAAGAGATTGAGATTGTTAACAGCTTTAGTTTGATTGACTCCACAGTCAACACTCATGGCACCAGCAACCAGGAAATTAAAAGATGCATTGTGATGTGAAAGTCTGCTGTTAGGGACCTCTCCAAAGTACTGAAGAGAAATGGTGTCACTCTGGAGACCAAGGTGTGCCTGACACAGGACACGGCCTTTGCAATCACTTGCTATGCATCAGAGATCTATACAATGACTAAGGAAGGTAGAATTGGTGCTTTTGAGCTCCAGTGTTGGAGAACCGTATTGAACAAAACATGGACTGCTAAGAAAATGAACAGGTTCATCCTGGAACCACCAGGCTGCTCCGTGGAGGCAAGGATTATGAAGCTTTGTTTGACATATTTCAGACATGTTACAAGGAAGGACCAGTCCTTGTAGAAGGATGTCATGCTTGATAGAGTAAAGGGACAGTGCAGGAGAAGAAGACCCTCTATGAGGTGGACTGATTCAAAGACTATGGTACACGTGTCGGAGACATTGACATTGGCACAGGACAGAGCAGGGTTTAGGGCTGTTGTACATAGGGCCGCTATGAGTCGCAGGCAACTCAACAGCATAACAATGGGCACAATCATCAATGATGCAGAAAGCATCAAAAGTAGATCAAAGGAATATGTATAGTAGCTATAGCAAATAATAATTGGTCAACACTGAACCAAAAAATTGCATAAGACAAGAACCAATGGAACTAATGGAACAATTACAAGCTCTATTGAGAGTTGTTGTTGTTCCATGCCATTGAGTCACTTGCGACTCATAGCGACCCTATGTAAAACAGTCCTAAACTCTGCCCAACCCTGTGCCAATTGCACTCTCTCTGATACATCCATTCCAATTACCCCAGTCACTGAATCATTCCACTTCATAGAGGGCCTTCCCCTCCTGTGCTGCCCTCCATCCTACCAAGCATGATGGCCCTCTCCAAGGGCAGGTCCCTCCTTACAACATGTCCAAAGTGTGTTAGAAGGAGCCTCAGAATCCTTGCCTCCAGGGAGCCACCCAGTTTAACCCTTTCAAGGATGAATCCGTTTTCCCAGCAGTCCTTGGTACTCTCAATACTCTTCTCCAGCACCACAGCTCAAAGGCATCAATTATCCTTCTATTCTCCTTGGTCACTATCCAACTATCTGATGCATAACAAGTGATAGCAAAGACCATGGCCTGTATCAGATGCACCTTAGTCTCCAGAGAGACACCATTGCTCTTCAGTACTTTGGAGAGGTCCCTAACAGCAGACTTTCCCAT
>NW_006399858.1:1017795-1026409 GCF_000299155.1 Elephantulus edwardii
TGCTATGAGTCGGAAACGACTTGACGGCACATAACAACAACAACAACAACAATGGTAAGAGGCAGAAGAACCCTTGTGAAGGGTGTTCCCAAGGACAGTTCAAAGAGGAGCAATTGGAAGGCAGATCAAGCTCTCATGGAGGAGTGTAAAGAATTGAGGTGATGTAGCACGTGCTAGGTGCTTTTAGGCCAGAGAGTGAAATACAGGTTACACAGACTTCCAATTTTGCAGAGTTTTAGAGAATTTTAACATGGAATCAGGGCAAACTCTAAGGTAAGAGGAGAGCTGTCCCCAGGAATGGTCTCGAGATTAGGCATAATGCCAGAAGTTTGTGAGGAGTGCAGTTCCTGGGACAGTTCCTCAGATTAGACATAATGCCGGGTGTTCACGAGTTTGGAGAGGAGAGCTGTCCCTGGATAGGCACCACCTTTTTAATGAGGTAAAAGAGCTGAGGCAATCCCTGGGCACCTCAGGGAATAACCTCAGACGGGTGGTGTTTGCAGTTGAGAACTGAACCCTGTGTTGGATGTATTCAGATTTAAATGGAAAATTGCCCTTGATATTTGGGACCATAGTATTAGAACAGAGAGGGGGAAAGGACAAACCAGAAAAGAAGAAGTTTGGCCTAGTTCAGAGGGTATTAGCCAGGCCAATAAAAAACCTGGAAAGGCTTTTGCTCCACTTACGTTTTTACTAGGGGAGAAGAAAATATTGCAATTTTTGAGGAAAAGTAGGTAGAGCTTCTGTATCTGCTTAGGAGGACATAAGTAAGAAAATTATTTGAAATAAGATCTTAAAATCTGTGGCCTGAGATGACTTGTAGGGGGCTTCTTAAGATAAGTTTTGGTGCTTTTTAGTGAGGAGAGCAGCTTATTATTTAATGGCTGTGAAGGTAGGTTCAAGAGGTTGAGCTAAAACACTAACAGCAATAATTCATTTTTATCAGTGAGCAAGTGAAAACGTTTAGAGGAATTTGGTAAAGAGATGGAAACTGTAGAAGGAAGTATTGGAGTTTGAGAAAGGTTTTGCAAGTAAAGAAAAATTAGAGATCCAGTGTCTGAGGAAACCAATAAAGCCGAGAAAGGAGAGGATTTGATCAGCAGTTAGAGGAGGTTTGAGCTTTTCAATCGCTATGTGCTGATTGACTGTTAGACTTCTAGTAGTGGGAGTTAACTGAAAGCTGATATATTTGACTGTGAGGAGAGACAGTTGGGCCTTGGAAGGGGGATACTCTGCATCCTTTGGAGGCCAAAACGTTTGAGCAGCGTGGGTGTGGGACTTCACAAGAAAAGATTACTTATTTATTTAGGATCAGAAGTTTATAGGAAAGTGGGCAAGTAGTGATGGTTTTTAGACTTCTGCAGTGTTGTGTGGAGACAGGGAATGAGGTTCAGCAGGAAAAGAAGAGGAGTTCTTCAGAGTAACAAAAAGAGGTTGGTACTGAGAGGTTACAGATGAAGTGGAAAGATCCTATATGATAGGGTTGACAATGCCTGGTGAGCGATAAGAGGATTGGAGGGAAGACTATTTCTTAATCCCTATTACTGAAACCTGGGTAGGGAAAACAGAACCAGAGAAAGAAGGGAGTACTGAACAGGTAGCTCTCGTGCTAACTAGAAATGAAACAGGTTTGCTTGGTACCTGAAGGTTACCTTGGGAGCTTAGCAGGAGTGGTGAGGGTTGTTGAACCTGGGCATCTTCAATCCTCTGCAGTCAGGCCTAGAAGCTCGATAGGGACTGGATCTGGTGGAGGGATTGACCTTCTACGACTAGGCGCTGAAGGGCAATCAACCTTTCAATGACCCAGTGTCCTACATTTTGGGCAAGGCCTTGTTGGAGGTTGAAGGTTTGGGGAACGGCTAGCCCAATGATCCTCTTTGCTGCATCTGAAGTATGCACCAGGAGGTAATTGGCTGTTTGAACGAGCATTAGTTTTCTGACCCTTCACTATTGCTGACCATAAGGCAGCCAGGAAAGCCTGGGCTTGCAGAGTCGCTTTCTGTCAGCCATGAGTTTGTTTTTCTTTTTTCTGTCAGTTCCTCCCAGGCACTGGAATTTTAAAGGCCCACCAGGTCTCCAATAGGGTGTTTGGAGGCGAGTGAGGTGTTTGGAGGTAGTTTCTAGGTTTTTTTCTGTGTGCTGTGAAGTAGTGGTGAGAACTTGCTATTCACTTTGGCATTTTTCTCTGCTTTGGGAACTTTCCCAAGTGAGACAGGGGAGGGGCTTGCCTGAGACCTGTGTGCTATTGCGGTTGATGTGATTAGAGGAGGAAGGTGATGGTTTAAGAGAAGGAAGGTGAAGGAAGAGAGTGGATGTATGAAACTTTTTTGAACGGGGTGGGTAGAAAGCAGAAGGTGGGCTGCATCTAAGGGAGAATTGGAAAGGGCTTCCTGCGGTGAGATGACGTTTGCATATGACTGAGTTAGGAAAACAGAGGCTGTAAGGGGTTCTTGTAGGATTGATTAAAGGTGAGTGAGTTTACAGCAGAAAGAAGCAATTTTTTGAACACAGAGGGATTTTGACGTTTGTAACTTTTGAAGAGGATAAAGGAGGGACTCGTAGGAGGATTAGAATACGAATGCGTGAGTCTGGATTGGTTGGGATAGAAGAGGGCTGGGCAACTGGAAAGCAAAAATATTTAGCTTGGCAGGATCTAAATCCCTGGTAATAGATGATGTAAGATGCAGGATGGGAATGGCTGAGTTTGTATTGCTCAGGATGAAAAGGGAGGGTGAAGTTTCAGACAAAGAGATACAGCTTTGGCGCAAATTTGGGCGGTCTTTAGAGGAGACACTGGGCAGGGGGGGTGATGAAACTGCGACAGAAACAGAGTTATGGGAGCGAAACAAAAGAAAGTTTCTTTAAGTCCACTGGCAGAAAGTGTTTAGATGCCGAACTAAAGGTTTTATTCTTAGGCCATTTAGCTGGTATTGTGGCTGCTTAGTTACAGAAAAAGATCTTGAGGCAGAGTTCTTCAGCTAGACATACGTTTGAGAGATTTGAGAGAAGGCAGTTCAAGAGACCGTCTCTTGAAAGCTTGGATAGACACTGGCTTCCCATGGTTCCCAGACCTGTGGGTGAGGCAACCAGAATTCCAGAGTGTCCTCTGGAAACTGGAAGTCTCAGGAACTCTTACCAGTGGAGAGAGACTCTAGACAGCTTGAGCATCCTCAGAGCCATCATAGCCTGGAAGAAATGCCTGGCATTTCTGGTTGGCCTCTAACACAGATCTGTGTTTTTTGTGGGTATGTGGGATGGAAGGCCAATGGAACAGATCTGGGTTCTCATGGGAGTTCACAATATCTTGACTGGAAAGCTTGAAAGCTATGGAACAGAGGAATAAAGGCTTAGTATGCCTGGAAATCAAGTGTGTCTAGCTTTAGGAGCCTCCAGGAAAAGGAGAGGGAGAATACAGAGATCAGAAAGACATAAGGGGCAGAGATCTGGCCAGCAGCTGCCCACATGGAGCACAAGGGAGAGGGAGAGCAGCAGAACTTTACCGTTCAGCATCTTGACACTGCACAAACTGGTTTAGGAGAGAGTAAGGGGCGCCAGCACTTGCCCTAAGGCAGGGGCGCAGCACCTTAACTCATCTCCCAGGTTTTGGCACCATATGTTAGGTTAGGTTAGATTAGGAGGTTAGGTTAGGTTAGATTAGGTTAGGTTAGGTTAGGTTAGTGGAGGTAAAGAAGAAATCAGAGAGAACAAGAGAAAGCTTAGTGCAGCTTTATTAAAGGGGGGGAAGGGAGCTCCCGGGTGAGTTCCTCAACCTGGAGAGGCAGGATGGGAAGTCACACTGTGAACTTACTGGGGAGGATTTTTATAAACAGAGTCTTTAAGGGAGGGACATTCCATTCTGAATTATGAGCCACCTGCTAGCTTAGCCAGACAGGCAAGGCCATTTGCCTTTCTTAGCAGCAGCAAGCAAGGCCATCAGCATTTGAGTTCTGAATTGTTCATTCTTCTCTTTGGCCCTCTTTGCCCAGACTAATAGTTATTACAAAGACAGAGGAGGGGAAAAAGGACCAAAATGGATGTCAGAAGGGACTCTGAATATTGCACTAGAGTGCCATGAAGCCAAAGCAGAGGAAAGAATTCAAGATATTAAAGAGCTGAATAGAAGATTTCAAAAGACAGCCTGGGAAGACAAAGTAGTATTACAATAAAATGTGCAAGAATCTAGTGTCAGAAAATCAAAAGGGCCAAACTTGCTCAACATTTCTTAAGCTCAAGGAACTTAAGAACTTGAGTTGCTACATTCAAGGATGCTTTGGACAGAATATTAAATGATCCAGGAATCATTAAAAGAAGATGCAATGAATATACAGAGTCACTGTACCAAAAGGAATTGGCAGACACAGAAGAATTCATGAAATAACATATGAGCAAGAGTCTATGGCGATGAAGGAAGAAGTTTAAGCTGCTTTGAAGGAATTGGCCAAAAGTAAGGTCCCGGGAATAGATGGTATATCAATTGACATATTTCAACTAACATATGCTGCCCTAGATGCGCCTACCAAGCTGTGCTAAGAAATATGGAGGACAACCACATGGCCAACTGACTGGAAGAGATCTATATTTGTTCCCATTCCAAAGAAAGGTAACTCAACAGAGTGTGGAAATTATAGAACAATATGATTGATATTACATGCAAACAAGACTCTACTGAAGATTACCGAAAAATGACTGGAACAGCACATCAGCAGAAATCTGCCAGAAGTGCAGACTAGGTTTAGAAGGGGTTTAGAAGGTGGTACTTGTGGATATTGTAGCTAATGTTAGATGGATCTTAGCTGAAAGCAGGATATACCAGAGAAATGTCTATCTGTGTTTCATTGATTATGTAAAGTTGTTTGATTGTGTGGGTCGCAACAAAGTGTAATCGACTCTGAGAAGAATGGGAATCCCAGAATCTTGATCATGACAATGTGAAACTTATACTTGGACCAGGAGGCAGTTATCAGAACAGTGCAAGGAAACATTGTATGATTCAAAATTGGGAATAGTGTGTGCCAGGGATTTGTCCTATCTCCCTCCATACCTTTTCAGCCTATATGCAGAACAGATTATTTGGGAGGCTGGGCTCTATGAGGAGAAATGTGTGAGTAACAATACATAAAGATATTATGGGCAATATATTGAATGGCCCAGGACTCATCAAATGAAGATGGAGGGAATAAACAGAGTCACTGCATGAAAAAGAACTGACACTAAAACATTTCAGAAAGTATCATACAAGCAGGAGCCAATGATAATGAAGGAGGAAGTTGAATCTGCATTGAAGGCATTGGAAAAAATAAGGCACCAAGAGTCGATGGGATACCAATTGACTTGTTTCAATTAACAAGATGCAGCCCTGTATGCGCTCACCAGTCTGCCAGGAAATTTGGAGTAAAGCTGTCTGACCAACAGATTGAAAGAGATCCATATTTGTTCTCATTCCCTAGAAAAGTGATCCAACAGAATATGGAAACTGTAGAATAATATCATTAATAGCACACATAAGCAAAATATTGCTGAAGATCATTTAAAAATGGCTAAAAGAGTCCATAGAAAGGAAACTGCCAGAAGTTCAAGAAGGATTTAGTAGAGGTCATGGCACCAGAGATACCACTGTTAATGTTAGATGGACCCTGGCTAAAAGTAAAGAATACTAGAAGAATGTTTATTTGTGCTTTATGAAATATGAAAAGGCATTTGACTGTGTGGATCACAAGTTATGGCTAACATTGAGAAGAATGGGAATCCCAGAACATTTAATTATGCTCATGTGAAACCCAGACCTACACCAAGGGGCTGTTGTGCAAATAGAGTCATGGAGAACTCCACATGGTTTAAAATGAAGGATATGTGTTAGGGTTTTATTTTTTCTCAATACTCATTTAATCTGGATGCTGAGTACATTGTTCAAGAAGTTGAACTCTATCAAGAAGAATGTGGTATCTAGCTTAGAGGAAGACTCATTAATAACCTCCATTATGCAGATGATAAAACATTGCTTACTGAAAGTGAGGATATTTGAAGCACTTGTTGCATATCATCAAAAAATACAGTCTTTAAATACATCTCAATGTTAAGAATGTTAAGAAAACAAAAATTTTTTCCACTGGACAGAAAGGTAAATCATAATAGATGGAGAAAAAATGGAAAGTTTCAACAATATCATCTTACTTGAATCCACAATCAACACCCTTGGTGTTGTACAACCTTATGGATTAGTAAATCAGGAGTATTCTTTATAAGCAGATATAATATTTACTGAGAACTATAGTTTCTGATGGTCTTTAGTAAGCCATCAAATATTCTTCACCTTAATCAAGGAAGGTTGTATCATTTTAAGACTTGTTCCTCAAATTGTGATGCCATATTCTTCTTTGTATAGTCCACTTTCTCTAATTGGTTTCTCAGCAAATGAATTTAGTCAATATGATGAAACAACCCAAAACACACTTCTACTGATTTTAAATCATGCAATATCTCTGTTTTAGTTCAATGTTTGCATCTTTATGTACAGGTTCAACATGAACACAGTAAACTGCTCTGGAATTCCCATTCTTCACAATGTTACCCATAATTTATTATGATCCACATAGTTGAATATCTTTGCATAGTCACCAAACACAGATCTTTCTGTTTATGTCTGCTTTAAATCAACCAAGATTCATCTGACATCATTTATTCTGTGTCCTATTGGGAATTCAACTTTTATATCTGAAATTATTCTGTTGATTTACTGATTCAATAATTTTTCAGACACATTCATGATGATTTTACTTACATGTAATAATACTTATAGGAGAAACAGCTCAAGAGAGGAAGACACTGGATGAGATGAATTGACTCAGTGACTAGAATATTAGGGGTAGGTGTGTCAGAGAGTTAAATTAGCTCAAAATAGAGCATAATTCAGACCTGTTGCACATAAAACCATTAGAGTCACAAATGACTCAATGACACATTACAATACCAAATCATAACAAATTATGACTAACATTGAGACTGATGGGAATCCAAAACACTTAATTGAGCTTATACAAATCCTATGAAGGACAGCCAGCTGGCCAACTGACTGGAATAGATCGGTATTTGTTCCCATTCCAAAGAAAGGTGACCCAACAGAGTGTGGAAACTATAGAACAATATCATTGATTTCTCATGCAAGCAAGATTCTGCTGAAAATTATCCAAAACTATTTGAAACATTATGTCAACAGAGAACTGCCAGATGTGCAGGCTGCATTTAGAAGAGGTCGTGGTACTAGGGATATTATAGCTAATGTTAGATGGGCATTGGCAGAAAGTAGAGAATACCAGAGGAATGTCTATCTGTGCTTCATTGACTATGCAAAGGTTTTTGACTGTGTGGATCACAACAACAAACTATGGCTGATTCTGAGAAGCATAGAACATTTGATTGTGCTAATATAAAATCTATACTTGGACCAAAAGGCAGTCATCAGAAAGAGCAGGGAGACACTGGATGGTTCAAAATCAAGAACGAGGTCTGTCAGGGATGTATTTTATCTCCATCCCTTTTCAATCTGTATGCAGAACAGATCATCTGAGACGTTGGGCTGTACGAGAAGGAATGTGGCATCAAGTTTGGTGGAAGAATCATCAACAACCAGCGTTATTCAGATGCCACAACTCTGCTTGCTGAAAATGAGGAGGACTTGAAGAGTGAAGCACTTGCTGCAGAAGGTCAAGGACTGCAGTCTTCAGTATGGATTGAAGCTCAATATCAAGAAAACGAAGATTCTCACTACTAGGCCAATTGGCAGCATCAGTATTGATGGTGAAGAGATTGAGATAGTTAACAGTGTTAGTTTACTTGGTTCCACAGTCAACACTCTTGGTAGCAGCAGCCAGGAAATCAAGAGACAAATTGCATTGGGAAAGTCTTATGTGAGGGACCGCTCAAGAGTACTGAAGTGCAATGATGTCAGGCTGGAGACTAAGGTGCGCCTGATCCAGGCTATAGTCTTCACAATTATGTGTTATGCATCGGAGAGTTGATGAATAAGGATGATAGAATGAGACTTGAAGCCTTTGAGCTGTGGTGCTGGAGAGGTGTGTTGAATATACACCATGGACTGCTAAGAGAACAAACAGGTTTGTCCTGGAGAGGGTGAAACAGGAATGCTCCTTGGAGTCAAGGATTCTGAAGCTTCGTCTGACATAGTTTGGACATGTGGCAAGGAGGGACTGGCTGGTCCTTGGAGAGGGACATAATGCTTGGGAGAGTGGGGGACGGCACAGGAGAGGAAGACCCTCGATGAGATGGATCAATTCTGTGAGTGGAGTGGTGGGATTGAGTGTGTTTGAGATGGTGAGTTTGGCGCAGGATAGAATGGAGTTTAGGGCTCTTGTACATAGGGTCACTATGAATCATAGTTGACTCAATAGCACTGAAGAACAGCAATATTAATAATTATATTCTGTAATTTCCACATTCTTTTTAGAAGGAATAAAAATCTGATAACTTCTAGTTGGTTGACCAGGAATCTTTCTTCCATATTTCTTGATATAAACAGTAAAAACTCCATAATTTTCATTGATCTTACTATTGAAACTTTTTAAAATTATTATTATTAAATTTTATTAGTTTCAATGAA
>NW_006399858.1:1033459-1062363 GCF_000299155.1 Elephantulus edwardii
CAGCAGAACCTTGCTTTCATGTGAAATCAATGATATTGTTCTATAGTTTCCACACTCTGTTGGGTCACCCTTCTTTGGAATGGGAACAAATACGGATCTCTTCCAGTCAGTTGGCCAAGTCGTTGCTCTCCAGATTTCTTGACACAACTTGGTGAGCACATCCAGGGCAGCATCTGTTAGCTGAAATATGTCAATTGGTATTCCATCTATTCCTGAGGCCTTATTTTTTGCTATTTCCTTCAAAGCAGCATGAACTTCTTCCTTCATCACCATAGGCTCTTGATTATATGTTGTTTCATGAAATTCTTCTGTGTGTACCAATTTCTTTCGATACTGTGACTCTGTATACTCTTTTCATCTTCTTTTAATACTTCCTGGATCATTTAATATTCTGCCTAAAGCATCCTTGATTGTAACTTTTATTGAGAGTATTGATAAAAAAAATTAGGCCACAGGACAAGATAGTATACCACCAATACCATTGTTTTAGCAAACAAATGCAGCCATGGATATGATTATTAGATTGTGACAAGAAAGTTGGAAGATAACTTTCAAGTCAATCAAGAGTTTTTAGTTCTGTAAAGAAGCATATATATTTTAATAACAGTTTTGTTAATGGGTCTTCCTTGTATGCATATGGATATTGTGCTATCCCTCCCAACACTGTATTTTAGGCTAGAACTTGAAATTGACTTTTTGACTATGGATGAAAAATCATTCTTCTTTTGTTTTTCATTTGCTGCATAGTATACCATATGATTATATGGTTCAAAGCGGCCAAAGCTGGTCCATCTCATTTCACTAATTCCTGTTCATGTGTTCCATTTCATTTTTAACAATTTCTAATTTTTTATCATTCAAGCTATGTGCATTCCATGTTCTAATTATTAAACCATGTTTGTTATTGTTTTTCTGTTCACTTGCTGTTCATCTGAAAGATGGACAATGAACAAAGATGGCAGAAAAATAATTGAAACCTTTGAGTTGTAGTTTTGGAGAAGAGCACTGAACATCCCATGGATGACTAAAAGAACAAAACACATAAATCTTGAAGAGGGTGCAGCTGGAGTGCTCTTTGGAGGCAAGAATGATGAGGCTTCACCTCACTTGCTTTTGGTATTTTGCTAGGACGGGCTATTCATTGGAGAGGGACATGATGTTGGGAATGATGGAGAGTCAGCAAAAGAGAGGAAGACCCTCGCCTAGGTGGGTTTACTACCACAATGGGCTTTTTTTGTGTCAGGATGTGTGACAATGGCACAGACTAAAACAGGGTTCAGATATTTTGTTCATAGGGTCGCTATAAATTGTACTCTACTCAAGGGCACCTAACAACACCACCAACCAAGATCAACAGAGCAAGTTGCAAGCTGAACCCTGTTGCAGACCAATGGTAAAATATTTTCATAATTATTAATAATGAGACAGACAACAAAGAGTGACATAGACAAGAGAACAAAAAACTGACCTGAGCTTCTCTGTATCTTTGTTGAAAATTATCAGGAAGTAAATCACAAAGAGAATTCAAAGCAAATGAAGGCAAGCTCTGTCTATTGAAAACCTTATTTTGACTCAGGAAGGAGGGGTCAGCAAATACAATGCAAGAATCCAGTAAACCCTTAAGGATTGCCTTAGTGACTTGGGGTGAACTCCAGTACCTGCTTCTCCCACATTTTGTTTATTACAACTATTTAGTATGAGATTCCCATAGAACCTGGATTTTACATTACTTTCTCTAACATGAAAGGGTTCTTGTTTTCTTTGCACCAACATAGATCCCTACACTCTGTGTTACGTTCTCTCCCACTTATAGTGGGGTTTTGGAGGCTGTGATGTGAAATTTATGGGTGATTTTCCTCCCTTTAGCAGTTGATGGATTACAAGCATATGCCTTTGTGTTTACTTAACTGACCCTTGGCACAGATCTGAACCTTACACTCAAGATCTAGAACACTCCAGAGGTACTCAGCCCCCTTGCAGCCCCTTTCCACCTACTCCTTGACCTGCAGTGGCCACCCCCAACCCCTGGAGGTAGTGAGGTACTCACACCCAAGATGTCCATGTACTGACATTGGCTGTGTTTGTGCTTATTTCAAAAGTAAATTCATTCATCAAGTAGGAAATTATCAAATAATATCATTAATATTTCAAGTAAAGTATAGCTTAAAATGATTTTAAAATAACTGGAAAAGCACATTGCAAGAGAACTTCCGAAAATTCAAGCTGGATTTAGAAGATGAGAAAAAACGAAAGATATCAATTCTTTTTTTTTTTTAACCGTGAAACAATTTATTGAGTTGCTTTATACAAGATTAACAACTTGCGTCCTGCTCCTGGCATCAATATCATCTGTAGCACCACAGCCCCTCTCACACTTCTGAACCTAGAGCCCTGGTGAAGCCCCAGGACCCAAAGGCCTGCATGGCCCGCCCTGCCGTGGCTGCTCACATCACTCACTCTCCCGGTACCCACAAAGAGAGCATAAATCAGAAACATAAACCTCAAACTCTCCCATCAAAGAAATGGTTCCCTGAGGCAAGAGGCATTGATAGATTCCTAAAAGTGAGGGTCTTCCCCTCCAGCTGCACACTCACAGTACAGGGGCAGGTGGCAAGAAGGCTGTGCTGTGCCTGGGGGTCTCAGCACACCAGGCCCAAAGAACCCCTGCTGCTTAGCATTCCCCACAGCTCTGAGCTCAGTGACAGCAAATTTCTTCTTTGGCTCTTCTGCTAAGGAAAGATATCAAGTCTAATGTCAGTTGGATCTTGGCTGAAAGAAGAGTAACAAAACTACAAGAAGACATTTGACTTTGTGGGTAATTATGGATAACACTGAGAAGAACAGATATTACAAAACACTTCATAGTGTCATGTGAAACCAGTATTTAAACCAAGAGCAGCCATTTCAACAGAACCAGAGGACATACACTATTTAAAATTACCAGTAAAGGTGTGTGTCAAGATTGTATTCTTTCTCCATATCTATTCAATCTGTATGCTAAGAAAATCATTCAAGAGTTGATCTATATGAATATAAGAATTTGGCATTAGCATTGGAGAGAGACTAATCTACAACCTGCATCTTCCAAAAGATGCAACCTTGTTTGCACAAAATTAAAAAGACTTGAAACATTTAATGCAGAATATCAAACACTAGAGCCTTCAATATGGATTCCATATTGAAAATGAAAATTCTCACCACTGGACCAATAGGAGAGAACACGAAAGATGGATAAACATTTGAAATTGTCAACAATTTCATTTAACTTGGATTCACAATCAACACCCATTCAAGAAATTAAACACACACACACAACAACAACAACAAACTGTTGCATTTGGAAAAACTGTTGTCTAGAACTCTTTAGAGTGCTAAAAGCAAAGATATCAGTTTGAGAACTAAAGTAGGTGTGATCCAAGACATTGTTTCAATTTCTTTCTTATGAATGTGACAGCTGGACAGTAAATACTGAAGACTGAAGAAGAATCAATGCCTTTCATTTGAGATCCTGGTAAAGAGTATTGAATATTCTATGATTGGCCAAAAGAAGAATCAGATCTGTCTTGGAGAAAGCACACTCAAGCTGCTGTTTAGAGCCAAAGAAAATGAAACTGCATCTTACATACTCTTGGCATGCTCAAGATACAAGTCCTTAGGAAAACAAAATTAGGTTGGGAAAAATAGGCAGCTAGTGAAAAGGAGGAAGATCGTCAATGAGCTGGCAATAATGATCTTGAATATGACAGAGATCGTGATAGACAAAGTTTTCATTTGTTGTACATAAAGTCTATGAGTTGTAATCAACTCCATGGCATCAACCAATAACAACGAGCATTCTCCATTTGGAAGAAATTACCCTTCCAAAGACTTCTTAGATATAAATTATGGGTCTTCAGTTTCAAATAATGATATCCTTATAGGTAAACATAAGGAGCAATAAGATAACATCTCATCCTAGTAACAATAGATAAATTCAAGAGGAAAACAAATTCTGGTGAGGATGTGATTTGATTGAAACTCGCACATACTGTGAGTGGGAATGTAAAATGGCACAAGTACTATGGAAGCCAATTTGATGCTTCCTCGAAAAGTGGAAAATAGAAGTACCATTTGATGCAATTCTTACATTATTGGGAATATACACTAAAAAATAAGAGCTGTGACATGAAAAAATATGCGCACACTCTGCTTATTGTACAATAGCAAAGAGACTGAAACAGCTCATGTCTCATGGCCTATCAGCAAACGGATGGATAGAGAAACTCTGATATGTTCACACAATGGAGTATTACCTAGCATTGTAATACAATGAAGAACTCATTGAAATGCAGCACAACATGGGTGAATCTAGATCAGATTACACTGAGTGAAATAAGTCAGTCACAAAATGACAAATACGGTATAAGACCACTCTTAGTAAAACAACAAAAACAAAACTAATTATATGTAATTATATGTAGAGAATCAATCTAGTGTGTCTGGAGGGAGAGTAGAAAATTAATGTATAGACTTTATTGGAATAAATTAAAAGAAGGACAATGTGGAATGAACGGAGAGTTAGATAATTTGTGTATTGTAATTGATGATACAGAACAAGATAGAGATGATTTATTGAATTAAAAAAGCTAAGGGACATTTACAACAACTTTAAAACAAAGACAAACAATTTTAGAGAGTTGACAGAGATGGGAGGGGAAAAGAAACAGATTGGTGGGTGGGGGAATGGATAGAATGAAGGGAAGGGTAACATACAGTGAAGATTTGATGAGCTGTTGTAATCAACAGCATTGATTGATTTGTAATCAATATTACAAAACAAAATGTATGTAAGTGAATGAAAACCAATTAAATGAGAAAAAAATTGTTGTAGACAAAGATTGTCCCTGTTACACTATATTCATCTTACGAAGTCCATCTCAACTAGACCATTATTTTTATTTTTATTTTTTTACTTAGTGATCTGTTATTTTCTGGAAAATTCCTTTCCCCAGATTCCTTTTATTTTCCTTGTCTCTTGACAGTATTTATGTTCCTCACTTTCTCTCTTTGTCCCACCATCTACCAAATAATTGATCTTCAAAACTTATTCAATCTTCCCATACCTGTTTTCATAAAATGCATGGTTACTGTGGTTAAGATAACAAATATATTGCAAGACAAATGGACAGTTCTATTAAAGAAACAGGAGAATATAGCAACAAATTTACTTGAAAATAGGTGCTTTTCAACTTTCTTTTAAACCAAAGCCAATTGTAAGAAGTAAATTTTGCACTGTAAAAGGTAATATGCATATATAAAACGAAAAATTTCACAAACATACTCTGACACACAATAATATTTCTGCCATATCCTGTTTATTTCATTAGTGATGTTCAGAACTTAGTAATTTTATTTTATTACCCACATTTAGGACACTTAAGAGCTTTTGTGGTGTAGTATTTTACATGTTGTACTGTTAATTGAAAGATCGGCAGTTTTATCATTGCTGTAGTTGTGTGCTGTTGAGTCAGAACTGATGCATAACTGAACCTCCAGTGTGTTTTCAGAGGCATAAAATCTCATGGAAGGAGATTGTCCATCTTTATCCCACAGAACAGCTGGTGGACTCAAACCATGCATCTTTGGGTTGGCAGTGGCCACTCCTTAACACTAGGCTGCCAGACCTCCCTTTGAATTCACTAGCTGACCCAGGCTCCAAAATCTGATAGAGAGCAGCTATGAGTCACAGTCAATGAGATGGCAGTGAGTTTGAATTCTGTTTTATTAGCATACACACTGGTTAGAAACCACTCCAGGGAAGGAAAAAAACCCAGCAGCATCCACCATTCTGAGACACAGCTGGGAACAGATTCAGAACATAAAACAGCAGATCTGAAGGTTAAAGAGAACATAGATTTCACATTCTGCTCTTTATTCAGTTTTACTCTTCTGTTCTCAGTAACAATGTGATCACACTCTGTACTATTTTCTACTTCTCCGGCCTGCTTCCTCAGATATGCATAACAAGAAAAATGACTAACACTAATGTCATTTCATTAAATATGTCTAATATGGAGATGCCGTGCTTCAGTGCTAATGGAGTTTTTGGTCCTTTTGAACTCCTGTTGTGGCATGCTACAGTGATGTATGGAAGGCCGGAGTGTTTTGTTACAACAAAGGTCTGTCGTGTTAAACACCCACCCATTCTGAACCTATTTTTCTTTCTTTTTTTACTCAATTCATATTAATTTTCCTATGAGTCAAATCCTACATTCTATCCATCATCAAGTCTTATTGACTCTACCCTCAAAATTTCCATGCATACAGTAACTCAGTGCTATTCCTGTAGCCCCAGTTTAGTTCAAGCCACTGCCATTGCCTGCCTAGAATACAATCGTTGCTAATTGTTTTCCCTGCCCCTATTCTTGCATTTCTACAGTCCATTGTTCCCCTCTAGCTAGGCTGTTAATTTAAAAGGTGAATTAGGCAAGGTCATGCCCTTGCAAAAAATAAATATGACACATGTCATACACATGCACACACGTACACACACACACACCCCTCCCTCTCAGGTGGCATGTTTTCCTTAAGAGAGGAATTCCATTTAAGATCTGCATCTTTCCCAGATGTTAAAATTTTTAATTTCAGATAGTTCTTTGTGGAAGTTAAATTAAAACTGAATAGAACATACATAAGCTCATACACATATATATGCAAACCAAAGCAAAACAGAAACTAGTTCTCTCTTACACACACACACACACACACACACACTCACACAGACACAGATAAATAATGACTTCTACTTGTTAAACCTTAACATAGTTCCCAGTGCTTACCAGTTTTGACCCTGCTTTATTCCAGAATCTATGTCTCAAAACATTACTCTTTCTTTCCCCCTACATTCTAGTCATACTGGATAATTTGGATCCACCAGCTGTTTGTGGGGAAAAAGCTAAACAATCTCGTCCTGTGTTATTTACTGCCTCTAAAACCCACTGGAGTGTCAACAATGGGACCATTTTGACTCAAAGGCTTTGCATAACAGTGATAAGTGTTTCTCTGCTTGACTGCCAGGTTTCTCTCTTTTATGCCTCAACTCAATGGCACATTAAAAAAAAAAAAAAGTCTTGCCTAAATTAGGCCCAAATTGAGTTTTTTATCCTATTTCCCATAATCTGAAGTAATTTTATTTGTTATTTACTTTTGTTTGTTTATTTAATTAGGTCTTTCTCAATTAGCATGTATAGCATTTTAAGACATATCGTTCATTGAATGCTAGTGTTTATAAGAGTGGTGTTGTTGTTGTTGTGTTCTGTCCACGAAATGCCCCTCAAAAGAATTAATCCACATGTTTGTAAATACAAATAAGAACTTTATTCCAGAGTATCCACAAGTGGAGACTTTCTCCCTCAGTAGAAAGGTGGCAAGGGAAAAAGCCCCGAGTCCCACCCCCCATAATTGCTTTTATGGCTTTCCTGGGTGTCACTGTTGTGGCGGAGAGATTGAGATCATGGTTGGTGGGTCGGAGGATCAGTCATGTGGGTCGGCTTTTGACAGGCTGGCTACTTTGTCCACCTCTACTCTTTTTGTGTCACGTAGACACTAGTTAATTCTTTACTTTGCAAGGACAGATAAGACTTTACCTGGGGCATTTGTGTTTGCCTTAAGCTAAGAACTTTTATGGCCTGCTTCTGCTTCTGGTATTAATGGAGGTTCATAAAAAATGGGGCTTATGCTGTCCCCTAAGTTAAGTGCCTTGAGTCGCAGGCGACTCATAGCCACCCTATGAAGGAGAGTCCTCGACACTTGGGAGCCTTTCATCCTCTCTCCATGTTCATAGTGTTTCCAGAGGCAAGCTATTATGGAAGTGGATGCCACTCCTCCTTCCAAGCTTGTTTTAATCGGGGAGCTTCACCCCACTCTCTGTCCATGTTGGGTAGCCAACCATTAATGCATTTGACACATCAGTGTCACAGTGTTCAGCCTCACAGCAACCACAAGTGAGCGCAGTACGGCAACTTGTACACAGGGGTATAAGACCTAGAGGAGTGTCTGAACAAAAACAATGAAAGACAGGCCCAAGGGCTGTGGACTAAAAGTCACCCACCTTTGGCTTAGTAGCATCGCTTTCTGTCCACTGGGCCAGCTGATCTCTCTCTCTCTCTGTGTTGATATTATTGTTGTTAAGTGCTGTCGAGTTGCAGGCGACTCATAGCGCCCCTATGAAGAAGAGTCCTCAATGCTTGGGTGCCTTTCATCCTCTCTCCAGGTTCATAGGGTTCCGGTCACAAGCTATTATGGAAGTGGATGCCACTTCTCCTTCCAAGATTGTTTTAATCAGGGAGCTCCACCCCACTTATAAGAGTATACATTAAATTAAAAAATAAACAACTATTGCCCTCGAGTCAATTTTGATGCAAGTCACCTTCTAATGGGTTTCTAAAACTGAAAATCATTTGAGAGGGAACCACTTATTTTATTTACCTCAGAGCAGCTGGTAGACGGAAGCTAACTACCTTTCACTTAGCAGCCCAACGTGTAACTCACTACATCACAGAGAAGGCCCTCAATAAACATACACAAAAAAACCCCCAAAACAACAACAAAAAAACCAAATAACCCATACACAAACTGTGACCATATTATAATAATACATGTCAAGTTCAAGTGAAATAGAATGGCACTTGAGCATTTCTTTCTTGCTTCAATAAAATAACCAAATTCCATTGTGTTCTGTCATTTCCTCAGGTGGCATTAGTCTGAGGAAATACGAACATGCAATTAAGTAATCTGTCAAGTATTCACCAACATTGTTTTTTTTTCATATAATGCATGGGTTAAAGAAAACAAGTATGGTATTTGCATTATTTAGTAAAAACTAAGACTGATATAAGACACCGAGTATGTCCATCGATAAGTCTGGTGGTGTGGTCCATAGAGAGCTGTGCTGGTAACCTAAAGCTTCTCTGTAATTGTTTTGAAGCATTTTTGTCCAGCTCAAAATCAGCTGTCTAGCAAAGCTCGTTCTTATTTGGTTATTCATGAGAGTGCAATGCACAAATTTGTGTGCTATACGTAAAAAGCTTAATCTATTTCTCTTCATTAGTTAATTATTTCCTGTTTGACCTATACAAGTAAAAAATGTGCACCTTTTGACAATCCTATCTATTAATATTATAACTGATTAGTGCAGGAAGAGTTTTCTCACAATGTCCTTATTTTGCTATTAGTAAGTGACATAATGTCTGACTGAATTGTAAATAGGCACAGATTACTATATTTATAAATTTTATTTTTTATTATTTTGTTTAATTTTCTCTTAAAATGTATTTGAAATCCTCACATTGCAGATGAGAAAAAGATGATGTTATTGTCAGACATTATGGAATTTACTATGAGCCACAGACACCCGGCGAGGACCGATTAAAGCCTCACCCTCTCTTGTACCCTCCTCAGTCTTCTTCATATTTAAACCTGGTTGTTGCAGTCACTGAGTCAGTCCCTCTCATTAAGAATCTGTTTCTCCTTCGATGATTCTTTACCTTTCTCAGCATGATGTCCTTCTCCAAACAACATGACCAAAGTACATGAGACAAAATTTCACCATTCTTGCTTCTAAGGAGTAACTTGATTACAGAAAAAATGAACACAGAGAGGCTATGTTGGTTATGTGGCTTGCTCAGCTATGTAAAATCAGCAGTGATTGAGAGGTGCAGTTAATGTGCTCAGCTGATAACCAAAAGGGATTGTTTTGATTCACAAAACATTATGTCTGGACTTGTTACCAATATTCTCAAGCTCTCAGTGTGTGAGACTTCTGGATGCCTGATCCTGTGCCTCAGAAACTGTTCATCATTGGTTCTCCACATCGTAGGGTCTGCATGTTAGCGTCTCATGAGCAGACAATACAAGCTCTCACTCACCGTCTTCAGAACCTGCACTAGAATGTCAAGCATTTCTTCACTGTCTCTGCTCATTCAGAGTCTCTGCCTTTTCCGGAGCTGAAACCCTAGGAAGCATCTATTCTGAACTTCTGGGGCTCTATCCTATCCTTTCTCACTCTTCCAGAAGTGAGAAAAGATGATGGGGATAACAATCGTTTCTACAATGCCTGATAAGGAAAAGCCACTCAAGTAGTGAAAAATTACCATTTATACTCCTTCCTTTCTATTGCTTTTACAGGACTGTGCTATCTCCAGGGAAGGAGAGAGAGAATTGTGGAAAGGCAAACCTTCACACTTTTCTCAATCTCCCACCTCAAGACAACTCCAAGGTCAATTTTCTTCCAGGCTTAACTTAATAACTACTTGGCCCAAGGAGAGGAGCGAAGAACAATCTATTTTCTTCCAGGCAGATAAGCAAGCATGAAGGTTCATGACTGATTTAACATTTTGTATTTGGGTGCTGCTCTCAGCATAAAAGTGATAGAAATGACTACAAATTTATGTGAGGACATAAATAGAGATGGCATTTTAAGGTGCGATGAGTAAAAAACCTTCAGCTTTTGACCAAAGTCATTTTTTAATGAAATATTGACTAATAATTCTTTGCTAAAATACATAAAATTGCATTTGAAGAGACAAAGAACCAAGCTTTGTCCGACTTAAGTCATCCGGCTCCACAACTATATTCCCCCAACAAAGCAGTGTTTATCACAAGCCTGCAGTTACACACTTAGGGAACTTATTAGCAATTCTGTTTGTTTTCCATCTTTTATCACATACTATTTTTTAAGTCATACACCATCTTTAAAGTCCAATTTTTAAGTTGTTTCTCACAAATAAATAGATCTGTTCCCAATTAAATGTAATTTATTAATTTATTATAGTTTCAAAGTCTCTAGTAATGCAAATCAATGTAAATAAAGAATAATCACTACAAGGATAACTATCACACAAACGTTTCAGATAAACTAAGTGTTATGAGTGTAGGTAACCAAGAACCTTTCCACTATTCACCTATGTACTCACATAACATATGCATTTAACCATATGTGTGTGCGTACATATTCTATTTTTTTTAATGTCATAATGCCTGCTATATTTTTGCTTAAGAATGTGGTGAGCTTCAGTTGGATTAAGGAATTTCCCATGTGAAACCCCGAGGACAGCTGATTATAGGTCTGACCTTTTGAGATTCTGTGTATTTCCCACTTAATCAGTGCTGGAATGAGCTTCTGCTAAGTGGGATCTATAGGATTCCTATGGGAAAAAAGAAACCATTTAAAAAATAATGAGTCTCCCTTCTGCTCCTCTCCCATTTTGAGTTCTATTAGGCTATGATAACAGTCTCCATTTGGGCTGCACAAAAACATACCAAAGTATATTGTTCATATACTATATAGGGAAAAAAGTAGTCTAAGAAATACTTTAAGGAGCCTGGAATGTACATGACACTTTGCAATAGGCTAAAACTGCTTTTGTTGCCTTTTTTTTTCCAGATGGTAAAAAAATGTGGTTGCAAAGAGGTCCTGTGGGACTTTTAAGCGCCAGCACCTCAGATTTTGACAGTGTAATTGGTTTCCTGTTGCCAGGGCAATAATATAGAGTTGGAACCATCTCCATGTTGTCTTGTTACAATAATGCCCTTGGTAGCTCAGATAGAATCTCACAAAATACCACCAATCCAATGCTTAAAACCTGCAATATGAGTATGTATGTGTTTGTGTGTGTATGTATGTATATGCATTTGTGTGTGTGTGTGAGTGAGACATGTTCTTAATCTTTCTGTCCCTAATATCTGCCTCTAACTTTCCTTGTAAGTGAACAGCATAATAAATGTAATTAGACCTTCAGTAATAGGACCGAACGGAGCAAGCAATGAGACCCCTTCCAGGGAAGCAATCAGTGCATTAGGTCCCTAGGACTGAAACCCCGTTTAACAAGGTTTGGGGCTTAGGGATTTGCCTGTCTAGGCTTCTATTTCTTCCTCAAGAGAAAGTGCTACCCAGAATGCAAACCTTCATTTACAATTTTTACAAAAGGGAGGAAAAGAACATTAGCTACTTTATTACACACATAATGAAGCAAACTGAAGCTGTTAATATATTTTGGCAGTAAATCAAATGTTCACAAGTGCTCTGAAGTATAAATGCGTATTTGATCAGTATTTTAAAACCATTTCCAATGTTTTCATTACCAACTTTTGGAGGAAGATATTACCAAATTGTCTCACACAAAGACAGCCTTTATGTGTTTCAGTAGCATATTGATATTCTTCTGCAAGTAAATGAAAATTTCTTTATACCAAAATAAAGTTTAGTCAAATGATATTCTTGATATGTATAGTTAAATAATCAGTTTAAATAACTATAGATTTATTTACATAGAGAACATACCCATTTACTGTTTTCTTTCTAGGCTGCACTGGAATAAATTCTTGTGTTACAAAAACTATTTACAATTTATAATGTGCTTTGGAAAAAGTTCAAAATGACCGGCTAAATCTAAGAATGTTGTTGTTATATATTGCTGAGTCAGAACTGCCCCATAGCTGACCGTCTGGTGGGTTTTCAGAGGCAGTTGATTGCATGGGAGGAGATAGACCATCCTTCTGTGGAGTAGCTGGTGGATTTTAACCACATGTCTTTGGGATTGCAGCACAGCTTCTTTCTTTATAATCTGTGGTAAACCTTCAACGTCATCATATAGAGTGTATTTTGGAAAATGTACATTATTAAGAGAATTAATGTTATCAATTATTATATTAAAAATTGTTTCAGCATTGATTTGTTTAAACTAAACCTATTAGGATGTGTTTGGCTAACTCAGGTGTGAAAAATTCCCAAAATGTATGGCTAAAACAGTGAAAAGGTACTCAAATCTTGCAAATATGCTAGTTAAATAAAGTTAGTTATGAAAGGCTTCAGTTGTTATATTTATATGACATGTGGAGAAAAGGCAAACCTACAGAGATTTCAAGTTGACTGATGACTGTCTAGTGCTTTAGTAGAATGAGGTGTTTGGGGATTTGACAGTTAAAGACTATAATTTGTGGATGATGAAAATGTCTTTATATTGAAGTGTAATCAACACCCTTAGTACTAACATCCAGGAGATCAGGAGACATAATGAATTGTGCAATTCTATGGTCAAGGACCTTTCTAAAATACTGAAGTACTGAAGAGCAACGATGTCAGTTCAAAGACGAAGGGGCACCTCATTAGGGTCATGGTATTTTCAACCACTTTCTACACATCTGAAAGCTGGGCAATCACAAAGGATGTGAGCAAAGCAAATGTGACTTTTGAGTTATGGTGTTTGAGAAGAGTATTAACTATCCCATGTTGTTGTTGTTATGTGCCTTTGAATTGCCTGCAACTTACTGAGAACCTATGTAAAACAGCTCTGAACCCTGCCCTATCCTAAGCCAGTCGTACTGATTCTGACACACGTAATCCTAATCACTCTTTTTAATTGTGCCAATCCATTTCATCTGGAATCTTCCTTTCCTACATCGTCCCTCAACTCTTCCAAGCATGATGTCCTTCTCCAAGGACCAGTCCCTTCTGGCCATGTGCCCAAAGTGTCTGAGACAGAGTTTCAAAATCCTTGCCTCTAGGGAAAGAATTGTTTCACCGTCTCCAAGACAGACTGTTTGTTTTCTTGGTGGTCCATGGTATGTTCAATACTCTTCTCCAGTACCACAATTCAAAGGCATCAATTATTTGTCTGTCATCCTTAGTCACTATCCAGCTCTCTGATGCATAACATGTAAATGCAAAGTCCATGGCCTGGGTCAAGCACATCTTAGTCTCTAGACTAACATCATTGGTCCTTAGCAGTCTGGAGAGGTCTCTGATAGCAGACTTCCCCAATGCAATTTATCTTTTGATATTCTGACTTCTGATGTCAAGAGTATTGATTGTGGAGTGAAGCAAGTTGAAATTGTAAACAATCATAATCACTTCTCCAACTATCTTTCCACAGTTCCACTTGGTTTGGCTGACATTCAAGGGATTCCAGCAAGAGGAGGCCGAAGTACCTCACTAGTTTCAGTCCCAAGGGCTCTCTGGGAACTTATCCTACTGTGACAGCAGCGTGCTGCAAATGGAAGAGAAGAGGCACTAAGTCAGAGAAGGAAAAGCTCAGGGGCAAAGGATTTTCCTCATAACTGAAGCTGAAATCCTTCCCAAAAACAAGTACCCAGGATTTGAACTTAGAGACTACTAAGTTCAAGAAAGATGTGCTGTAGCATGAGATGTTAGGTAGCACAGAGTTAACTGAGATTTTAGGTATTATATCAAGAAATGGATAGGGAGAATGAGGTTTTTGATGGGATAGTCTGGAGTGGAAGGGGATACTGGTGGGGTAAAGAAAGAGATGGGTCAAGAAATACACGTCAAGAGTGGAGGGTGCGAGACATTGGATCTATTGTTTACTTCTATAATTGGGAAATGCCTTTCATATGTTCCTTTCTGTAAAATGCTTGTCTGTCAGATACTGTTCTAAATCTGATCGTTCAAATTAAGACTTGAAAAAGAATTAGCCATCCACTTCAGAAATAACAGGGCTTTGAATATCCTATGTACAATTGAGCACACTTACAGTAGATTAGCAGATATGGCAACTGAGACTGAGCTCTCAAATATGGAAACATAAAGGAGGAAAAACAGTTGTAAGTAGATTGTGATTGGAATGTGATTGGAATGAGAAGCAGAAATGTAGGAGAGTTGGACATTGTTAAGGAAGAAATGGAATGCATAAATATCAGCATGCTAGGTGTTGGTGAAATGAGATGGACTGGCATGGGGCATTCTGAATCAGTCTTATGATCTAATATGCTGGAGGTGAAAAGAGGAGGAAAAATGGGATCACTTTCATAGTAAAAAAAAAAAGTAAAATATCCTGCCAAAAGAAGAAACAAATATGTCTTAGGGAAGGTGCAGCCAGAATACTCCTTGGAGACAATGATGGTGAAGCTTCATCTATGGTACTTTGGACATGTGGCTAGGAGAGGCTATTCTTCAGAAAGGACATCATGCTTGGAAAAGTGGATGCTTGAAAGTCTTTAAAAAAAGAGGAATACCATCAATGAGATAGATTGACATAGTAACTACAGCAATGGACTCAAGTGATGATGAAAGTGGCATAAGGTAGGACAAGGGTTCAGGTCTGTTGTCCTTGATTTGAGGGCATCTACAATAACAGCAATCCATGCTGAAGGCATGATCTTCATTGTTGTTGCTATTTGCCATGAGATTGGATTTGACTCATCTAGTAGGCCACCGGTCCTCCCTACTACTTGAGCCTTTGGCAGATTCTCAGAGACAATCAACAGCAGAGGAGGAGCTTGCCTATCTTTCTCCCTTGGAGTAGCTGGTGGATCCCAACCATGTGCCTTCAGATTCGCAGCTCAGCTCCTTACCACTAAGCATCAGAGCTCCCTTGATCTTCTTTAGTAAGTGCTTCAAGTCTTCTTCATTTTTTGGCAGGCATATCCCAAGGTGTTGAATTTCCACAGTATTGATATCACATCTTATTCATAACTGTTATTGTTGTTGTCACTACTGTTGTTGAGTATTGTCAAGTCAGAACTGACCCAGAGCAGACCTTCCAGGGGTTTTTCAAAGGCATTAAATAGCATAGGAGGATATTTCCCATCTTTTCTCCACAGAGCTGTTGGTGTATTCAAACCTTGTGCCTTAGTATTGATAGTACAAATTCCTAAGCACCAGAGATAGTTCTTTCTTTAATAACTCTTGTTAGAGGTAGTAAGAAGATTTTTGAGTGGGATAATATCTAAAATCTAAAATAAGTTTCAAAAGATAGTTAACTAGGCAATGAAAGAAATGACAAGGGAAAAGAAAACCACATTTTAGCATTAGACTTAAGACTTTTCCAAAGTACTGAGCAACGATGTCAGTCTAGAGACTAAAGTGTACCTGATTTAGACCATGGTTTTCACAATTACTTGCTATGCGTCAGAGAATTGGACAATGACTAAGTATAACAGAAGAAGAATCAATGCTTTTGAGTTGTGGCACTGAAAAGGAGTCTTGAACATACTATGGATCATCAAGAAAACAAATAGATCTGTCTGAGAGGAGAAATCAAATTTCTCTTTGGATGCTAGGATTTTGAAACTCTGTCTCACACACTTGGGGCACATGGCTAAGAGGGACACCGATCCTTGTAGAGGACATCATGCTTGGAAGGATAGTGGGATAGCACAGGAGAGGAAGATCCCAGATGAGATGGATTGGCACAATAACTGGCACAATGCGGGTAGGTGTGTTGGTGTCGGTGAGACTGGCTCTGGACGGGGCATGCTTCAGAGCTGTTGTACATAGGGTCACTATGAGTCACAGGCAATTGGATGGCACATAACAACAACAGCAACTACATATTTTTATATATAAATATAGATATATAACAGGTATTAAGACTCCAAATAATACATAATACTATTCTAGTGGAAGTATGTAGAGCTCAGTTTGGCTTTAGCATAGAAGACAGGAAAGAATTTAGACAGAAAGATGATAATAAAGATTCTTTTGAGACACAGAAAGAAGTTTTGAAATTAAAAACTGTTAAAGAATTTTAAATAAGATAGATAAATAGTAAGTTTTACACTGTAAAAAATAGTTTTGACATCATCTCAAAGGATGGATAAGAAGACAGCAGGGGAGGCAAAGTAGGAAGTTACTATAAAATCTAGGTAGAGATGATGACTTCTACTTTAAAATATAAAAAAGAAATTAAACAGCAGCATGAATTTGAAACTGATTTATGACATTGCGTCTAAATGATGGCCATTGACTGTATGAAGAGTGGCTATTGAAAGAAAGGATAGGGATATGCTATTGTGACTGATATTTCTGGCTTATTCCCCAACTTTTAAAAACAATAGGTTGTATTTTTTTAATTCTAGGTATCTTTTTTATTATTATTAATTTTAATGAACGTTTACAGAAACTTTGGATTTCCATTCACTCATTTTTCATTTTCTCCCTGCCCACCCCTCCCCACCTCTAGTTCACTCTTCTCTTTGAAAAGTAAAAGAAAAATTCTTTCATTGGTTTACAATCTCCTCCTTCCCCCAGGTTGTATTTTTTAGGATAGAGAATTAAAATATTAAACAGAACAGAGAAGTAAAGCATTAAACAAATAATACAGAGTTCTATATGTTCCCAATTCCACACACAAAATTTCTTCTACTATATGCATTTTTTTGCATTAATGTGCTACAGTATACTAATTGCAATTATCAAATCAATATTGTTAAATTATAATTAATTGAAGTTCATCATTTACTTCAGAGGTCACTTCTTCTATTGAGCAATTACATGAGTATTGAAAATGTACAATATTATGTAGTTATGATTAGAGCTTAATGTAGAATAGATTTACCACTTTAAAATTGTTATGTCACACCCCCCCAATCATTATTTATCTGAACTTCCTCCCACTTCAGTCAGGAATTCATATAAAGCACTGATAATTTATCTCCCTTTCTAGTTTTGCTCTTTGAAGAACGTCATATACTTGGAATAAAAAAAGAGCCTTTTTGAGTGACTTGTCTCACTTTTGGTTGTTATGTACCATCAAGTCACCTGAGACTCACAGTGACCCTATTACCTGAGCCAGTCTCACTGTCTCTGACATACTTTCTCCCATTGCCCCATTACAGTGTCACTTAATCTCATCCACGGTCTTGGCCCAGAGAATCTTTGTCTTCTTGATGTTGAGCTTCAATCCATACTGAAGACTACAGTCCTTGACTTTCTGCAGAAGAAGTTTCAAGTCTTCCTCAGTTTTGGTGACAAGGTTGTGAGATCTACACAATGTAGGTTATTAATGAGTCTTCTCTAATCCTGATACCACATTCCTCCTTATAAAGTCCAGCTTCCTGAATGATTTGTTCCACTTACATATTGAAAAGGTATATAGAGGTATGATACATCCTAGATGCACTCCTTTCCTGATATTGAGCCATGCACTATTTCCTTGCTCTGTTATGAGGACTGTTTCCTGGTTCTGAGTACAGGTTTCCCAAGAGCACAATTAGGTGATGTGGGATTCCCATTCTTTTCAAAGTCAGCCACGGTTTATTATGATCCACACAGTCAAATGACTTTGCATAGTCAATGAAACATAGACATTCCTCTGGTACTTTTTGTATTCAGCCATTATTTGTCTGACATTGGTATTAATGTAATGGTGCAAAGGCCTCTTCTAAGCCTGGCCTTTATTTCTGGTAATTTATATTGATGTACTGTTTCAATCATTTGAGATAATCTTCAGCAAGACTTTGCTTGCATGTGGTATCAGTGATATAACAATTTCCACACTCTGTCAGATCACCCTTTTTTGGAATAGGAGCAAATGTGGATCTCTTCCAGTCCTCGAAGCATATTTTGCATATTATTAGGAGGGACCTGTTGTTAGAAAAGTGCTTGGACAGCATACCTGGAAAGGTAAAGGGTTAGCATAAAGGAGGAAGACCCTCAAGTAGATGAATTAACAAGGGAACTGCAACAACGGGCTCAAGTATATAGGAGATGGTGCAGAGAAAGATTCTGATCTGTTGTTCATAAGGTGACTATAAGTAGCTGTGTATGTGATGGCACATAACCATTACAACATGCCTTTTTTTTTCAGGTGTACCTCAGTCTATTTTTTTAAAAAATTATTTTAGTGGAAATTGACAGAAAGGATGGATTTTCATTCATTCTTTGATACATATTATCTTCCTTCTTCTTCCCCCAATTCGCTTTCTAATGCAGGTCTTCTTCCAGGTTGTAAATTGTCATACACCTAATGTCTAGTATTATGATACTTGTATTTTTTTTTAGTTACTAAAAGCAGTCCATTGTATGAATGTACCATAGCAAGTTTTCTACTCATTTCATGCTGGACATTTTGATTTTGTACATTTTTTACAAGTTATGAGCAAAATTCCTATAAACCCTCCCGTATACTTTTTCATGTTGTCATACATTTTCAGTTCTATTTGTAAATATTTAGGCACATATGATAAGACTGTAGCTTTTTAAGAAACTTCCAAACTGTATTCTAAAGTGCCTGTATCATTTTCTGCTATATAACCAGCTGTGCTTTACCCAAGTCATGCTGGTCAATATATAAACAAGACTGAAGGTAAATTTATGAATTTAAATTGTCCTGTTTACAAAGATATACAACCTTCTGGGAACTGGGAAATGATTAAACAAAATGATCTTTGAAGTCATATAGCCAGAAAGCTCCTTAAAGTATGCATAACAACAATAATGGTTTTATACAGTATTTGTCCTTGTGAGACTGAGTTCTTTCAAAATACTGTATTCCATTATTGTAGAATGAGGGTGAGGATTCAAGAGGAGGGGAAGGGTGGAAGCATATGGGTGAGGATGTGGCAGGGAGGTGGGGGTGGGAATGAATCATGGAGCCCATACAATTTGATGGGTGGGAAGGTGAGAGAAATGGGGAGGTTCTGGTGTGCAAAGCAATGTATTTGAATTTTTTAAATAAACTAGTATATTATAAAATTGTGCATAAAAAGACTGTCTCTTATCGTTTGGGCATGTTATTAGGAGGGAAAAACCACTGGAGAAAGACAACTTGTTTAATCACCAGAAAAGAATAAAACACTCAAGGGAATGGATTGGTTGCAACAATAGACTATAGCAAAAAAATGTGGGCTTGGCACGGAAACTCTTTTTACTCTCTTACATATAAAGTTGTGAATTGACTCAACAACAGCTGGTAACAATTACCAACAACTGTCAGCTGTGAATGAATTTCTAACTGTTCAAATCCTTGCTAGACTTTGCTGTTGTAAGATTACTTTTGTCTTATTTTGCAGCGAGAAAGAGGCTATCCATTCTACTTGTGTAGTTACTGTCCATTGTTTTTATTGTATTTTGTGAAGCATTCCATAATTTTTACTGTTTTCTGCCTTCCTGTATTTTTTGGTTTTTTTTATTATTATTGCTGGGGCAAGATTATATGATATTGTTTAATTTGCATTTGTCTAATTTAAACAAGCTTGAAAGCAGGAGTGGCATCCACTTCCGAAATACCTTACCTCCAGAAACCCCATGAACCTGGAGAAAGGATGAAAGTTATACAAGTATTCAGGTCTTTCATTCACAGGTTTGCTATGAGTTTTCTATGACTCTCAGGCACTTAAGAACAAAAACAAGTCCTTAATGAGGTATAAAGGAGCCTTTATGATTTAATGGTTAAAGCTAACAATGGTGTGACTGCTAACTATAAGTTCGATGGTTTGAAGCCAGGAGCTTCTGCTCTGCAGGTGATAAAGTCAGTCTCTTTCTTTGAATCTTTGCAGCCTTGGAAGCCATATGGAGCAGTTCTATTCTGTACAACATGGTCAGTATGAATTGGAATTGATTGAATGCCATTTGTACTGACATGTGATGTTGAAATTGTTTAACTTCTTGAGTGAGAATTTCAACCTTTCCACATCTTTTCCAGCATTTGATACTATAAAGGTTTTTTTGTTTTATTTGGATTTTCATCACTCTAATTGATTTCACATGCAAGCAAGATTCTACTGAAGATTATCCAAAAATGACTGGAACAGCACATCAGCAGAGAACTGCCAGAAGTCCAGGGTGGGTTTAGAAGGGGTCGTGCTACTAGGGATATTGTAGCTGATGTTAGATGGATCTTAGCTGAAAGCAGAGAATACCAGAAGAATGTCTATCTGTGTTTCAATGACTATGCAAAGACATTTGACTGTGTGGATCATAACAAACTGTGGCTGACTCTGAGAAGAATGGGAATCCCAGAACATTTAATTGTGCTAATACGAAACCTATACTTCGACCAAGAGGCAGTAGTCAGAACAGAGCAGGGTAACACTGCATAGTTCAAAATTGGGAAGGGCATGCGCCAGGGATGCGTTTTCAACCTGTATGCAGAACAGATTATCTGAGAGGCTGGGCTCTATGAGGAGAAATGTGGGGTGAAGATGGGTGGGAGATCTATCAACAATCTGCGTTATGCACAACCCTGTTTGCTGACACTGAGAGGACCTGAAGCACTTGCTGCAGAAGGTAAAGGAATGCAGCCTCCTATATTGATTGAGACTCAATGTCAAGAAAACAAAGATTCTCACCACTGGTCCAATTGGCAGCAATAGGATGGATGGTGAAGAGATTGCGATTGTTCAGAGCTTTAGTTTGCTTGGCTCCACAGTCAACACTCTTGGCACCAGTAGCCAAGAATTTAAAAGGCATATTGCCATGAGAAAATCTGCTGTTAGGGACCTCTCCAAAGTACTGAAGAGCAATGGTGTCTCTCTGGAGACTAACGTGCATCTGATATAGGCCATGGTCTTTGCTATCACTTGCTATGCATCACAGACTTGGACAATGACTAAGGAGGATAGAAGGAGAATTGATGCCTTTGAGCTGTGGTGCTGGAGAAGAGTATTGAGAGTACCATGGACTGCTAAGAAAACAAACAGATTCATCCTGGAAAGGGTTAAACTGGGTGGCTTCTTGGAGGCAAGGATTCTGAGGTCCAGTCTAACATACTTTGGATATGTTGTAAGGAGAGACCAGTCTTTGGAGAAGGACATCATGCTTCGTAGGGTGGAGGGACAGCACAGGAGGGGAAGGCCCTCTATGAGGTGGATTGATTCAGTTCAGTGACTGGGGTGATAGGGATGTGAGTGTCAGAGACAGTGCTATTGGCACAGGACAGAGCAGAGTTTAGGACTGTTGTACATAGGTTCGCTATGAGTTGCAAACGACTCGACGGCACATAACAACAACAACAACAACAATCGGTATGTTGTTTTAATTTAAAATTCCTTAATAATATATGGTTTGAGTAGATTTTCAAACGTGTATGTATAATATCTAGGGTTTGTATAAAGTATTTAGACTTCTTGCTTAGTTTTTAAACTTTTCCTCTTTGTTTTTATGCAATCATTCATATACATTATATTTCATTCATATGCACTGTATTTTATATAATCATTCTTGTGAATATTGTTTTATATATTTAATTATTATTTTCCATACTCCTTCTCCCACCCCCTCCATATCCTCTACTCCTTCCACTTCTGCGCGCGTGCACACACACACACACACACACACAAACACACACATTCCTATTTATTAATTTTACTAATTGCAATAGTCTTATTGTCCTTTATTTAATTATTCCAAAGTTGATCTTCTGCAGTCCTGATCGTTCATAGTATTCATTGATTCTCCAATTTCCCAATAACTTCATTCCTCTATTTATTCCCCTGTTTCCACAGTAATAGTTTTTTGCAGTATGTATTCTTATGTAGCTGAGTTATTTCATTCAGCATAACTTATATATCATGGACTGCTAAGAGAACAAACAGGTTTGCTCTGGAGAGGCTGATGCCAGAATGCTCCTTGGAATCAAGTATTCTGAAGCTTTATCTGACATATTTTGGACCTGTTTCAAGGAGGGACCACATTCTATTGAATCACCTTTTTTTGGAATGGGAACAGATATTGCTCAATCGTTTGCTTTGGTTTCTCAGTACTCTACTGCAATATTCAGAGTTTCTTCTAGCATTCATTTTGGTCTTCTTCCTCTATCTTTGTAATGACCTTTTGCATTCTTCATGGGTAATATTCCTGATATCCTCCCACAGTTCATCTGGTCTTCACTCATTAGTATTCATGGCCTTAAACCTGTTCCTGAGATGGTCTTTAAACTCAGGAGGGGTAGACTCAAGGTCATATTTAGATTCTTTTAGATTGGAGTTTATTTTCTTTAGTTTCAGCATAAACTTGCACCAACAGATAGTTGATGATCTGACCCACAGTCAGTACTGGCCTATTTTTCACAGCTGACATTAGGCTTCTCCAGTGATTTTTCAAATAGTCATGGTACTAGGGATATTATAGCTAATGTTAGATGGATCTTGGCAGAAAGCAGAGAATACCAGAAGAATGTCTATAGGTGCTTCATTGATTATGCAAAGGCTTTTTGACTGTGTGGATCACAACAAGCTATGGCTGACTCTGAGAAGAATGGGAATCCCAGAACATTTGATTGTGCTAATGCGAAACCTATACTTGGACCAAGAGGCAGTCGTCAGAACAGAGGAGGGAGACACTGGATGGTTCAAAATCAGGAAGTGGGTCCGTCATGGATGTATTTTGTCTCCATACCTTTTCAATCTGTATGCAGAACAGATCATCCAAGATGCTGGCCTGTACAAGGAGGAATGTGGCATCAGGATTAGTGGAAGAATCATCAACAAAATGCGTTATGCAGATGACACAACCCTGCGTGCTGAAACTGAAGAGGAGCTGAAGCGCTTTCTGCAGAAGGTCAAGGACTGCAGTCTTCAATATGGATTGAAGCTCAACATCAAAAAAGCAAAGACTCTCTCACCACTAGGCCAATTGGCAGCATCAGTATGGATGGTGAAGAGATTGGGATAGTTAACAGTTTTAGTTTGCTTGGTTCCAGAGTCAACACTCTTGGTAACAGCAGCCATGAAATCAGGAGACTAATTGCATTGGGAAAGTTGGTTTTCAGGGTTCTCTCCAGAGTAATGAAGAGCAATGATGCTAATCTAGAGACTAAGATGAAGTTGATCCAGCCCATGGTCTTTGCAATTACTTGGTATGCGTCACATAGCTGATCAATGAATAAGGATGACAGAAGAAGAGTTGATGATTTTGAGTTGTGGTGCTGGAGAAGAGTATTGCATATACCATTAACTGCTAAGAGAACAAACAGATTTTTCCTAAAGAGGGTGAAACTAGCTGCTCCTTGGAGACAAAGATTTTGAAGGTTTGTCTGACATACTTTGGCCATGTTGCCAGTCCTTGGAGAGGGACAATCTGCATCAAAAGCTGGAGGGACAGCACACGACTCTTAATAAGATGGATTGATGAATTGAATCAGTGACCAGGGAAATGGAGTAGATGTATCAGAGACATTGAGATTTGCTCAAAATAGAGAAGGGTTCAGAGCTGTTGTACATACAGTCACAGGCGACTCGATGGCAAATAATAATTAAATAGTAGTGTCAAATTACAAGTGATATAGAAAAGCTTAAAAATACCATCATGCTTTTTTTGGTCAAAGATTAACAAAAATTATTGAAAAAACTGACACTACAGAACAAATATTTTATAACTGGAGTCTCATTATTAAACATATTTTAAAAATAGTATAGCACAAAGTAAATCAAATCCACCACACAAATCCACAGCACAAACAAACTTCTAAGCCTAATGAAAAACTTACAACCAGAAAAGAATAAAATGGATAGATGGGAACTTCTAAGAATCAAACTCCTATGGACATTGCAAAAACTTTTCCAACACGGTAAAAAGAAAACACACAGAACAGGGAAAAATATTTGGCAACGGCATTTCTGATAAGGGAATTACATCTAAATTTTATCGACTACTTCAACTCCTTGACCAGGAAATGATAAATAACCCAATCAAAAAATGGTCACAGAATGTAAATAGACACTTCACCAGAGAAGACATTCATATGACAAACACATACATGAAAAAAATATTCAAAATACCTAGCTTTCAGAGAGAGATTCATATAAAAACAATTATACAATATCATCTCACTCCACCCATAATAGCAAAGTTCATCAGGGCAGCAAAAATACTGTTGAGATTATGGAGAGATTGGCACTTTATTCACCATTGATGAGAAGGTAAAATGGTACAACCATTATGGAAGGTGGTTTGCCACTTTCTCAAAAAGTTGGAAATAGAAATATCATTTAACTCAACAATTCCACTACTGGGAATATACCCTAAAGAAATAAGAACCAAGACCCAAACAGATGTATGCACATTCATGTGTATTGCTACATTGTTCACAATATCAAAGAGATGGAAGCAACTCAAATGCCGGTTAACGAATGAATTGAAAAACTATGGTATATTCACACAATGAAATATTACACATCATTGAAAAACAATGAACCTGTAAAACCTTACACAGCATGGTGAGCCTAGAGGAAATTTTGCTGAGTGAAATATCACAGTCACAAAAGGAGAAATACTGCATGACACTGCTGTTATAAAACAGGACTGACATAGGAGGTTGAAGGGACAGTAGGAAAAAGTGGATAGATAATGAACACTGTTGGAAGAGATGAAGGGAAGAACTGTTTGAAAAGAATATATGATTAAGCATAACATGTGACAACAATCTGTAACAAGGGGTGATTGCAAAGAGGACGGTGGGAGATGGAAGGGAGGGGAAGGAATGAAAATGTGCAACAAGGAATTAATAGGAAAAAAAAACTACTTCAGTTAAAAATAAATTGTATCACATATGTAAATATATCCTTAACACAAATATACTACACATATAAAACACATTGACAGTTACAAAAAGAAAAAAATTCATTAGGGGAAAAGAAAAACCAAACAAAAAAGATCCAGGATAATCCATTTATAAAAAGAAATGGTTAGTATTAAAATAACAATTTAAATCACATGAAAATTTAACAATGATTTCTTTTTGATGCTCATTGTATACATTGTCATTGTATTTTGTTATTGTTCGTATAGTCTGGCAAAGGTTCAATCATAGTCAATTGTTAACGTCTCAAAATGTGAAGAGGTGGATGGAATAAGGAGATGCGTAAATCATCTTTTCCATGAGAGCTTTAAGAGTAGACGTGGCCATCAAGAGACTCAGGAACCCTGAGCACACAAAAGTAAAGCAGTAATAGACCGGTGTATTCTCGATTACATTTTCTTTTAAGACATTTCCCCCTTTCTACTTTTCTCTCTCTAACTGTTAATAATCTTTTAGGATTTTCGCAGTTAAAATCTACTTTTCTTTTTTCACACAGTCTGCCTCATAGTTTATTGTTTCAGCCTTGATCACTCTCACCGAATACATGCAGAAAGTGCATTGAGAAAAATTTCCCTCTGGTCTTTAAATGTACCTAAAAATTTCCTTAGGAGTCTAGCCTGTTAGTTAAATATCTTAATTATTCCTTATCGAAGAAACATAATATACTATTTCTAGCTGTAAAACTTCGTATCAACTGAAGACAAGTTGTTTAATTGTTTCAGATTTATTCAGAATTTGTTCCAGATTTCAGGAACTGAGTTAATTAATTAGTTGAGTTAGGAGCCTGCTCTGGATTAAACTAGAGAAATGATATTGTTTAGTATGAATATAAGTTCTAAATTCACCATTGAGGTTATATGTATGTGAGTTTGGTATTGAAAATGTTGGATAGAACAACACAGTCTTGGATCTCAAAGAAGATACTAGGGGCTAAGAAAGACCCAAAGTCTAGCACCTCTAATATTAAAATACTAGTTTTCTTATTAAAGCTCAATATACCAAATAGTTTAATAGTCATTTTAATTCCTTCATAAATAGATTATTCTGTAGTTTTATCTTCTTAGAAAATATGTACCAAATTTAGAATTTTGAATCATTAGTACGCTTAGAAAACAACTACATATTAAACCTTTATCAGACAAGATTAGAAGGCATTCTCATTGTTTATTAACTTGAAATCGAAGTTGTATGAGGACACCTCAGCCTTCTTTTAGCATGTTGTTGAAGGACCCCCAAACCGCTGGTCCTGTTCTGTCCCGAGTGGACGGCGAAGACCCAAGACTCCAAGACACCGGCTTGATGCAACAGCAAGAGATAAGAGGTTTATTGCGGAGCTCCGGGCCGACCCTTATCTCCTCGCAGGAGACAAAGGAGCCGACCCCGAGCAGACAAAGTTGGGTTTTTTTATACACTTTAGGGGGATACAACTGAGTATCAGCTTCTCATTGGGTGATGAAAGCACAATTTGAATTCATTGGTTCAGTGTTCGCTCAGGGTTTACACAGCATTTTTGCACGTAGCACTTGCGGCAGTCACATAGCACATGTAGCAGTTAGAAAGATCTTTAACCATAGAGTGGTGTCATAAATTCTTAAGTATACAGTGAGTTCAACCTCCAGGGCAGTGGAAAAGCACAAGATACATTGGTTATCAGTCGGGAAACAAAGGCACATGGGTTATCAGTTGAGCTTATTTGTTCTGCCTTTCTGCTAGCTATTCTTGAAATACTGTTGCCCTGGATACCTGGGTGTGGGGCTTTAAAAATTAACTTAGCTGAGAACTATAGAAACTTAAGTTTAATTCAGCTGAGAACTATAGGGACTATATTAATTTCAATCTTTTCATTGTGAGTGATAGGATATTATCCATATGCATACAAGAAAGACCTGTTAAGATATGCACCAACAACTAGTGCCAAAGAAGATAAAGTTGAGGATTTCTACCAACACTTGAAGACCTGACCAAAAATGAAGTCAAGATACATTGGTTATCAGTGACTAGAGTGCAGAAGTCAGTAAATATACATTGATTGAAATAACATATTATGAACTAGATTAAACTGCATTTATAAAAACATACACAGAATAATTCTTTTCCAGTTTAAATAACTAAAACAGACTGTATCATAAGCTATAAAAGAAATTTTAATTTGCTTGAAGTCACACAGTATAAAGGTATATTACTATAGACTCACCACTGAGTATTTGTTTGACAAATGGCTAGTATTATTTTTGGAACACCAAATGTGACAATTTGCTTAAGACATAAGGTTAGCAAAATTTTCAAGTTATAGAAGATATTTAAGCATATTATTATTTTATTAAAAATGTTGAATTTATAACTCTGGGTTCCATGCTTACTAGCATGCGGATTGATGAGAGACTAATATATATTTATAATAATCTTTATCTATAAACAAAACTCTGGATCCAAAGGCAACATTATGATAGATACAAGAGATGCAAGCCAATGATCTAATTTTACTTGCATCCACAGATAAACACCCATAATAGCTGCAGTCAAGAGATCAACAGACCGGTCTCAATGGGCAAATCCCTTGTCAAACATCTCTTTAATGTATAAAAGAGTAACCATGACAGTTTAAAGAATAAAGTGCATCTGATCCATGCCATGGTATTTTCCGTTGTTTTGTATGCAGATGAAAGTTGAAGAACAAATAATAACTAAAAAAGAACAGATTTTTTATTTTAATTGTTGGCAATTGTTACTGACTATCCGGTAGAAGGCCAGAAGTACAAACAAGTTCATCTTGGATGAACTACAACTAGAGTTCTCCTTAGAAGCAAGGACAGTGAACTCATGCTTCCAGAAGGGCTCAGTGCTTGGAAAGAGACATCATTACAGGAAATGTAGAAGGTCAAGAAAAGACCCTCAAGAAAATGAATTGACTTAGTACCTGCAACAATGGACTTGATTGATCATGGAGATAATGATGATGATGATGATGATGGCACAAAGGACAATGTACCAGGACGCTGTTCATAGAGTCACTATGAAGAATAGTTGACTCAAATGTACATAACAGCATCAAAAACAACCAAAATGCTGTCAATACTTTCAGACATCCTAAAGAACTGAAACCAGAAAAAGTACATTAACTGGCCTATGCTAAGTCCGTATTGTCAATAGCCTCAACTTCTATTATACTTCAATTACAGAACTTACATTGTGAAAATGCTTTGGTTTAGCATTATGGTTAATTTTGTATACTTTAAGTAATAACCAAGAGTGATATACTGCAGTTTATTTTGAATCTCATCTGAAAATGCAATCAACAGTAAGCTATATTTTTATCATATTGATACAATATTTATTTCAGTTTTTAAACACTAAAGATATATCAAGTTAAGCATTTGCTGTTGTTAGGCACCATGCATGCATAGTAATTCATGTTGTTATTGTGTACTATTGAGTTGTCTGTGACTCATAACGATCCTATGTACAATAGCTCTGAACCCTTCTCTATCTTGAGCCAATTTTGTCATCTCTGAGGTCAAGTTGGTTTATTGTGTGATTTAATTCTTCAGTATCTCTGTTGAGTTTTTTTCTGGTAGTTCTATCTTTTCTTGAGAGGGGTGTATTGAGGTC
>NW_006399858.1:1068486-1088576 GCF_000299155.1 Elephantulus edwardii
AAAAAAAAATAAAAAAAAATTTTGTCATCTCTGACACACCTAACTCCATTACTCCAGCCACTGAATAAATTTATCAATCTATCCTATCAAGGGTCTTCGTTTTTTGTGCTATCCCTCCACCCTTCCAAGAATGATGTCTCCTCCAAAGATGAGTCCCTCATGACAACATGCCCAATGTATGTCAGACATATCTTCAAAATCCTTGTCTCCAAGGAGCAGCTGGTTTCACCCTCACCAGGACAAACCTGTTTGTTCTCTTAGCAGTCCTTTGTATAGGAAATACTATCCTCCAACACCACAGCTCAAAAGTATCAATTCTTTTTCTAGTATCCTTATCCAGCTCTCTGAAACATAGCAAATAATTGGTGAAGATTACTTTTCAGTAATCTGGAAAGATCCCTGAGAGCAGATTTTCCCTATGAAATTTGTCTTTGGATTTCCTGACTGCTGGTACCAGAAGTGTGGATTTTGAAGCCAAGTAAACTGAAGCTGTAAACAATCGCAATCTATCATGGTGTTGTCAATTAGCTCAGTGGTGACAATCTTTGTTGGTTTTTTTATGTTGTGTTTCAGTCCTTATTAAAGGCTACAGTTCTTGACCTTCTGTAGCAAATATCTCAGATCCTCCTCAGTTTCAGTAAGCAAAGTTGTGTCATTTGCATAACACAGGTTGTTGAGGAATCTTCCTTCAAACTTGATGCCAGAGTCTTCCTTATAAACCCAGCCTCCCAGATGATCCATTCCACATACAGATTGAAAAGGTCAGGAGATGAGATGTATCCCTGGCATACACCTTTCTTGATTTTGAACCATGAAGTGCTTCCTTGCTCTGTTCTGACGACTGCCTACTTATTCAAGGATAGGTTTCCCATAAGCACAATCAAGTGTTCTGGAATGCCCATTATTCTCAAAGTCAGCAGTGGTTTGTTGTGATCCATACAGTCAAATGCCTTTGCATACTCAATAAAACAAAGAGAGATGTTCTTCTGGTACTCTTTGCTTTCAGTTAAGATCCATCTAACATTGACTGTAATGTCACTAGTCTCATGGCCTCTCTTAACCCAGCCTGCACATCTGGCAATTCTCTACTGATAAACCATTTCAGTCATTTTTGGATAATTTTCAGTAAGTTCTTGCTTGCATGTGATATTAATAGTATTGTTTGATAATTTCTGCATTCTATTGGGTCACATTTATTTTTGGAATAGGAATAAATATGGATCTTTTCCAGTCAGTTGGCCAGGTGATTGTCCTCCAAATTTCTTGTCACAACCTTGTGAGTATGTCTAGGGCAGCATCTGTTTGTTCAATTATGTCAATTAGTATGCCTTCAATTCCTGAGACCTTTTTAATGCCAATTTCCATATTATGCACCATCTTCACAACTACTGTTATACTTGAGCCCATTGTTTAAGCCATTGTGTTAATTTATCTTATTAAAAGTAATCTTCTTTTTCGTCAACCTTGTATTTTACCACTTATGATGCCCTTTTCCAGGGACAATTTTCATGATAATATGTTCAATGTGATGAATTTAACTCTCTTCCCTTCTAAGAATAATTACTACTGTTCTTCCAAGACAGGTTATTTTCCTTCTTCTGCAAGTCATCATTATTTTCAATAAAAGGGACATTGCACATGATCTTACACATTAAAAAAATAAACCACACAAATGAATACTATGGTCAAATTAATTCCATAAATTTGACAACCTAGGTAAAATATATAAATCCATTAAATTAATACATTACCAAATCTTATTAAATGATAATATAATTTTTGGAGAAAATTCCAATACAAAAGTGTTTGATAATGCAAGAGAGAGAAATAAGAGTCACAAAATTCTTAAAAATTCTTTTTCTATTAATGTTTTTATGTGTTGCTAGGAGATGTTATTCCTGGGAGAAGGACATGATCCTGGGAAGGGTAGAGAGTCAGCAAAGGAGAGGAGGAACCTCAACCAGGTGGACTGATATGGTGACTGCTGCAATGGGCTCTTGTGTGTCAGGAAGTGTGAGGACAGCACAAGGTTCAGATCTTGTGTTCACAGTGTCGCTATGAGTTGTGCTCAACTCAACTGCCACTTAACAACAACAACAATGTTTGTTGCTGTTATTGTTAGGTGTTGTTGTGTCACCTGTAAGTCATAGTGCTCTTGTGTACAATAGCTCTGAAGCCTGCCCTGAACTGAGCCAGTCTCATTGACACCGACATACCTACACCCATTGCCTTGGTTACTATATCAATCCTTCTCATCCAAGGTCTTCCTCTCCTGCTCTGTCCTTCCGCCTTTCTGAGCACGATGTCCTTCTCCAAGGATTGGTCCCTCCTGGCCACATGCCCGAAGTATGTGAGATAGAGCTTCAAAATCCTAGCTTCCAAGGAGAAACTTGGTTTTGCCCTCTCCAAGACAGACTTATTTGTTTTCTTGGTGGTCCATGGGTATGTTCAATGCTCTTATCCAGCACCACAACTCAAAGGCATCAATTCTTCTTCTGTCATCCTTAGTCATTGTCCAACTCTCTCATGCATGGCAAATTGTGATAATCATAGCCTGGTTTAGGCACATCTTAGTTTCTAGAATGATATCATTGCTTCTCAGTACTCTGGAAAGATCTCTGACAGCAGATTTACCTGATGAAATTAGTCTTTGATTTCCTGACTGCTGATACCAAGAGTGTTGATTGTGGAGCTGAGAAAGCTGTAACTGTTTACAACCTCAATCTCTTCTCCATCTATCATAGTGCTGCCAATTGGTGACCCAGAATAGAGAATCTTTGTATTCTTGATTGAGCTTCAATACATATTGAAGAGTAAGGTTTTTTCCTTTCATTTTTTCTTATTTGTTTAAGAATTTCAACATTGCCTGATTATTAATGTATTAATGTTGTAAATAAGAATTACAACATTTCCTGCCATTTTAGTAAGATATTATAAGTACTTCTTTATGCAATGTGAAAACCATAATAAAACTTTAATATAAGTATTGTTATTAAACAATATATTAAATATATTTTATACACTATATTATAAAATACTATAGCCTGATTCGGGCCATAGTCTTTGCAATTACCTGCTATGCATCAGAAATCTGGATAATGACTAGGGTACAGAAGAAGAATTGATGTCTCTGATCTGTGGTGCTGGAGAAAAGTATTGAATATACCATAGACTGCTAGGAGAACAGACAGGTTCTTCCTATAGAGGGTGAGATTAAGCTGCTCCTTTGAGGCAAGGATTCTGAAGCTTTATCTGACATATTTTGGACATGTTTTAAGGGGGGACCAGTCCTTAGAGAGGGACATCATTCTTGGGAGGGTGGAGGGACAGCACAGAAAGGGAGATCCTCGAAGAGATGGATTGATTCAGTGACTGCAGTAATGCGAGTAGGTGTGTCAGAGACAGTAAGATTGGCAAAGGATAAAGCAGGGTTTAGGGCTGTTGTACATAGGGTTGCTATGAGTTGCAGGTGACTCAACAGCACATAACAACAACAATTGTTATTTAGTGTAGATTTATTAATGAGGGGTTTTTTTCTCAAACCTTGTTTAAAAAATTATATCTATTTATCAACCTATTAGGCTAGGAGAGTAATGAATCTTTTCACGGTCTTCTATTCTGCGACCAATCTAGGCATATATACCTAGATTTTCACACCTATCTAAGTGTATATACATATTATTTCCCCCCTCCTTTTTTTGCATTTTAACTTCAGTAGAACAAAATTTCTTAATTTCCTGGTAAGGTCCTATACTAGATCAGAAAATGTACAATGTTGTTTTATATTTTCATTGTGGGTGAAGATTTATTTGTGTAGATTTATTTTTTTCTATGAACTTTCTTATTATCCTTTAACTATTTTTTGATCTTCCATGGTAATACTCCTTTTATTATTTCCAGCAAAGAATGAATTTTCCACAAGACATATAGTGCTATTTAGTGATTCCATTGCACTTTAAAATCCTCCTACTGTACATCAAGACTAATTTATAGAAAATATCCACAATGAATTTTATCTTCAGGGGAAAGAATTTGAAATACTGGTAATAGAGTATGGGAACTATTCATGTGTAAGTTCACAACTGAATCAAAGAAAACAATGACATGGCTAAGGCTGGATTTGAAGGGATTTTCATTTGGTTTTGCTTTCATTCAGGTTTAAATCTTGAAAATTTATTTAGGAACAGTTAGGGTCATTTATTGTATAAATTGTAGGCTATTATTCATTTATCTTATAAACTGATTCTCAGTTTTGATATTTTTGCATTGAAAGCTATCTCAGTAAAAAGATTTAAAATGTGTTCCGAAAAGGTCATGAAATCTGATTAACCTTTTATCACAGGCACCTGCTTTAAGTTACGTGAACTTGACTTTGTCCTCTAAATATAACAATGCAATTTAGGTATCTCATTAATAAACATGACAGCACTTATTAACACTGCAATGTAACTAAAGTAAAACTTCATCAATTCAACTCTCAAGGAACCAGAAGTAATCAAGCTAGAACTAAACAGGAACAAATGATCTGACATCATATTTCAGTGGCAGAAGTTCTGAGGAGCCAAACAACTTGCTGCTTCTGTCAAACAATTTTGATTACTTGTCAGTGTGGGACAAGCCAGTAGAGTATGGAATAAAAGGTTCATTTACTTGTACTCACATAACCTCTTTTTCTCCTTATTGGCAAATAACCCTAGTCATTAATTGAAATTTGCAAATCAATTCCTACATGTTTATAGAAATGTGCATACATAGTCAAATCCATATTAATTTTCTATTCATTTATCCATTTAAAATTTTTGCCCTTTTCTTCCTTTTCCCCCTTTTCTCTGTTTTCCTTTATTAAAAATATTTATTTTGTATAGATTTACTTATGAAGTTTATATACATTTTTTCACACTATCTTCATTCACATTGTGTTTCATACAATCATTTCCAATAATTATATTTTAAAAAATTAATCACCATTGAACTATGCCTTCCATTCACCCATCTTTCCAAATTCCTCCTGGATCTTTCCTTATTTCCTTTACCTCTCCCCACCTCCACCCACCAAATTGTGTGTAACCCACAATCATAATCCACCCCCCCAACTGCCCATCTTCATACCCCTGCTTAGATCCTCCCCCCTTGGATCCTCATACACGTTTTACCATAATTTTTTCTATTTCTACAATAATGGTCTCAAGGAAGTATTTGTCTTTGTGATACTGAATTAGTTCACTCAGCATGATGTTTTCCAATCTCTCCCAAGTTATGTAGTAATTTTTGAAGACATTGCCCCTGAGTGCTGTGTAGTATTCCATTGTGTGAATGTACCACAATTTCTCAAACCATTTGATTGTTTTTGGAGATCTGGGCTGTTTCCATGTTTTTGAGATGGTGAATAATGCTGCTATGAACATTGGTGTACAAATCTTTGTTTATGTCTCAGTTCTAACTTTCTTGGGGTCTATTCCTAGCAGTTAAATAGCTTGATCATATGGAATTGCTATGTTCAGCTTTTTGAAGATATGCCAAACTGTTTTCCAGAATGGTTGTATCATTTTACAACCCCACCAACAGTGTATGAGAGTTGCTATCTCTTTATTACTTACTGTCCTGTTAAACTTTGTCATTACTACTCGAGGGAGATGATATCTCGTTGTGGTTTTGATTTGCATCACCAGTGATTTTGAACATTTCTTCATGTGTCTATTAACCATCTGAATGTCTTCCTCTTTGAAAAATCTTTTCATGCCTTTTGCCCATTTTATAATTGGGTTACGAGTCTTTTTCTTGTGAAGACTATATAGCATTCTGTAACCTTTTGTTATGAGACCCTTCTCTGAGATCATATTGCCAAATGTTTGTTCCTAGTTGGTAGGTTGTTTTCTTTTTCATCCTGTTTGAAAGTCTTTTATGTCTCTGGTTAGGTTTATTCCTAAGTATCTCGATTTGTGGTTTTTGCTTTCCTTTCATAGAAACATTCTAATTGCAGAAGAGTAGCTGCTTAAATAAACTGTTATTGGATTCACAATATTGTCCTCTATTACCTCGTCAATATAAACTATATTTTAGAAATATAGTACTATGACTTTTGAATAGATATGTGTTATATAATATACAAGTGAAGACACATTTCTATATAAAGTAAATTTAATATAAACTAAATTTAGTTTGTATAAAATTTTGTCTGTACAAACTAAATGTTAAAAAATTAGCTCTATGACTTTTGCTTCGACATATTATATGCTATATATGTGATGACATACTTCTAAAATAGGTTGTAAGCAAGCTTTCTTTAGATTAATGGATCCGTCTCTAAACAGCATATATTCAGTTGGGTTAAAAAAGAAAGCAAAGACAGTGTGCAGGTGGACACATCTAAATTTCCACTCACTCCACAAGGAGGAATACTCCTCATCAACTATGTCAACAGCACAAACCTGTTCTTATGAAATCCCTTTCATGTTACTCAATGTAATACCACTGGATCCACAAGTCCATTGCAATGGCTACACCAAACTCAGAGGTAATATAATCACATAATTAGAGAATTTAACAAGTCACAATTTAAGCTGTAAATAGGAGTGATAGTTTCAGGTTATCTCTATCTCATGTCTGATTCTCCACTCTAGCAATTACTTTTGGCTGGGTCATTGTCTAAATAGTGCAGAAATCTTTATTTTAAATGAATGCACAGTAGGCTGACTATCCTACATCTTTTTAATAGTAAGCTTCTCAATTGCTGCCTCTGAACTTGCTCCATTTTTACCCTCTAGAATGACAAGATTGATCAATACTCTTATTAGTAGGATATCCCCCCATTTGCAATTTCCCACCCAGAAGGCACTGTTAATTTCATTTGTACCACTAGCATTGTCTGTCCCTGTTGTATGGTCAAAGTCAAAGCCAATCAGTTAGAAAAACCATTTTGAGCCATAAATTTATGGCACCACATTTTCCCTTCTTATTAACTATGTTGTCATATGTCACCAAGTCAATCTGAGTCATAGCAACCCTAGGAACAATAGATCTATACTTTGCTATCCTGTGCATCCTTCATGATCTCTGATATACTGAAACACTTTGGTACAGTCGCTGTACCAATCAATCTTTGCAAAGAGTTTCATTTCTCTTCCTGACAATCGACCTTCCTCAACATGTCTTTTTCCCAAGGACTCACCCTTCACGACTGCATGTTCAAATTATGTAAGAAGATGTTTTATTATCCTTGTTTTTAAGAAGCGCCTTGGTTGCACATCTTGTTTTTTCTCTGTTGGTAGTTTGTGTACACATTACCAACACTACAAGCAAAAATCATCCATTTTTCTTCTGCCATCTTTATTTAACGTCCATCGTTGAGATGCATAGGAAGAAATTGAAAATACATTGGATTGTATCAGGTGCACCTTAATATTTAAACTGGCTTGCTTTAGTAATTTGGAGGAGTACTTGACATCCAGTTTCCCTAATGTAACATTTCGTTTACCATTTTGACCACTGTGTCCATTATTGTGGTTTGTGAGTCTAAGTAAAATGAAATGATTGTTGACTTCAATCTTTTATCCATCTATCATGATGTTGCTTACTGATTCAGTGGTTAGAAGTTTTGTTTCTGAGATGTTAAGATTTAATCCATATTGAAGGTTTTGTCTTTGATCCTCTGGGCAATAACCTCAAGCTATTCTTGCTTTCAGCAAGGAAGGTTGTATCATCTTCAAAACAACATTTATGACAAGACATCTTTAGCACTTGGAAGAGATCATTGACAGCAGATTTTTTCCAACCTAACTTATCTTTTGATTTCCTGACTGCTAGTGCCAAGAATGATGACTGTGGATTGAAGTAAGATGAAATTGTCACCAACTTCAGTTTTCTCCATCTATTATGATACTGGGTATTGGCTCAATGGTGAAGGTCTTTGTTTTCTTGATGCTGAGATGCAATCCATATTGAAGGCTGTGGTTTCTGACCTTTTCCAGTAAACACTTCAAGTCCTCCTCTACTTTCTCAAGCAAACTTGTTTCATCTATGTAATGAAAATTGTTGATGAGTCTTCTTCCAACCTTGAGCCACATTCTTCTTCATAAAGTCCAGCATCCCAAATAATCTGTTCTGCATATAAATTGAAAAGGTATGGAGAAAGGATATACCCCTGACACACTTCTTTCTCGATTTTAAACCATACAGTGTTCCCTTGCTCTGTTCAGACAATAGCTTCTTGGTCTAACTATAGGTTTCATATGGAAAAATTAGGAATCTCATTTAGTTCTGACTGTAGAGACCATTTGAACATCAGAATTAAGTACTTCATGCTCCCATGTCTTCACAAAAACAATTGCTTTGTTTGAGCTTGTTGTTACTGTCACTATGCCAATTTATGATTTCGAAATAGTTTCCCCCTTTTTACTTACATGCTAATTTACTAAAAATAATGTGAAGGTGGTGGAGTGGCAACATGAAGCAGTTTAGTTCCAAGTCTCTGATCAGGCTCAGATTTCAGCCTGGGCAGCAGCAGTGGCAACTCTGTACAGAGTGCCCAAGAGAACTGGCCAAGATACTGTATATAAAAATCTTCAGCTCCCACCAGGATTTATCCCAGAAAATCACCAGCTGCTTGGCCTTGGAGCTCTGCAAGGTGGTGTCTAAGACATTCAACAACCAGGAGTCCTGTGTGGAAATTGGCGAGAACATACGTGGAGATGTCTACACTGTTCAGAATGGCTATGGAGAAATTAACGATCATGACCAGTGCCTGCAAGATTGCTTCAGCTGGGTCACTGAAGTCATCCCATGCTTTTTTTATGCCTAGCAAGATAAGAAAGATAAGAGCTGGGGCCTAAACCCAGCCAGGCTTGTGGCAAATACACTGTCTTGCAGTAGACACAGACCATATCATCACCATGGATCTACATGCTTCTCACATTCAGGCCTTTTTTGATATCTCAATGGACAATTTACGTGCTGAGTCATCTGTCCTGAAGTATCTGTGAGTGGAAGAACTGCACTATTGTCTCACTTAGTGAAGAGAGTGATCTCTATTGCAAACTGGTTGAACATGGATTTCACCTTGATTCACAAAGAGTGGAAAAAAGTGGTCCATGGGGTGCTCATGGATGATGTGAAAGATCAAATGCTATCATGGACAACATGGTCGATACTGATGACACAATCAGCCACACATCTTACACACTTCTCTCAGCTGGAGCCACCACAGTATATGCTATCTTAATTCATGGCATCTTTTTTGGCCTAGCCAATTTCTTGTATCAACAATGTGTGCTTTAAAGCAGTTGCTGTTGTGTACCATGGACTTTGAACAGATTCACAGGCGACCCTCTAGTGGGTTTTCAGAGGCAGTTAATCACATGTGAGGAGATTACACATCTTTGCCCTGTGAAGCAGCTGGTGGTATCCTCAAACTGCATGCCTTCAATATTACAGTAGTAGAGTACTATGCCTCTTGAGGACAAGATGAAGCATTGCTCCAAGTACAGGTGATCTCTATGATCCTTGTGGAAGCCATAAGGAAAACTCAGCCACAAACCTTTGTACCAGGATAGCTTCTGGGACTTTTTTATAAATAACAACCCCTTCTGCCCCTCTCCTCTATTATTTTTCCCTTGGTGTCTTGCTCCAATGTAGCTTGCTACATCCCTCATCAGGTATATTAGAGCCAGTCCTAATTTGGGAAGAGACAGATTGAGATTGCTAGGCTTTTCTGCTTGGTCTCACTCTGCCTTCATAGATGATTTGGAGTAGCCTTGCAGCTTTATCTGCAGCTCAGCTGCTACAAGATTTTAGACATCCAGGGTGTTGTGCAGGGGTTTTGGAAGGTGAGGGGGGGAAGCTTGGGCTGATTTACATGTGAATGCTTTGGTGTTTGTCTTTGTTCAGGACAATTAGCAACAAAGCCAACACAATACATTAAATCTTCTCCCCCCCAATTATGTGTCAGCTCCCCATGTGTTATGAACTCCTAAAATTATGCTAAATTATAACAAGAGCACTAGATGACTTTCAGCTTAATTCTGCTGGTTGAAAGCTCCATATCAGGCAGGAACCAGAGCTTTTAAACTACAGTGCAGTTGAGTGGATCACGAAGGGGGATGGCAGTGCTAGCAAATGGTTCTTTGGAGGAACAAGACAGATTTAATGCCATCTACTAAAGGACTATGAATCTTGAATTCTCCTTTGTACTTATTAATTTTGATTTTGTTTTACTTTCTACCATCTTGACCTTTTTCCTGGCCAAAATATTCCGTAGTCTTATGAAAGGCTTGCTTCTTGCCATTTAATATCTAATATTTATATCATGTGATTTTGATTTTGCTGTAGCTGACTTTTCCTTGGCTACTTCCACTATGGCAATAGATTTTAGATGTTGGTGTTTTGCCATTGCATAAATTTAATTAATTTCCTCTTTCTCCCTTGAATCTGTTTGGACTTGAATCTGATGACCTGAAATTTGTGTTGAAAATATTGATTTCACTGTCTTATTGAGCAAACTAATTGTGGTAATAGCCTAAATGACAGCTTTGTTAGCCTTTTCATCCTAAAAAAACCCAAAACTGTGGGATTAGGATAAGAGAATGAGTGCTTCCCACACTGGGTATTAAGACTTGAGGCAAGCATGACTTGTGGCAGAAAGACTTAAGGGAGATTGGAGCAAGAATCTGATGACAACAAGACCCCAGTGGTGGAAAGATTGTGGCATTGCAGTGCAGAAACTGTGGCAAGGTGTGACCTGAGGCTTTTTGTATTTGTGCTTGCCACAGCTAAAGAGTTTTGCTGCAAACCTTGCTGGATTTTATTTGGATTTGGATTTGACTGCTGTACTGAAACTGGAGCCTGGACTGTTTGAATAATTGTGCCTTAGAACTATTGAACTAAAATGGATTTGCATTGGTATTCTTTGCCTCCTCCACTCTCCAACTTCCTTCCCTAGTACACATCACTGTTAGAGCCATAACCATGAGGGTGTGAGTCAGCAACCAATAAATGAATGTCTTGCTGCTACTGTGTCTCTAGAGGCACCAAGGGGCTGGGTTATGGGGTCTTTATCTGCTTTCTGCCCTGAGACAGTGAGAGGCTGTGCTGTTTTTACTCCCTCTGGGCCTTTCAGAAGGTCATTCACTACCCTGTGTCCCCCATATCCTGTCTTCTTCTCTTTAGACACTAATAAAGTGTCTATATGTGTGTGTGCGTCTGGGGGAGGATCTCTTTTTCCAGTAACTTGTCCTCTTGATTAAATTTTAATTAAGTCTTACCATCCTCCAATCTAAGAAGCATTCTGGCTGTACTTCCTTAACATTTTGTTCATTATTCTCAAAGTCCTTGTTCATTCCATATTCTTCATCAGTGCTATGATTAAAATACAGTGATTTTACATTATTCTTTCTTATTCTTTGTATAGTTTGTACAAATGTGAATATAGAGCTTATTCATTGTTACATGCATATAAGATGACTAAAATGATGATGGTTTGGTTCAGGTATGCCTGAAGAGTAACAAATTTGCTTTATAGCAATATGAAGAAGTTCTTTAAAACAGATTTTCTGAGAAAACAATTAGATTTATTAACTACTGCTTCCATGGATGTCAAACGTTGTTGTTGCTATGTGCTGTCAAATAGCTTTGAACCCTTCTGTATCCTGAGCCAAACTTATTGCCTCTGACTACCGACCCCCATTACCCCAGTCACTGAACCAATTAATCTCATTGACAGTTTTCTTCTCTTGCACTGTCCCTCTACCCTCCCGAGCATGAGGTCCCTCTCTAATGACTAGTCTCTCTTTGCAACATGCCCAAAGTATGTCAGGCAAAGTTTCAGAAAATTCTCCAAGGAGCAGCCTGGTTTCACACTCTCTAGGTTAAACTTGTTTGTTCTCCTAGTAGTTCATGGTATATTATATTCAATGCTCTTCTCCAGCACCAAAGTTCAAAGGCATCAATTCTCCTATCATCCCTAGTCGTTTTTCAGCTTTCTGATGCACAGCACATAATTGTGAAGATCATGGCCTGGATCAGGTACACCTTAACATCATTGTTCCTTAGCAGTCTAGAGATGTCTTTGACAACAGACTTTCCCATTGCAATTCATCTTTTGATTTCCTGGATGCTGGTACGAAGAGTGTTGATTGTAGGACCAAGTAAACCAATGCTATTAATAATCTCAGTCTCTTCACCATCTGTCATAATGCTGCCAATTCGCCCAGTGGTGTGAATATTTGTTTTCTTGATGTTGATCTTCAATCCATATGAAGGCTGCAGTCCTTGACCTTCTGCAGCAAATGTTTCAGGTTCTCCTTAGTTTCAGCAAACAAGGTTATGTTATCTGCGTAATGGAAATTTTTGATGAGTCTTCTTCCAATCCTGATGTCACTTTCCTTTCCTTCTCACAGAGCCCAGACACCCAGATGATCTGTTCTGCATATAGATGTTCTGCATATGGACTAGGACACATCCCTGGTTTATATCTTTCCCAATTTTAAACCACAGCGAATTCTTGCTCTGCCTCTTGGCCTAAGTATAGGTTTTACATAAGCATGATCAAGTGATCTGGGATTCCTCATTCTTTTCACAGTTAGCCACAGTTTGTTGTGATCAACACAGTCAAATGCCTTCGCATAGTCAATGAAATACAGACACTCCTCTGGTGCTCTCTGCTTTCAGCCAAGGTCCACCTAACATTAGTTATAATACCCTTAGTATTATGGCCTCTTCTACACCTGGCCTGCACATCTGACAGTTCTCTTTTGATATGCTGTTCCAGTCATTTTTGGATAATTTTCAGAATATCTTGCTTGCATGTGACACTAAGGATATCATTCAATAATTTCCACACTCTGTTGGGTCACCTTTCTTTGGGAACAAATATGGATCTCTTCCAGTCATTTGGTCAGGTATTTGTCCTCCAACTTGGTGATTGTGTCCAGGGCAGCATGTGTTTGTTGAAATATGTCATTTGATATTACATAAGTTCCTGGGGTTTTGTTGTTTGTCAACTCCTTCAGAGCAGCTTGAACTTCTTCCTTCTTCACCACAAGATCTTGATCATACATTGATTGATGAAATTCTTCTGTGTCAGCCAATTCCTTATGGTATAGTGACTCTGTATACTGCTTCCTCCATCTTCTTTTGCTGGTTCTTGGATCATTTAATATTCTTCCCAAATCATCCGTAAGTGTTAAAACTCATAGCTTGAATTTTTTCTTCAATTCCTTCAGCTTAAGAAATGTAGGCCGTAGTACTCGCAGTTACTTGCTATGTATCAGAGAGCTTGACAATGACTAGGGATGATAGAAAGAGAATTAATGCCTCTGAGTTGTGGTGCTGGAGAAGGGTGTTGAATATACCATGAACTGATAGGAGAACAGGTTTGTTCTAGAGAGGGTGAAGCAGGGTTGCTTCTTAGAGGCAAGGATTCTGAAGCTTTATCTGACATGTTTTGGGCATGTTGCAAGGAGGGACAAATCCTTGGAGAGGGACATCATGTTTGGGAGGATGGAGGAACAGTACAAGATAGGAAGACCCTGAATGAGATGGATTTATTCACTGACTGGGGTAATGGGAGTAGGTGTGTCAGAGACAGTGAGGCTGGCACAGGATCGAGCAGGGTTTTGGGCTCTTGTACATATTGCTGCTATGAATTGCAAGAAACTCAATGGCACATAATAACAATAGTGGTGAAAGAGCTGCACTACAAACTCAAAGGTTTGTGATTTGAATCTACAAGCTGTTCAATGTGAGAAAAAAAGTTAATCTTCTTTTGCAATTTAGTGCATCAGAAAAACCTGCTGGATTTTACTCCGGTCATTTTTGGATCATTTTTAACAGAATCTTGCTTGCATGCACTATTAATGATATTGTTTAATAATTTCCACACTCTGTCAGATCACCTTTCTTTGGAATGGGAACAAATATCTCACTCTTCTAGTCAGTTGGCCAGGTGGCTCTCCTCCAGATTTCTTGGCAAAACTTAATGAGCAAATCCAGGGCAGAGTCTGTTTGTTGAAATATGTCAATTGGTATGCTGTCAACTCCTAGAACCTTGTGTTTTTTGCAAATTATTTCAAAGTAACTTGAACTTCCTCCTTTATCACCACAGGGTCTTGCTCATATGTTGTTTCATAAATTTCTTCTGTGTCAGCCAGTTTCTCTGGTACATTAACTCTGTATACTCCTTCCATCTTCTTCTAATGCTTCTTGGATCATTTAATATTGTGCCCAAATCATTGTTAAGTATTGCAACCCAAGGCTTGCATTTGTTTTTTAATTCATTCAGCCTAAGAAATGCTGAGTGAGTTCAGCCCTTTAGATTTTCTGACTTCAGCTCTAAGCACATTTTATTATATATCTTGTTTTGTCATCCCAAGCTGCCCTTTGGAATTTATTGTTCAGCTCTTTAATTTCTTGATTTCTTCCTTTAGCTTTGCCTTCTCGGCCCTCTAATGCAATATTCAGTGTCTCATCTGACATCCATCTAGGTCTTTTTCCCTCTTCTGTCTATGTACTGATCTTTTGCCCTTTTCATGGATGATATTCTTGATACCCTCCCGTAGCTCATTGGTCTTCGCTCATTGGTGTTCAAGAAATCAAATCTGCCACCAGAAAGTAATAGCAGTATTTAAAAAAATACTGAGATACAAAATATCAAAGAGAGACATGATATGAGTATAAAGTTATACCCAAAATAAAATTTGCAATTTTCCAGCACACATGATGATGTTATTGTTGTCGTTAAGTGCCCTCAAGTTGCTTGTGACTCATAGTGACCCTATGCACAACAGCCCTAAAACCTGCTCTATTCTGTGCCAATTCACTGTCTCTGACACACGTACCACCATTACCCTAGTCACTGAATCAATCCATCTTGTAGAGGATCTTCTTTTCCTGTGCGTCTCTCCACCCTTCCAAGCATAACACACCTCTCCAAAACTGGTCCCTCCTTGCAACATGTCCAAAGTATGTCAGACGAAGCATCAGAATCCTTGTCTCCAAGGAGCAGCTTGATTTTATCCTCTTTAGGATGAACCTCTTTGTTCTCTTAGCAGTCTTTTGTATATTCAGTACTCCTCTCCAACACCACAGCACAAAGGCATCAATTCTCCTTCTATCATTCCTAGTCATTGTCCAGCTCTCTGATGCATAGCAAGTGATTGCAAAGACCATGGCCTATATAAGGCACACTTTAGTCTCTAGACTGACATCGCTGTTCTTCTGCACTTTGGCAAGGTCTCTGACAGCAGGGTTCCAAGTGCAATATGTCTTTTAGTTTCCTGGTTTCTGGTGCCAAGAGTGTTGATTGTGGAGCCAAGCAAACTAAAGCTGTTAATCTCAATCTCTTCACCATCTATCATGATGCTGTCAGTGGCACCAGTGGTGAGAATCTTTGTTTTCTTGATATTGAGCTTCAATTCATATTGAAGGCTGGAGTCTTTGCCCGTCTACAAAAAGTGCTTTAGGTCCTCCTCAGTTTCAGCAAGGAGGGGGTATGTCAGCTGTATAATGCAGATTCTGGATAAGTCTTCCTCCAATCCTGATGTCACACTTCTCCCCATAGAACCCAGCCTCCCAGATAATCCGTTCTGCATATAGATTGAAAATGTCTGGAGATAGGACACATGCTTGTCATACACCCTTAACAATTTTGAACCATATAGTGCTTCCTTGCTCTTTTCTGACGACTGCCTCCTCGTACAAATACAGGTTTTGCTTAAACATGGTCAAGTGTTCTGGGATTCCCAGTCTTCTCAGAGTGTAATCCACACAGTCAAATGCCTTTGAATAGTCAATGAAACACAGATAGACATTCCTCTGGTAGTCCCTGCTTTCAGTCAAGATCCATCTAACATTAGCTACAATATCCCTAGTACCACCGTCTCTTCTAAAACCAGCTTTGCACCTCTGGCAGTTCTCTGTTACACTTGATCTTAGCCAAAAGGCTGAGAAGCGATGGCAGTTCTCTGTTAATGTGCTGTTCCAGTTGGGTTTTTATTACTCTTCAGCAGAATCTTTTTTTCATGTGATATTAATGATATTGTTTGATAATTTCTGCACTCTGTTGGATCACCTTTCTTTGGAATGGGAGCAAATATCAATCTCTTCCAGTCAGTAAGCCAGGGCATTTTCCTCCAGATTTCTTGGCACAATTTAGCATGTCTAGAGCAGCATCTGTTTGTTGAAATATTTCAATTTGCATACCATCAATTCTTGGGGCACCTTTGTTTTTGCCAGTCCTCTCTGAGAAGCTTAAAATTGCCTGTTTATTACCACAACTCTTGTTCATATGATGTTCCATGAAATTCTTCTGTGTCGAACAATTCCTTTTGTTACATTTACTCTATATACTCTTTCTAATTTCTTTTAGTATTTCTTGGTTCATTTACTATTCTGCCCAAAGCATCCTTAAGTATTGCAACTCAGGCTTGAATTTTTTCTTCACTTTCTTAAGCTTAAGAAATGATGAGCAAGTACATCCCCTTCAATTTTCTAACTCCAGCTCATTGCACATTTCATTATAATACTTTACTTTTTATTCATGCACTAACTTTGAAATCTGCTATTCAGCTCCTTAATATCTTTATTTCTTCCCTTTGCTTTGGCTTCTTGGTGCTGTAGTGAAATATTCAGAGTCTTTTCTGACATCCACTGTGATCTTTTCTTTCTTCTCTTTGTCATGACCATTTGCATTCTTCCTGTATGATATTCTTGATATCCTCCCACATCTCATCTGGTCTTTGCTCATGAGTGTTCAAGGTCTAAAACCTGTTCCTGAGATGGTTTTGATACTTTGATGAGAAACTCAGAGTCATATTTTGGTTTCTGTGAATTAGATTTAATTTTTCTTAGCTTCAGCTTGAACTTACACATAAGTGTTGTGTTGTTGTTATGTGCCGTCGAGTCGTTTCCGACTCATAGCGACCCTATGCACAACAGCCCTAAACTCTGCTCTATCCTGCGCCAACCGCACCGCCTCTGACACACCCATCCCGATTACACCAGTCACCGAATCAATCCATCTCATAGAGGGTCTTCCCCTCCTGCGCTGTCCCTCAACCCTCCCAAGCATGATGTCCCTCTCCAAGGACCCGTCCCTCCTGGCAACAAGTCCAAAGTATGTCAGATGAAGCCCCAGAATCCTTGCCTCCAAGGAGTAGCTTGGTTTAATCCTCTCCAAGAGAAATCTGTTTGTTTTCCTGGCAGTCCAGGGTACATTCAGTACCCTTCTCCAGCACCACAGCTCAAAAGCATCCATTCTCCTTCTGTCCTCCCTAGTCATTGTCCAACTCTCTGATGCATAACAAGCGATTGCAAAGACCATGGCCTGTATCAGGCGCACCTTAGTCTCCAGAGAGACACTGTTGCTCCTGAGTACTTTAGAGAGGTCCCTAACAGCAGACTTTCCCATCGCGATATGCTTTTTGATTTCCTGACTGCTGGTGCCAAGAGCGTTGACTGTGGAGCCGAGCAAACTGAAGCTGTGAACAATCTCAATCTCTTCGTCATCCATCCTGACGCTGCCAATTGGTCCAGTGGCGAGAATCTTTGTCTTCTTGACATTGAGCCTCAGTCCATACTGAAGGCTGCAGTCCTTGACCCTTCGCAGCAAGTGCATGCGGTCCTCCTCAGTTTCAGCTAGCAGGGTTGTGTCATCTGCATAATGGAGATTGTTAATAGACCTTCCACCAATCCTGATGCCACAATTCTCCTCATAGAGCCCAGCCTCTCGGATAATCTGCTCTGCATACATGTTGAAAAGGTATAGAGACAGGATGCATCCCTAGCGTACACCCTTCCCAATTTTGAACCATGCAGTGTTACCCTGCTCGGTTCTGACTACTGCCTCTTGGTCCAAGTATAGGTTTCGTATTAGCACAATTAACTGTTCTGGGATTCCCATACTTCTCAAAGTCAGTTGGTGGTTTGTTCCACTATCTACAACTGGCCTACTTTTCACAGCTGATAATTGAGCTTCACCAGTGGTTCTTTCCACAGATGTAAGCAAACTGATTCCTATGCATATCACCAGATGTAATCCATGTGTATAGTCTCTGTTTATGTTTCTTATAAAATGTACTTGTAATGAATAAATTGTTGATGGTGCAAAATTCTATCATTGTATCTCCAGCTTCATATCTGTCACCAAGTCCATGTTTTTTAAATACTGATCCGTCTTATCTGTTCACAACTTTTTCATTCCAGTCACCCATTATTATTAATGCATCTTGGTTGCATGTTTGATTGATCTCTGACTGCAAAAGTTGGTAGACATCTTCTATCTCTTCTTCTCTGGCTTTGGTTGTTGGTGCATATATCTGAATGATAGCGATATTCCTTGTATACATATAAATATTATCCTGTCACTCATAATATTGTATTTCAAGATGATTCTATAAATGACTTTTTTAAATATGAAAGCAACCCCATTTTTCATCACCTTTTCATGTCTGGCTTAGTAGATCATCTGATAGTCTGACTCAAAATGCCCATGCCAATCCGTCTCATCTTGTCAATATCTAGTATGTCAATATTTATGTGTTTTATTTCTTCCTTAACAATGTCTAATTTTCTAACATTCATGGTTCTCACATTACATGTTCCAATCACTAGTGTCTGTTTCCATCTGTTCCTCCTCCTTTGCTTCCATACTTGAGGGTTCCACATCAGTTGCCCTATCTGCTAGTCTAAGTGTATTCTATTGTACATAGGGTTTTAGAAAGCCTGCTATTTCAGAAGTGGGTGGCCCATCCTTCTTCCTAGTCTGTCTTAATCTGAATGCTGAAATTTAGACCAGCAGATACCTTGATTAAATTCAAAAGGGAATATCACAATAAATGGAGAAGACACTGAAATTGTCAAAGATTTTGCACTACTTGGCTTCATAATCAATTCCCCTGGAAGCAATAGTCAAAAAAATCAAAGATGTGCTTTATCAGGTAAATTCCCTCTCAAGGATCTCTTTAAAGTGTTAAAGAGTGATGATGTTGCTATAAAGACTTAGGTGCATCTGACCCATGGCAAGGAATTTTCCATTGTTTTGCATGTGTGTAGAAGTTGGACAATGAATAAAGAAGATTAAAGAGAATTTGCTGTCATTGGATTGTGGCGTTGTTGAGGAGTTTTGAATATCCCACTGACCACCAAGAGAATAAACAAAATTGTCTTGGAGAAAGCTCAACTAGAATTTTCCAGAAACTTCTTTGGAAGCAAGGGTGGTGAAACTTGTTTCACTTTGGAAAAAAGATGTCATGTGGAGAAAAGGAAATTCAATGATAAATAGGAAAAATTTCAACTTGATGAAATGAGAGAAGAACTGCAGCAATGGGCTTGAGCACATCAGCAATGAGGAAGGAATATGACAAAAAATAGGGCAAGGTTTGTCCATGGGTTTCTGGTTTCTGTGAGTCCTTGTCTATTTAAAGGAGTCTAACAAAAAAAAAGATTTCTGTTTATTTATTTTTATTACTTATTATAATGACTAATAATAGTAATCAATAGAATAATTATCAAATGTATAATCACAATAAAATCCACTAATGGAATATTGAACTTAGAAATCAAGAATGATAGAGACTGTATTTCCTTTCTATAAGGATAGGGCATTTTAGATTGATTTTTAAGAAGATAACGAAATATCCATGTATGTAAAAAAATTTTTTTTTAAAAGAAAAAAAGTAAGGATGTACTAAACAGTGCCTTAAAAGCAAATTCATCATCATATATATGAAAGCAACTAAAACATTTCTTGAAAAGACATGTATTAACACTGAATACATTTACAGAAATGACATAAATTATGCATTATCTTGAAATATACTTAACCAAGAATTTACACAACTTTTAAAATAATGTTTTCAAACTCCAAAAAGACTTACAGGATATTTTTTTTTTCAAATGTACTAACATTTCTTATTCATGAGTGCGAATATTAATATTGGAATGTTTCAATTATCTCAATGGAACGCATAAATATTGACATACTAGGCATTGGTGAGATGAGATGGACTGGCATGGGGCATTTTGAGTCGGATGACCATATGATATATTACCTGGAGATGAAAAAGTGAGGAAAAATGAAGTTGCTTTCATAGTTAAAAAAG
>NW_006399858.1:1091237-1091967 GCF_000299155.1 Elephantulus edwardii
GGGTCGCTATGAGTCACAGGCGACTCGACGGCACATAACAACAACAACAACAACAATCTATAAAATTAAAAAAGACAAATCTCCTAAAATAATGAAGAAAGGAACATTGACACATTAATTTTTGAAAGCACATGGAAAGTTAAAAGTAAAAAGCAAGAAGTGTATTCATGCTTTGGAATTTTTTTAAAGTATTACATGTAGCTTAGTGACACAGATTGTATTTATTTCCTCTGACTGATTTAACAAAATATAAGAAATAGGTGACTTAAAACAACAGAAAATGATGAGAAGTTCTGGAAGCAAGAAGCCTGAATTAAAGTCTTGGCAGGATGATACTGCTGCTGAAAGCTCTAAGGACAAGTTCTTTTTTCTTCTAAAACTTGAGTATGCTAAAAGACTTCTATTTTCCTTGACTTGTTAGGTAATGCCTCTCTACTCTTTCTTCTATCTTTAAATAACCTACCCTCTCTGTTGCTTTGGAAGGACTAGTGATTAGTGACCCACCCTCAGTTACCACATGTTGAACTACGTATCAGTTATGTCACTTAAGCAGGCTTTGGTGAATCTAGCAAGTTGTGTTTTGTTTTTGTTTGTTGTATATCATAGGGTCTAAACTGACCCATAGCTGACCCTCCAGTAGGTTTTCAGAGAGAGTTAATCTCAAAGATGTAGATTTTCCCACAGCTTGTTGTTGTTGTTATGTGCCATGGAGTCGTTTGAGACTCATAGC
>NW_006399858.1:1092472-1114278 GCF_000299155.1 Elephantulus edwardii
TTCACCATCCATACTGATGCTGCCCATTGGCCTAGTGGTGAGAATCTTTGTTTTCTTGATGTTGAGCTTCAATCCATATTGAAGACTGCAGTTCTTGACCTTCTGCAGCAAGTGCTTCAGGTCTTCCTCCATTTCAGCAAGCAGGGTTGTGTCATCTGCATAACGCAGGTTGTTGATGATTCTTCCACCAATCCTGATGCCACATTCCTCCTCATACCCACAGCCACTAACCCAAATATTTTGTTTCTTAGCTGGTTAAAATCTGCCAGTGACTTTCAGGGATAAACAAAGGCCCTCTCCTCCCTCTCATTGAAATTTAGAGCCTTAGAACACTATTAAGGGTCACTATGAGGTAGAACTGATTCCAGGACAGTTAGTTTGATTTTGAGTTTTAAGCCACCAAAGACTTTTATTTGCAATAAGTTTACACGAACCGTTAACAAGGATTAGGACTTTCATTTATCTATTTCAGGAAACATTTAACCATTAACACAGGTCTGCAAAGTGATTTAAACAAGTTAGAGTTAGGGACAGTCAGAGGAAAGGAGATTCATCACTACGAAAATATACATTTTGCTTTACATTTAAAAAGAAGTTGTGTGATAAAATAGGAAACACAGTATAGTGCTAAGACCTTTCTTAGAATTATTAATTTATATACCACTAAATATATTAAACCTGTACTGACATTTAACTCTAATCTATTTAAGACAGAGGTATGAAAAGGAAAATGGGGTGGGGAAGAAAAAGGGTGAGGAATGAAATGATAAAATGAAATAAAGTAAGTTATCGTCTTTATAAGCATATGATGATTGTTGTCATTCTTGTTAGGTGCCTCTGAGTCAAGTATGACCCACAGTGACCCTATGAACAACAGATCTGAATTATGGTCTTTCTTGTGCCATCCTTACACTTCTTAACACTAGAATCCATTTTGACAGTCACTGTGTCAACCTACCTAGTTAAGAGCCTTCTTCTCCTTCGCTGACCATCATCTGAGACTCAGATTCCTCTCCAAAGAATTGCACTCCTAGCAACATGCTCAAAGCAAGTGATGCAAAGCCTCATCAACTTTGCCTGCTGAGAGCACTCTGGCATATTTGTTTGTTCTTTTTGCAGCCCATGTGATGTTCAGCACTCTTCTCCAACATCACAGCATTAGGCATCAATTCTTCTCTGTCATCCCTATTCATTGTCAAGTTCTTAGATGTAACCAATTGATCCAAAAGACCATGGCCTAAATTAGATGCACCTTATTCCTCAAACTGGCATCATTACTACTTAATAATTTTGGAGAGGTCCTTAACTACAGACTTTCCCAGTGCACTATATCTCCTAATTTCCTGTCTGCTGGTACCAAGGATGTTAATTGTGGATCCAAATAAGATGAAGTTGTGTACAATTTCAATCTTTTTTACAACTATCATGATGTTATCTATTGGTACAACTGTAAGAATTTTTATTTTCTTGACACTGAGATGCAAACAATTTTGAAAGCCTTCTTTAATCTTTGCAACAAGTGTTTTTAAGTCCTTAAGTTACAAAATGATAGCCAGGATATCATCCATGAAGAAAGCAAAAGATCATTACAAGGACAAAGGGAAAGAATAAACCAAAATGGATTTTAGAAGAGACTAAAAATTGCATTAAAGCATCGAGAAGCCAAAACAAAGGGAAAACAAGCAGAAGTAAAAGAGCTGAACAGAAGATGTCAAAGGACAGTTTGGGAGGACAAAGAAAGGTATTATAATTCAGAGAAGCTGAAATTGGAGAATAAAAAGGAAAGAATCACTCTGCATTTCTCAAGCTGAGAGAATTGATAAACAAATTTAAGCCTCAAGTAGCAATATTGAAAGATGCTATGGGAAATGCACCGACCCAAGAAGCATCAAAAGAAGATGGAGGGAATATACAGAATCACTATACCAAAAAGATCTGGCTGATACTGAAAAATTTCAAGAAGTACCATATGAACAGGGGCAAATGGTAATGAAGGAGGAAGTGGAAGTGTAATGAAGGCATTGTCAAAAATTAAGGCCCAGGAATCAATGGAATATCAACTGACTTGTTTCACCTGGTCAGTTGGATGCACTCACCAGTTTTTACCAGGAAATTTGGAGAACTACTGTCTGGCCAATGGATTGGAAGAGATCCATATTTGTTCTAATTCTCAAGAAAGGTGGTTCATTAGAGTGTGGAAACTATAGAAAAATATCATTAATATCACCTGCAAGTAAAACACTACTGAAGATCATTTAAAAATGACTAGAATAGTACATAGATAGAAAACTGCCAGGAGTTCAAATAAGTTTTAGAAGAGGACTTGATACCAGGGATATCATTGTTGATGTCAGATGGATCCTAGGTAAAAGTAAAGAGTACTAGAAGAATATCTATTTATGCTTTATTGACTATGTGAAGGCATTTGACTGTGTGGATCATAAGTTATGGCTAACATTGAGAAGAATGAGAATCCCAGAACACTTAAGTATGCTCATGTGAAACCAATACCTAGACCTTGAGGATGTTGTATGAACAGAGTAAGAAAACATTTGTTGCTTTTATGTGCCATCGAGTCACCTTTGACTCATAGTGACCCTACGCACAATAACTCTGAACTTTGTCCTATCCTGAGCTGGTCTCACTGATTTCAATACACCTAATCTCATTGCCCCATTTACTGTGTCAATCTATCTCATGCAGGGTCTTTCTCTCCTGCACTGCCCCTTCATCCTACAAAGCATGGTGTCCTTCTCCAAGGACCGGGTCCTCCTGGCCACATGCCCAAAGTATGTGAGACAGAGCTTCAAAATTGTTGCCTCCAAGGAGAAAGTTGGTCTCATCTTTCTACAAGACAGATTTATTTGTTCTATTTGTGGTCCATGGACCTATATGATTTAAAATTAGGAAGGGAGTGGATCAGGATTTTATCTTCTCTCCATATCTATTCAATATGAATGTTGTTGTAATTATTGTTAGGTGCCATCAAGTAAAGTATGACTCACAGTGACCCTATGAACAAAAGATCTGAACCTAACTTTGTCTTGCACCACGTTCACACTTTCTGACACACAAGAGCCCATTGCATCAATCACCCTGTCAATCCACCTGGTTGAGGGTCTACCTCTCCTTCATGGCCCTTCTGTCCCTCGTAACGTCATGAACGGCACCTCCTAGCAATAATTTCTAAAGTATGTGAGGTGAAACCTCATTATTCTTGCCTCCTAAGAGCACTCAAGCTGTACACTCCCCAAGACATATCTGTTCATTTTCTGGGTCATCCTGGGTCATCCATGGGATATTCAATGCTCTTTTCCAACACCAAAGCTCAAAGTCATAAATTCTTTTTCTGTCATGCTTATTCATTGTCTAGATTTCAGATGCATAGCTAGTAATCAGAAAGACCATGGCCTGAATCAAAACCACCTTAGTCTTCAAACTGACATCACTACTCCTCAATAATTTGGAAAGGTCTATAGCTGAAGATTTTCCCATTACAATGTGTCTCCTTATTTCCTGACTGCTCGTACCAAGGGTATAAATCGTGGATCCAAGCAAGATGAAGCTGTAGAGAGTTTCAAACTCCTCTCCATCCATCATGATACCGCCTATTGGTCCCGTGGTAAGAATCCTTTTCTTGATATTGAGACACAATGCATACTGCAGACTGCATTCCTTGATCTTCTGCAACTAGTGCTTCAAATCCTCCTCACTTTCAGCAAATAAGGTTGTGTCATCTGCATAATGCAGGTTGTTGATGAGTCTCTCTCCAATCCTGATGCCGCTTTCTTCTCTAGTCCAGTTTCTCAGATAATTTTTGTTCAGCATATAGATTGAACAGGTATGGAAATAGAATACATCCTTGATGCATTCCTTTCCCAATTCCAAACCATGAAGTGCTCCTCTGCTCCATTCTCACAACGGCCTCTTACTCCACTTCTAAGTGGTGCAGCACTGATCTGTCAGTTTGCTGCACTGCAATTACTTGGGGTTGCTGTGATACTGAAATCCTTGCCACTGGTGTATCAAATTCCAAAAGGGTTTCTCACTGTGTACAGATTTCGGTGGAGCTCCCAGAATTAAGATAGACTAAGAAGCAAGATGGACCATCTACTTCCTATATAGGAGGCTTTTGAGAACATTACACAAAGAAGATAGTTATGTGGTGTCAGAGCCCAGATTGGAAGTTAGTTAAAATGAGGAAATCCATAACAAACATTGTTTAACAATTGGTACACGGAATGTTCATAGCTTGAATATTGGAAAACTGGGTATTGTTAAAAATGAAATGGAACACATGAATTTCGACATACTAGGATTTATTTAGTTAGATGCTATGGACTAGCTATGGCCACTTTGAATCAGATAATCATATGATATACTATGCAAAGAATGGGAAACAAAAAAGGTGTTTCATTCACAGTAAAAAAAAATAATCAATTTTAAGTTCTATCCTGAAATACAATGTTGTGAGTGATAGGATGATATCCATATGTGTACAAGGAACACACCCATTAACATGACTATTATTCAAATATATGTAGGAAACAGTGAAGAAGGAAAAAGCAGTTTGAAAATACGGGCTTGGTGATATAAAAGAGGCTGGAAATAGAATGATTTGTTTTTGTATTTACAATGATTTATTTATTCTAAATACTTCATGTAAAAGACACAAAAGAAGACTTTACACTTGGATCTCACCCAGTGGGCTGAATAGGAATCAGATTGATGACATTCGTGGAAGAAATCATTGGAGAAGCTCAGTATCAGCAGTCAAAACTAGGCCAGGGCCAGATTGTGGGTCATATCATCAGTTACTCAGGGGCAAGTTTAAATTTAGGCTGAAGATAATGAAATAAATTTAACCTGAATGTTGACCAAATTATTTAAGAAGCTGGACTCTATAAAGATCAATGTGGCATCAGGATCAGAGGGAGACTCATCAATAACCTGTGCTAGGTAGATAACACAACCTTGCTTGCTGAAAGTGATAGAATGATAGTTTGGGTATAAATTAAGTAATAAAAGGAATTCTGTGTGCCTGACTTAACTATGTAACAGTAAGGAGAAATATACAAAACACACTCAAGAAACTCCTCAACATTATAACCCTTTGTTCAGTAAACTGAATTTACCATATGCTCAACACTTTATACTTAAACATTTTCAAAATTTGTCACTATATCATTCCTAAAAGCATTCTTAACTGAAGTGTTTACAAGATTTGTGTAAGTTCTACCTTTATGATAGCTACTTTTTCAGAGAGTGCCACTATACTACAGAGAATTGTTATTGTTGTTAAGTGCCATCAAGTTGAGTACAGTTCATAGCAAACTGACAAAACAACAGGTCTGAACCCTGCCTACCCTCTGCAAATACCTAACACATTCAGGTCCACCCTAGAAGTCACTGTGTAAATCTACTTGGTTGAGGGTCTTCTTATTTGTCATCTCTCCATCTTGCCAAGCATGGTCCTCCTCTCCAAGGAATGGCCTCTCAGCATGCTAAAGTATGTGAGACTGTATACCTTCGTCTCCAAGGAGCACTTTGGCTGCACCTTCTCTGAGGCATACCTTTTCTTTTGGCAGTCCATGGGATGGTCTTTACTCTTCTGTAACAACACAATTCAAAGGTATCAATTTTTCTGTCATCCTTATACACTGTCCTGCTCTTAGCAGTAAAGCAAGTGATTAAAAAAACCCTGGTCTGAATCTGGCACACATTAGATTTCAAATTAACATTGTTGCTCCTCAGTGATTTGAAGACGTCCCTGACTGTTGAGTTTCCAAGCGATATATGTTTCCTGATTTCTTAACTGCTGGTTCCACTTCTATTGACTGTGTATATCCAAGTAGGAGAAATTCTGACAGTTTCAATCTTTTCTCCACTTAACGTACTATTTCCTGTTGGTCCACAGATGAGAATTTTTGTTTTGTTGACCTAGAGATGCAATCCATATGGAAGTCTGCAGTGTTTCATTTTCTTCACCAAGTGCTTCAAGTCCTCTTCACTTTCAGCATGCAAGGTTGTGTCATCTGCATATCAAAGTCTTCTTCTAATTCTGATGCTACATTCTTCTCCATAGAGTCTAGCTTCTGGAATAGTTTGCACAATGTAAAGATTAAAGAGGTACAATCTTAATACACATCTTTCTTAATTTAAATCATGTAATATTCCTTTGTTCTGTTTGCACAATAGCATCTTTGTTTAGGGTACATGTTTTGCATGATCTCAATTTAGTGTTCTGGAATTACCATTCTTCTCAATGTAGCCATAATTTGTCATGATCCACACAGTCAAATGCTTTGCATATTCAATAAATAACAAAGAGACATTCTTCTGGTGTTCTTTGCTTTTAGCCAGGATCCATCTTACATCAGCAATAGTATCCCTGCTGTCACAATTTCTTGTAAATCCCACTTGAATTACTGGCAGTTCTCTGACTATGTACTGTTTTATCTGATTTTTAATTATCTTCAGCATTAGTTCACTGGCATATGATATTAATATCACAAATAGTAGGAAACACCAATAGTCCATTTTTGTTAATTCTACTGCCAGTAATGGAGCACTGAGGGGCCCAAACAGATCCCCAATTCATCCTTAGGCCAATATCGCCTAAATTCTCCTTGCTATAATTTTATTCCAAACAAACATTCCACGCAACTCTGAATCAAAATAAGAGTGCCCCTCTTACAGAGCCCAACTGCATCACCAGGTTTCCAAACTTAGAATAGCAGATATGGCAAATGAGGCTGGACCATCAAATATGATAACACAAAGCAAGAACCATTGTAAGCAGATACTAGTGACTAGAAAATGAAATATGAGAAGCACAAATGTAGGAAAATTGGATATTGTTAAAAAAGAAATAGAGTGCAAAATACTGACATACTAGTTAGGTATTAGCAAAATGAGATGCACTGGCATGGGTCATTTTGAGCCAGGCAATCATATGATCTATTAAGCCAGAGATAAAAAGGTGAGGAAAAATAGTGTTACTTTTGTACTTAAAAAAGTTGTTTCTAGATCCATCTTGAAATACAATGTCATGAGTGACAGGATAAAATCCATATGCATACAAAGGAAGCCCAGTGAACACCACAGATATATGCACCAACAACTAAAGCCAAAGAGGAGAAACAGAAGATTCCTACTAACTTTTGAGTCAAAATTCCATCGAACATGCAATCAAGATGCATTAATAATAATGTGTGACTGGAATAGAGAAGAAGGATCAATATTTGGAAAACTGGACTTGGTGACAGAAATGAATATGGAGATAGAATGATAGAATTCTGATTTGTTCATTGCAAATACTTTTTATTAGAAACATAAATGCAGACTATATATATATATATGGATTTCACCTGATGGTGTGCGTAGGAATCAGATTGATTACATCTGTGGAAAGAATCACTAGAGAAGCTCAATGTCAACTGTAAAAACTAGGCCAGGTGCTGATAGGTGGAACAAACCACCTATTACCTATACACAAGTTCAAGCTGAAGAAAAAGAAAATGAAATCAAATGCCCAGCAACCAAAATTTGACCTTGATTATATCCCACTTGAATTTCAAAATCATTTCAGGAACAGGTTTGAGGCCTTGAATACTAATGGGTGAAGACCCGAAGAGCTGTGGGAGAATATCAAGAATATCATCCTTGAAGAATGGAAAACGTCAATGACTGGAGAGGAGATTTAAAAAAAATATAGATAGATAGATAGATAAATATAGATATACACACACTACACATATACATATATAAATGCATCATACATATATATAAAGATATAAGTACATACATGTATATAAAGACATAAGTACATACATATATAAATATAAATATACAATATATATTTATATACATATACATATACACATACATACACACACACACATATATATATATATATATATACTGTTTCCTCAAAGACAGCCAAAGGGTTTTAAAAACTCAATACTCATTGCCATCAGGTTGGAAATTTGTCATAGCTAACAATTTGTTGGGGTTCAGAGACAGTAAACAATCTGCAAAGAGATTGTTTATATTTTCCCACTGAGCTTCTGGTGAATTTGAACCACAAGAGAGGCCTGGTCTTTGGGATAACAGCACAAATCCCTACAAATCCCGTAAGTGTTCCCTTAGCTAGTGGAATATCATAAGCAAAATCTTTTAAAAAATTATTATGAAAAACATGTATGAGAATACAAAAGGGTGAGGGTTGGGAACAGAAAGGTGAGGATGACCAGGGATACAATTGCAGGGCTGCACAATTTGGTGGACAAGGGGAGTAGGTGAAGGAAATGAGAAAGATCCAGTGGGGACCAGAAGTGACAGGGTAATGGTGAGCATAGTCCAATAGTGATGACTTTCTTTTTTTTTTTTTAACAAATAAATTGTGTTATTGACTTGTGGGTTTCTCATTTGGGAATGGGGCACAGCTTCTCTGGCTTCTTCATGCTCAATGGGGGTGTTGATGTGAAGGGGCAAGGGGGGAGGGGAGCCCACTTTAACGCCTTAGTGGTGGTCCTGAGCTGCTTCCCTTCTTGTTTTGTTATAAGATATTTTCCTGACATTTACTGCCCTCTGGACTGCAAATTGTTTGCCAAGGTGGGGCCAGTGGGGATGTCTGGCTGAACGCTGAGGCTCCATCTTCCTTTGCTTCCTTAGCTGGCAGTTATATTTCTCTTTTGTCTCTGGGACTGTGTTCAGGGTTCAGGTCTGGAGTAAAACTCAGTGTTAAGGTTACCTATAGGAAAAGGAGCAAACCTAGAGAGAACAAACTTGTAAGTTACAAACAGAAGGATTTTGGAGGTATTACTTACAGGCATACTGGGGGAGAAGGTAGAGGAAGGTGGCCTAGATAGAATTCTCCGTATACCCTAGGCAGTTTTTCCCAGCAACCTGAAGTCTCTTCCCAGGAATTGGACAGGATACCCTGAGGGCCAAATGGCTCACCCAGAGGCCCGATCAGCTCACCCTGAGGGCCGAATTGTTCACCCCGAGGGCCAAAGTGTCCACCCCAGGGACTGAAAGGCACACTCTGAGGGTCATGTGACAGACACACTCTGGGGGCTGGGTGGCACCCCTACCAAAGTCCACCACCACCACCACCACCACCCACTCCCCCCACACCCCACAACCACCCCCCACCCTCACTGAGGTCTGGACCCTGTGCCTCACTGAAGACCATGGCCAGGGAAAGCACCCCCAGTTCTGGCACCACCACCATTATCCCTCTCCCCTCCACCAAGTGATTAGACTGCAATTTGAAGTTGTGTTGCCTGCTTCAGTGTGGCCTGCTGGGCCTCCTGCTCAGCATGCCATGTCTCCTGTTGCTACAATCTTAGTTCTGAGAAATCTTCCCAAAACAAGTCTATTCTGTGGCAGTGTGGAGGCTCTACTGTACCATCCTCAGGGCCCGGTGCCTGCCATCTGTTCCAGGTGGGGATATCCCTGGAGTCTGTCCATGGGAGCCTCATGGAGCTGCGGCAGTGGCATGGGCTAGGCAGTGGGGGGCTGGGAGCCACGAGACTCACCTATTCTTTGGGAATCTTTGATCTCTTGATGTTGAGCCTCAATCCATGTTGAAGACCATTAATCAACAGTTTAATTGCTCAATTATTAATAAACAGGATTGTAGAGGGCCATGGTAGCTAGTTTCTACACAGGTGGCTGTTCCTGCAGCTTCTTACATTGTTTCCAATGCCACCGCCATCTTGGTTCCATTGGCAAAATCTTTTAAAGTCATTTATTCGCAACATTTTATTATGAAACTTGTATATATATATATATATATATATACACACACAAGTTTCATAATATATATATATAAAACAAACCGAAAAAAATAGTGAATACTCCTCTGTCCTTTACCTATATTTTAGAGTTAAGATACAATAAACATGCCTTATGGTCTAGAAGATAGAATGTTGTTCTGCCAACCCAAAGGCACACAGCTACAGCAGAGAAGAAATGTGAGCAAGTGCCCTTCTGTGCATTTTACAGCCTCTGAAAACCACTGAAGATAAGCTACGAGTTGGTGCTGCTGCAATGTTTGTTTGTTGTTTTGTGGTGTTTTTGTTTGGGTTTTTTTTTTCTGTGTCAGGAACTGACCATCAGACAATGAGTTTATCTGTGCTCTAAAATAATTGAATATTGCGAACACCCTCCACTGAGTGATTTCATGGGTAGTGGCCAACAGAGAACTTTGTTAAAGTGTTTTGGGCACTTCTGCTTCATGGAAGAACCACATAATGTGCATCCCTTGCTTCCACATATGTATGTTTTCTACAATTCCATCTTTCCTTGAATGATCAGATCAACCACTCTGATGTTCCAGACGTGTGCATTCTTCATGAACACTTCTCAGACATTGTCCCACCCCTGTTTCACAGAGATGTCTATCTGGAATAAGTGCACCTCATAGGTCATCTAGTGAAACTAGGCCTGGTAGAGCTTGCATGCTCCCTTTGGCTTTCTGCATGTCTTGACTGAAGATGGCCTTCATCGTGGTGCAGGTCACTGCAGAGTCTTTGCATCTTGTTAAGGCAAATACTACAGCCTTCTATATGGAATGCATTTCAATGTCAAGAAAAGAGAAAAAATTCACCACTGAATCAATAGGCAACATCACGACAGAAGGAGTAAAAAATTAAAACTGTCAACGACTTCATCTTACTTTGATCTACAGTCAATACACTTGGAACAGGAAATAGGAGGCATATTACACTTGGAAACTCAGCAGTAAGAGACCTCTCTAAATTATTGAGGAGCCATGGTGTTGGTTTGAAATTTAAGGTACACCTGATTTAAGCCCTAGCCTTTTCGATCACTTGCTGTACTGCTGAGAGCTAGACAGTGCACAAGGATTAAAAAATAATTGATGCCTTTGAGCCGTGGTGTTGGAGTAGAGTATTAAATATACAGTGGACTGCCAAAAGAACTAAGAGAAATGTCTTGGAGAAGGTACAGTCTGAGTGCTCCTTGGATGTAATGAAGGTGATGCTTTTCTCACATATTTTGGGTATGTTTCTCTTCCTTGGAAAGAAACATTGTTCTTGGAAATGTGGAGATGTGACAAAGGACAAGAAGACACCCAATAAGATGGGGAGAGACACAGTGACTGCAGCAATGGGCTAACGTGTATCAGAAATTGTGAAGATGGCACAGGATAGAACAGGATGCAGAGCTGATATTCACAGAGGTGCAATGAGTCATACTTAAGAACACATAACAAAAAGAGGTATATTTCAGAAATCTGTGTACCTCACTTAAATACTTCAACCTGCATGTCATTAACTAGTTCAATATTCCAGCTTTGTTTTTATTTAGGTAAAGTTTTTATTTCATTTAAAATACACTGAAACTTATGACTCTTGGATGTACCATTTAATGAGTTTTGACAAAGGCTACTCTGTTTACTAAATCTTTATCAGTAAATGTATGTGCTGTTGAGTCAACTGTGACACATAGTGACCCTATGTACAACATTTCTGAACTCTACTCAATCTTGAGCCAATTTCCTAATAAGAAGGCTCTGCCTACAATGCTGAGTACTAGTCTACCCTAAGAGTGCTCTATTGTGCATAGGGTTTCTGAGGCCCGCTATTTTGGAAGTGGATGGCTAATGCTTCTCTTTTCTGTCTTAATTTGGATACTCAACTCTAGAGCAATATTTGACAGACAAGCAATTTTGCCCAAAAGAGAAGGTAATAAACACTCATTATTGTTGTTCTTCTTAGGTGCTATTGATTTGAGTATGAGTTATAGTAATATATGAACAACAGATCTGAAGCCTATGCCATCTCCATTATCTCTGACACACTTGAGCATATTTCTGCAGCTCATTTCTCATAGTCTCAATCCATCTTGCCGAGGATCTTCTTCCATTTAGTTGACCCTCTTCCTTTCTAAGCATGATGTCTCTTTCCAAGAAATAGCCTCTCCTAACAACATGTCCAAAGTATGTGAAATGAAACTGCCATCCTTGCCTCGAAGAAGCATTCTTGCTACACTTTTCCATGGCAAATCTATTTGTTCTTTTGGAAGTTCATTGAATATTCACTGCCCACATCCACTACCACAACAAATACACACTGATAGTTCCTTAAATGTTCTGTTTAAAAGTATGTTTGTTTGTGAACATTTTATATATTATCATGCAAGAAGGGTTGATGTTTATAATTATATTCACTGTTCTGGTGCTTCATTCAAATGCATTTCAGGGACACAAACAAAATCATCCATCTTTAAGAATGTCATGGAATAATTCTCCCCAAAATTATGTTTATTGCCAGATAAAAATAAAATTAAATTAAATGTTGAAATTAAATGTTGTTGTTGCTGTTATGTGCTGTCAAGTTGACCACAACTCAGAGTGATCCTATGCACAAAAGCTATGAACCCTACTCTATATGCCAATCCACTGTCTCTGACACACCTAGCCTCATTACCCTAATTATCTCATCCAGGGTCTTCCTCTCCTGTGCTGCCTCCTGATCCTTACAAATATGATGTCTTTCTCCTAGGACTGGTCCCTCTTGGCAGCATGCCAAATGTATGTAAAATGGAGCCTCAAAGTTATTGCCTCCATGGAACAGCTTGGCTTCACCTTCTCCAGGACAAATCTGTTAGTTTTCCTGGCAGTCCATGGTTTGTTCAGTACTCCTTGCTAGCACCACAATGCAAAGCATCAATTCTTATTCTATTCTCTTTGGTCATTGTCTAGCACTTTGCTACATAACAGGAAATTGCAAAGTCTATGGACGAGATCAGGCACATCTTTTCTCAAAACTAACATTGTTGCTTTTTTGAACTCCTGAAGGGTCCCAGAAAGCAGATTTTCCTAATGCAATTTGCCTTTTCATTTTCTGACTGCTGGTGCCAAGAGTGTTGATTGTAGAACCAAGCAAACTGAAGCTGTTAACAATCTCAATTTCTTCTCCATCTATCATGATGTTGCCAATTGACCAGTGATGATAAACTTTGTTCTCTTGATAGTGAGCTTCAATTCATATTTCAGGCTCCAGTCCTTGACCCTCTTGTAGCAAGTGCTTCAGGTACTCCTCAGTTTCAGTTGTGTCATCTGCATAACACAAGTAGTTGATGAGTCTTCCTCTAGTCTTTATGCCACATTTATCATAAAGTTCAGCTTCCTGAGTGATCTATACTGTATACAGATTGAAAAGGTATGGAGACAAGACACATCCCTGATGCACTCTTTTTTCTGATTATGAACCATGCAGTGATTCTTTGTTCTGTCCTGGGAACTGCGTCCTGTTCCAACTATAGGTTTCACATGAGCGCAGTCATATGTTCTGGGACTCCAATCCCTCTGAGTGTTGAGCACAGTTAGTAGTGGTCCACACAGTCAAGTGCCTTTGAATAGTCAGTGAAACACATATAGTCAGTTTTCTGGTACTTTCTGCTTTTAGTCAAGACCCCTCTGATATTTACTATGATGTACCCACTGCCATTGCCTCTTCTAAACCCTGCTTGTATTTCTGGTGGTTCTCTGTCAATGTACATTGTCATTGTTGGATGATCTTCAGCAGGATTTTGATTGTGTGTGGTATTAGGAATATTATTCAATAATTTTATACTTTGTTGGATACCTTTTATTAGAATGGGAATAAATAATAATCTCTTCCAGTCAATTGGCAAGGTGGTTTTCCTCCAAATTTCTTGACATAACTTGGTGAACATGTCCAACGCTGTGTCTGTTTGTTGAAATATATCAGTTGGTATTCCATCAATTCGTGGGAACTTATTTTTTATCAGTTCCTTCAGAACAGCTTGAATTCCTTCCTTCATCACCATTGCCTGTTAGCCATATGTTGTTTCATGAAATTTTTCTGTACAAGCCAGTTCTTTTTGGTACATTGACTCCGTGTACTTCTTCCATCTTATTTTGATGTTTCCTGTGTCATTCAATAGCCTGCCCACAGCATCCTTAAATATTGCAGCTGAAGGCTTGAATTTGTTCTTCAGTTCTTTCAGCTTAAAAAATACCAAGTGAGGCATTCTGTCTATTTTTTTTTCTGACTCCAGCTCTTTGTACATTTCATTGTAATATTTTCCTTTATCCTCCTGTATGGTCCTTTGAAGTCTTCTGTTCAATTCTTTAAAGTCTTTATTTATTTTTTCACTTTGCTTTGGCTTCTTAGCACTTTAGTACAATATTCAGAGTCTCTTCTAACTTCCATCTCAGTCTTTTCTTCTTCCTTTGTTATTGTAATGATCTTTTGCATTCTTCATTGACAATTATCTTGATATCCTTCCATTGCTCATCTGGCCTTCTTGCATTTGGTGTCAAATGCCTCAAATCTGTTCCTAGAATGGTTTTTAATTTAGGAAGGAAAGGTTCAAGATCAATTTTTACTTCTGTGGATTTGATTTAATTTTCTTTAGCTTCAGTTTGACCTTGCATAAGAATAGTTGTTTGTTCCACAATCAGTACCTGGCCTAGTTTTCACAGCTTAATTGAGCTTCTCCAATGATTCTTTCCACAGGTATAGTAATTCTGATTCTCATGCAGACTATTGGATGGGGTCCATGTGTACAGCCACCATTTCTATTTTTTACAAAATATATTTGAAGTGAATAAATGATTGACTGTAAAAAATTCTATCATTTTATCTCCAACCTGGTTTCTGTAATCAAGCTTATGTTTTCTGACAAATGATCCTTTTTTTTTCTGTTCCCAACTTTTCCATTCCAGTCTCTTATTATTATTATTAGTGAATAATAGTTGCATGGTTGATCAATTTATGACTGCCTGCAAAATTTGCTAGAAATCATCTATTTCCTCTTTTTTTGGCTCTTACCGTTAGTCCATGTATTTGAATGATGGAGGTATTAACAGGTGTGTTCCTTATATATGCATGTGGATGCTATCCTGTTGCTCACAACATTGTGTTCCAAGATGAATTTAGAAATGTTTTCTTTTAATTACCTGGGATTTTTTTATTTCCCCTCCAACAACCCTATTTTCCTCACCTTTTCATTTCATCTCACCAATGCCTAGTATGTCAATATTTACGTATTCCATTTATCTCTTAACAATGTTCAATTTTCCTACTCTCATGCTTCCCAAAATTCCACATTCCAATCATGAGTGTCTGTCTGCTTGAAACTCTTCCTCCTCTTTTGTGCTTGCCAACTTGAGGACTAGTTGTTGTTGTTTTGTGCCATCAAGTCACCTGTGACCCACAGAAACCCTGTGTACAGCAGCTCTGAAGCCAGTCTCACTAATTCCAACACATCAAACATCCATTGCCCCAGTTACTGCATCAATACATCTCATCTGGGGTGTTCCTCTCTTGTGCTGTTTCTTTACCAATCCGAGCATGATGTCCTTCTCCAAGGACTGGTCTTTCTTGGCCAAGTGCCAAACCTAAAATACTAGTCTCCAAGGAAAAACTTGATTTCACCCTCTCCAAGACAGACCTATTTGTTTTCTTGGCAGTCAATGATATGTTCAAGACTCTTCTCCAGCACCACAACTCAAGGACATCAATTATTCTTCTGTCATCCTTAGTCATAGTCCAGCTCTCTTATGCATAGCAAGTAATTGCAAAGACCACAGCCTGGATCAGGTGCATCTTAGTCTCTAGATTGACATGATTTCTTTTAAGTACTCTGAAAAGGTCTCTGACAGCAGATGTATCTAATGAAATTCATCATTTGTTTTCCTGAGGACGAGTAGTAGATAAAAAAATTGAACTTCTTAAAAAAAATTCAAATTCAAACTTAATGCTGTAAAGTCAAAACTCATAACTAACCTCTTAGCAGGTTGTTATAGGGTGAAAAATCACACAAAAGGAGATTGCCCATCTTTATCCTGAGAAACCACTGGTATATTTGAACAGCCAGAAATCCATGGCTTTGAATTAGCAGCCCAAATTCCTATGGCTATTGAGGGTCCTCTCTCTCCCTCAAGCTGTATTTTGAAGGTAGTGTACATGCCAAAAGTATAGGGGTTTTAAAGTTCCTTCTAAGTTCTGTGGATACTGTTGTCATACAAATACATTTCAGGCACAGAAACAAAATCAGCTATATCTTAATGTATAGTGTGGATTATAGTCCCCCCCAAAAAAGGATTTATTACCACAAAAAATACTATTTTATAATTGTTGTTGTTTTTAAATGCTGTCGAGTTGTAGACAACTCATTGTCAGTGACACTATGAACAAACACTTGTATAACTTTCATCATTTCTCCATCTTCACAGAGTTTCCAGAGGCAAGCTATTTTGGAAGTGGATTCCAATCCTGCTTTCAAGCTTGTTTTAATAAAGGAGCTCCACCAAACACTGTCCACCATGGATAACCATTATCACATTTGATATGATGAAAGTTATACAAGTGTTCACATCTTTCATTAATAGGGTCACTATGAGTCATCTACTACTAGACAACACTTAACAATAACAAAAACATAATGAGAGCTCTGTTGGCCTAGTGGCTAGAAAGTTATGCTACCAAACCAAAAGTGGGTGATTTTGATCTGTGGCCTTCAGGACTGGTTTTAATTGGTTTTGGTCAGACATTCTTCTAAGTAGTATAGCATTGGTCTGTCCATTTGCTGTACAGAGGTAACTTGTGGTTGCTGTGATGTTAAACAGTGTGACAGTGATGTGTCAAATGTGATAATGGTTACCCATGGTGGACAGTGTTTGGTGGAACTCCCTGATTAAAATAAGCTTGAAAGCATGAGTGGCATCCACTTCCGAAACAGCTTGCCTCTGGAAACGATGAAAGTTTTGGACGTGTTCAGGCCTTTTGATCACTGGGTAGCTATGAGTTGTCTACCACTCAATGACCCTTAACAACAACAACAACAACAGCAACATTTTATAGTAGATTTAAAAATGGAAACTTGCACCTCATAGTTCGTTCTAAATCTTTACATCCAATCTTTCTGCACTCTATGCATTTGAAATAAACTGCTGTTGTTATGGGCCATTGTTTCTGACTTGTAGTGACCCTGTGTACAACAGCTGTGAATCCTGGTCTATCTTGAGTCCATTTTATTGTCTCCTAAACATCTACCACCTTTACTCCAATCACTGGGTCAATCCATCTTATCTAGGACCTTTGTCTCTTACACTGTCTCTCTACCCTTCCAAGCATGATACCCTTCTTCAAGGACTGGTTCCTCTTAGCAACGTGTCCAAAATATGTGAGAAAAAGCGTCAAAACCTTTACCTCCATGGAGCAATCTTGTTTCAACCTCTCTAGGACAGGCTTATTTGTTCTCCTAGCAGTCTATGGTATACTCAATACTCTCTGAAGCACCACATCTCAAAAGTATAGATTCTTCTTCTGTCGTGCTTTCTCATTGCCAATCTCTGTGATACATAGCAAGTAATTGCAATGACCATGGCCTGGATTAGTGACACCTTAGTCTCTAGATTGGCATAATTACTCCCCATGATTTTTTTAGTGGCTAATTTTTTAGTTGTTGTTGTTAGCTGTACTCAAATCTAGTACAACCCATAGCAGCCCTATGAATAACAGATCCAAACTCTGTCCTATCCTATGCCATCTTCAGACTTCCTGACACACTAGAAACCCACTGTGGCAGTCACCGTGTCTGTGAATCCACCTCATCCAAGGTCATCTTCTCTTTACCCAACTCTCCACTTTTCTGACCATTATGTCACTCTTAAAGAAATAGCCCCTCCTGGCAATCTGCCCAAAGTAGGTGAGGCAAAGCTTTATAATTTTTGCCTCCAAAGACCACTCTGACTGCATCCTTTTCAAGTCATATTTGCTTGCTCTTTTGGAAGTTTTGGGATGTCCAGTACTCTTCTCCAATACAACTGCTCAAAGGCATCAATTCTTCTTCTGTCATCTCTATTCATTGTCCAGTTCTCAGAGTTGTAGCAAGTGATCTTAATGATCATGGTCTGAATCAGATGCACCTTAGTTCTCAAACTGATGTCATTACTCCTCAATATTTTGGAGAGGTCCCTAACTGTAGGCTTTCACAGCACAATATGTCTCCTGAATACCTGACTGCTGGTACCAAGGGTGTTAATTGGAGATCCAAGTAAGACAAAGTTATTGAGCATTTCATTCTTTCATCTCTCTATCATAATGTTGCCTATCCATTCAGTGGTAAGAATCTTTGTCTTTTTTACATTGAGATGCAATCCACACCAAACACTGTATTCTTTGTTCCTCTGCAACAAGTGCTTCAAGTTCTCCTCATTTTTAACAATAAGGTTGTGTCATCTACATATTACAGGTCTCCCTCCAATCCTGATTCCACGTTCCTCTTAAGAGAGTCCAGCTTCTCGAATAATTTGCTCAGCATACAGATTGAATAGACAAGTAGAGAAGGAATATAACCCTGGTGCACTCCCTTCTTAATTTTAAACCATGCAGTGTTTCCTTGCTCTGTTCACACAATAGCCAACTTCGAGGTCTAAGTATAGGTTTCACATGAATACAATTAAATGCTCTGAAATTCCCGTGCTGACCCCCACATCTTGGGAGATTTAATGTCAGCTGAATTCAGACTCTGGCTCCTCAAGGCACAGCAGGTTTGAGGGCTCAGGGCAATTTTGGCATTCTTTTGGCCCCATCTAGGGGTCAGCATGGTGGACTTGCCAGATGAACTGGCAGTCTGGCTGAAGGACTTTGCCAGCATTTGAGCATGCCGGGGTGGTAAGACACTGAATGGCTCTTGGGACTGCGGCCCTCAGGCCAGTCTTTCATTGATTTTGTTCAGACATTCCTCTAGGTCATATAGCCCTGCTGTACAAGGTGCCATACAGTGGTAGCTTGTGGTTGCTGTGAGGCTGAAAACTGTGACACTGATGTGTCAAATGCATTAATGGCTGGTTACCCAATGTGGACAGAGAGTGGGGGGGAGCACCCAATTAAAACAAGCTTGGAAGGGGGAGTGGCTTCCAATTAAGTAATAGCTTGCCTTTGGAAACCCCATGAACCTGGAGAGACAATGAGAGACACCCAAGCATTGAGGACTCTCCTTCATAGGATCACTATGAGTTGCCTGTGACTCGAGGGAACTTGACAACAACAACAAGTAGAATTAGTGATAAATCTTGTCTGATTGTTTGGTAGAATTCAGCTGTGAGAACTCAGAAATGGACCCATGTGTTTATGGCTAACTGATATTCCATAAGTAAATAAAATCTATCAAATGGGGAAATGACAGACTTTTCAACAAATGGTGCTGGCAAAAATGAACTACTAATTTCAGAAAGATGAAACAGGAGTCACATTTCACACCATATACAAAAATCAACTCAAGGTGGATCAGAGACCTCGGAATAAAGTCCAAAACTATAGAGTTCATAAGAGACAAACTAGGATCCAGTTTAAAAGGCCTAGTCTATGATATAAAAGGACTGCCAAATACAGCCAAAAATGCACAATCCAAAGAGGATAAAATTGATGAATGGGACCCTCTAAAGACTAAATCTCTGTGCTCATCAAAACCTTTTCAACAGAGTGAAGCATTAACCTACTGACTGGGAACAAACACTTGGCAATACCATCTCAGACAAGGGTCTCATAATGGAAGTTTACAGAATACTCGCAGGCCTCTAAAATAAAAAGCTTGATAAACTAGTTACAAAATGGCAAAAGACATGGAAAGACTTTTCACTGAGGAGAACTTTCAGATGGACATCAGACACATGAAGAAATGTTCAAAATCACTGGCAATAAGAAAGGTGCAAATCAAAACCACAATGAGATACCACTTTACGCTGGTAGCAACGGCAATAACTAGCAGGGCAGCAAAGCAATAAATGTTGGGGAGGATGTGGTGACACAGGAGATCTTACAAATTGTTGGTCGGATACCGCTCTAAAAGACAGTTTGATGGTTCCTCAAAAAGCTGAACATGGAAATTCCATATGACCTAGCTAGTCCACTGCTTGGAATATACCCTGAAAAAACTCAGGCACAGAGACTTGTACACTAATGTTCATATCAGTGTTGTTCACCATAGCAAGAACATGGAAACAACCAAAATGCCCAACCACAATGGCACAGATTGAGAAATTATTTTATATTCACACAATGGAATACTATGCAGCACACAGGAGCAATGCTTTTGAAAATTGCTACTAACAAAGGAGGGACTGGAGAGCATTATGTTAAGTAAACTAAGTCAGCCTCTTAAGACCAATACTGTATAAGACCATTATTGTAGAACAAGTACAAGTATCCAAGAAGGAAGGGTGGCTTAATCATAGGGTCGCACATTTGATGGGTAGAGGGAAGGATGGTTAAAGGAAAATGGAAAGATCTAATAAAAAAATGTATACAAACTTTGTAAGTAAAGCAGTGTATAATTTAAAAAAAAAAAAGACATTCTTACCCCTGGGCCAGTTGGCAGAATCATGTTAGATGGTGAGGAGACTGAGATTGTTAACAGCTAGTTTGCTTGGCTCCACAATCAATATTCTTGGTCTCAGCAGCCAGAAATTAAAAAAAAAAAGTGATTTGCATTGGGCAAGTCTTCTGTCAGGACCTTTCCAGAGTACTGAAGAACAACAATGTCAGTCTGGAGACTAAGATGCACCTGTTCCAGCCATAGTCTTCACAATTATTTGTTCTGCATCAGAAAGCTGGACAATGCCTAGGGATGATAGAAGGTGAATTTATGCCTTTGAACTGTGGTGTGGAAGAAAAGTAAAAAATGTACCATGGACTGCTAAGAGTACAAGCATGTCCATTCTGGAGAGGGTGAAACCAGGCTGCTCCTTGGAGGCAAGGATTCTGAGGCTCTGTCTGACATACTTTGGGCATATTTCAAGGAGGAACCAGTCCTTGGAGATGGGTACCATGCTTGGGTGGTTGGAGGGACATTTCAAGAAAGGAAGATCCTGGATGAGATGGATTTATCCAGTGACTGAGGTAATGGGGGTAGGTTTGTCAGAGACAATAAGGTTGCCTCACTGTAGAGCAAGTTTCAGATCTGTTGTACATAGAATCGTTATGTCGTTAAGTCCCAAGCAATTTGATGACACATAACTAAAACAATAAATAAAATGTTCTTTGTTTCAATTTTATATTATAAATAAAAATTACATTTAAAGATAGGACTCAATTTCTGTTATAAATTTTTCTGGAGAGTTTTATTCTCTCATGTTAGATTAGACAGTAAGTATACAACCCTGATACCTACCTTACTTTACTTTATACCATGCAGTGTTACTTGCTCTGTTCGGACAACTGTTTCTAGGTCTCTACACATATTTCACATGAGCACAATTACCGTTCTAGCATTCCCATTCTTCTCAATGTTAACGATGATCAAATGCCTTTGCATACTCAATAAAACACGAATAAGTATCAGTCTAGTATTGTACACTTTCAATGAAGCTTCATCTGGCATCAGCATTGATAACTCTGTGCCATAGCTTTTTCTGACTATAGTTTAATTTCTGGCAGTTCCTTTGTTTTGTTCCAGCTGCTTTTGTGCAATCTTCAGCAAGATTTTAATGATGCTGAATGGGAATTCCAGAACATTTAATCGTGCTAATGCGAAACCTATACTTGGACCAAGAGGCAGTAGTCAGAACAGAGCAGGGCAATACTGCATGGTTCAAAATTGGGAAGGGTGTACATCAGGGATGTGTCCTGTCTCCATACCTTTTCAACATGTATGCAGAGTAGATTATCTGAGAGGCTGGGCTCTATGAGGAGAAGCATGGTGTTAGGATTGGTGGACGATCTATCAACAATCTGCGTTATGCAGACGACACAACCCTGCTCGCTGAAACTGAGGAGGACCTCATGCACTTACTGCAG
>NW_006399858.1:1114378-1119636 GCF_000299155.1 Elephantulus edwardii
TGTATGCAGAACAGATCATCTGAGATGCTGCTCTGTATGAGGAGGAATGTGGCATCAAGATTGGTGGAAGAGTCATAACCTGTGTTATGCAGATGACACAACCCTGCTTGCTGAAACTGAGGAGCACCTGAATTGCTTGCTGCAGAAAATCAAGGACTGCAGTCTTCAATATGGATTGAAGCTCAATATCAAGAAAACAAAGATTCTCACCACTAAGCCAATTAGCAGCATCCGTATGGATGGTCAAGAGATTGAGATAGTTAACAGTTTTAGTTTGCTTGGTTCCACAGTCAACACTCTTGGTAACAGCAGCCAGGAAATCAAGAGACGAATTGTATTGGAAAAGTCAGCTGTCAGGGACCTCTCAAGAGTACTGAAGTGCAACGATATCAGGTTAGAGACAGGTGTGCCTGATCCAGGCTATAGTCTTTGCAATTATGTTCTATGCATCAGAGAGTTGGACAGTGAATAAGGATGATAAAAGGAGAATTGATGCCTTTGAGTTGTGGTGCTGGAGAGATGTGCTGAGTATACCATGGACTGCTAGGAGAACAAACAGGTTTGTTTTGGAGAGGATGAAGGCAGAATGGTCCTTGGAGTCAAGGATTCTGAAGCTTTGTCTGACATACTTTGGGCATGTTACAAGGAGGGAATGGTCCTTGGAGAGGAACATCATGTTTGGGAGAGTGGAGGGACGGCACAGGAGAGGAAAGACCCTCGATGAGATGGATCGATTCTGTGCGTGGAGTGGTGGGAATGAGTGTGTTTGAGACAGCGAGGTTGGCACAGGTTAGAACGGCGTTTAGGGCTCTTGTACATAGGGTCACTATGAGTCACAAACGACTCAATGGCACGTAACAACAACAACAACAATCCTTGGAGAAGGGCCTCATTTTGGAAAATTTAGAGGATCAACTAAGGAGAAGACATTCAACAAAATGGATTGGCATGTTGACTGTAGCAAAAGACTTAAGTATATTGGAGATGTTGAAGATTGCTCAGGTTAGAGCCAGATTCACATCTGTTGTTCAGAGGGTCTCTATCAGTAACAATCAACTGATGGTGCATAACAATAACCATGTAGTTATTGGTCCATTCAAGTTTCCTTTGTTATGCTAACTAGTCCAGGCCCAAGCAGGATGAATTGTAATCCAAGTTTAAAAACAGGAGATGAAACACAGAAATATTTAAACAGAGAAAGACAGCTCTGTCTCACATACTTTGAGTCTGTGGCCAGGAAGGATCAGTCCTTGGAGAAGGACATGATGCTTGGAAGAGTGGAGGGACAGTGCAGGATAGGAAGTCCTAGGATGACATGGATTGACTATAGAATTGGGATTAGGTCTGTGGGAGAAAATGAGTTTGGCACAGAATATGGTGGGGTTCAGAGCTAATGTATACGGTTGCTATGAGTCACAGCCTTGATGGCATATAACAACAACGACAGAGTTTAGAAGGAATGGAAGGAACAAAGTTCTCTGACTATAGCATAATTCAAAACTGATTATAGATAAATCTTTGCTGAAATCAGAGGATACCAAAATTATACTTATTTTTGTTTTAGTGACTCTGCAAAGGCATTTGACTAAGTGGATCATAAAAAAATATGGCTAACACTGAGAGTGGGAATTCCAGAACATTTCATTTGTGCTCATTTGAAACCCACATCTAGATCATGAAGCTATTGTGCAAAGGAAGGGAGCTCTGTGTGGTTTAAATCAAGAAAAGTGTACATCAGGGTGATATTCTTTCTGCACACCTTCCTGTAGGCTTCAAACTGTATGCTGAGCAAATCATTCAAGAAGCTGGAATTTATGAGGAAAAATGTGGCATCAAAGTGGAAGAAAGATTAAATAATAGTCCTAAATAACATCTTGAGTTATGTAGGGTACTCTATCTTAATAGCTGAAACTAAAAATCACTTATCTGCTGCAGAAGATAAAAGATTATAGTCTTAAATAAAATTAAAAAAATTCTGATTTTCTAGATCAATAGGCAACATCACAAGAGATAATGAAGAAATGAAAACCGTCTAATGTTTTATCTACTTGAATTAATAATCAGCATCCTTGGTACCAGTCAGCACAAAGTCAATAGATTTATTATATTGGAAAGACCTGCTTTCTGAGGTGTCTCCAAAGTGCTGAAGAACAGTGGTGTCATTTTTAAAACTAAGGTCTTTCAGTCTAAAGCCATCATCTTTGCAATTGTTTTCCTATGTATCTGAAAGCTGGACAAAGAAGAAGATTGCAGAAGAATTGATAACTTTGAATTGTGGTGTTGCGGAAGAGTACGGAATGCCCAAGGATAAAAAAAGAACCAACAAAAACAAAAACAAAAAACCCACATAAACCAAGCAAAATGTCTTGGTAAATATTCAGTCAGGGTTCTTTTTAGAAGCAAGTATTGTAAAAGTTTGCTTCACATACTTTGGACTTGTTAGGAAGGGGTAGTGCTTGGAAAGGTGGAGGGTCAGAGAAGTGGGAGAAGGCCCTCAAAGAGATGGGTTGACATAGTGACTGTAGCAATGGGCTCAAGTAGCAGAAATGATGAGGATGACAGAAGATAGGGCAGGATTCAAATTCATTGTTCCTTAAGTTAAGTCATAGTTGACTAGACAGCTCCTAACAACAACAACAAAAGACAGCATAACTCAAACTCATTGTTGTTGAGTCTGAAATGACTCCTAGTTGGCCCTTCACGGGATTTCGAAGACTCTAAATCACGCAGGAAGGAAGAAACTGGTGGGTTTGAACTGCCTGAGGTTCATAGTGTTTGGGTTACCCGTGCAACTCTCTAAAGACTAATCCACCAGGACTACCTAATTATATTATAGAAAAGTGTTAAACGAATGAATAGAAAGGCAATATGGAGTAAGGTGGGAGTTACTGGAGAGAATCAGTTTGATTTGTGAGTCATGCATTATTTTCTACTTTCCCGAACTTTTTTTTTAATTGCCCAAGGTTATATATTTATTTATTTACTTTTGTTAAGATTTTAATGAAAGATTACAGGGAACTTGGATTTCCATTCTTTCATTGATGCGTATTTTTTTCTATGCCCGTTCTCCTCCTCCCCTTAGTTCACGATTCTCTTTGAGAAGAAAGAAGAATTCTTTCATTGTTATACAATCCTTGCCACCTCCTCCAGCCCACTTTACTGTGCAGCTCTTATTCTGGACTTTTGCCATGCAAACAATACTTAACCATATATTCTTTTTAAACAGTTCTCTCCCTCTTCCGTTTCAACACAGCGTACATTAGTTATCCCCTCTTTTCTTAGTTTCCTCCCAAACCCAATGTCAGTCCTGTTTTATAACAGTGGCATTATTCAGTACTTGTTCTTTTGTGATTGAGTTGTTTCACTCAGCATGATGTCCTCCAGGGTCACACATTTTGTATAATATTTCATGAATTACTTGTTTTTCAATGTTGCATAATATTCCATTGTGTGAATATACCACAGTTTCTCTATCCATTCATTTGTTGATGGTCTCTCGGGTTGTTTCCAACTCTTTGCTATTGTGGACAAAGCAGCAATAAACATATGTGAGCATATGTCTGCTGGGGTTGCAGTTCTGGTTTCTTTAGGATATATTCCCAGTAGTGGAATTGCTCGGTCAAATGGTATTTCTATGTCTAACTTTTTGAGAAAGAGCCATATTGCCTTCCACAGTGGTTGCAACATTTTGCACTCTCACCAACAGTAACTAAAATTTACAGTTTATCCACAACCTCATCAGCATTTGTTGTTTGCTGCCCTGTTGAATTTTGCTATTGTTACTGGGATAAGGTAGTATCTCATAGTTGTTTTGATTTGCATCTCTTTTAGAGCTAGCTAGAGATTTTGAGCATTTCTTCATGTGTTTATTTGCCCTCTGAATGTCTTCTTTGGTGAAGTGTCTGTTCATATCCTGTGCTCATTTTTCAGTTGGGTTGTTTACCTTTATCTTTCTGTGGTGCTCAAGTGTTTAATAAATTCTAGATATAAGTGCCTTATCAGACATGTCATTACCAAATATTTCTCCCAGTCTGTGGTTTTCCTTTTTACTCTGCAGGAGAAGTTTTTGGATATGTATAAGGATCTTATTCTTAGAAGATACCATTCATCTATTTTATCCTCTCCTGCTTCTAGGGTTTTCAGGATGCTTGGAAGACTGTTCATGTTATGGATTAGGACTTCTAGAGTTCTTCCAAGCTTTTTTCTAATGATGTTTATGGTCCTTGGTTTTAGTTGTACATGTTTGATCCACTTTGAGTTGGTTTTTGTATGGTGTGAGGTGTGGGTCTTGCTTGAGTTTTTCTGCAAATAGTTTTCCAATTTTGCCTTTTCTATGTTGTTGAAGAATGAAATTGATATTTGTTTTGGGATTGCATTGAATGTGTGAATTGTCTTTAATAGTATTTTCATTTTTGCAATATTGAGTCTTCCTATCAATGAGCAATGGATATTCTTTCACTTTTCCAGGTCTATTTTTGTTTCTTTTAGTAATGTTTTATACATTTTTTAATAGATGCTTTGTGTTTCTAGTTAGATTTACTCCCAAGTATTTAATCTTGTGATTAACAGTTGTGATGGGTATTGTTTTTCTTAACTCTAGCTCTGTATTCTCTTTGTCACTGTAGAGAAATCCAATTGATTTTTTTATGTTGATCTTGTATAATGCCACTGTTGAATTGGTCAACTATGTCCAGTAGTTTTCTTGCTGAGTTTTTAGGGTTTTATAAATATACTGGCATATCATCTGCATATAATTTTACCTCCTCTTTACCAATTTGGAAGCCTCTGATTTCCTTCTCTTGTATTATTGCTACCATTAAGACTTCTAATACAATATTTACTAGGAGAAGTGATAGTGGACATCCTTGCCTAGTTCGTATTCTCAAAGGGAATGCCTTTAATCTCTCTCCATTGAGAATAATGTTGGCTCTCCGGTTTGCATATATACTTTTTATTATGTTGCCTATAAATATCTCTGGGATAGAGTTGGTTTACTGTGTGATTTAATTTTTCACCGTATTTGCTGAGTTTCTTTCTGGTTGTACTATCTTTTCTTGAGAGGGCTGTATTGACGTCTTCAACTGTTAATAGTGATTTTGTCTATTTCCATTTTCAGTTTTGTTAATGTGTGTTTTCTATATTTTGCAGCTTTATAAGATAGCACATGTTGTTGTTGTTGTTATGTGCCGTAGAGTCGTTTGCGACTCATAGCGACCCTATGCACAACAGCCCTAAACCCTGCTCTATCCTGCGCCAAC
>NW_006399858.1:1119736-1129506 GCF_000299155.1 Elephantulus edwardii
TGTTCACAGCTTCAGTTTGCTCGGCTCCACGGTCAACACTCTTGGCACCAGTAGCCAGGAAATAAAAAAAAAAAAAACGTATTGCGATGGGAAAGTCTGCAGTTAGGGACCTGTCTAAAGTATTCAAGAGCAACGGTGTCTCTCTGGAGACTAAGGTGCGCCTGATACAGGCCATGGTTTTTGCAATCACTTGTTATGAATCAGAGAGTTGGACTATGATTAGGGAGGATAGAAGGAGAATCGACGCCTTTGAGCTGTGGTGCTGGAGAAGAGTACTGAATGTACCATGGACTGCCAAGGAAACAGATTAATCCTAGAGAAGGTTAAACCAGGCTGCTGCTTAGAGGCAAGGATTCTGGGGCTTCGCCTGACATACTTCGGACATGTTGTAAGGAGAGACAGGTCTTTGGAGAGGGACATCATGCTGGGCAAAGTGGAGGGACAGTGCAGGAGGGGAAGACCCTCTATGAGGTGGATTGATTCAGTGACTGGGGTACTCAGGATGTGTTTGTCAGAGGCAATGAGATTGGCACAGGATAGAGCAGGGTTTAGGGCTCTTGTACATAGGGGTTGCTTTGAGTCGCAGACGACTCGACAGCACATAACAACAACAACAACAACAACAACAATGCATCATTTTCAGACTACTAAAATCATCTCTTTTGGAATGCAAACAAATATGAATCTCTTTCAATCAATTGGTCGGGTCTTCTAAATTTCTTGAAACAATCTAATGAGCACTTTTGAATCTATATTTCTCTGTTGAAACATGTCAATTGACAATTTCTAGGACCTTATTTTTGGTCAGTGCTTACAGGGCAGATTGATCTTCTTCCTTCATTACCATTTGTTCTTGGTCATATGTTACTTCTACAATGGTTTAGTTGTAACCAATTATTTACAGTATAATCTTTTTTTATGATTTCTACATCATACAAGAATTTGTTCAGAAAATCCTTCAGTATTATAACTGGAGGCTTGAATTTGTTTTTCAGTTATTTCAACTTGAGGGAATCCTCAGCATGCTCTTCATTTTTGGTTTTCTAATTATAGCTCTTTATTTAGTAATTCTTTGTATTCTCTAGCTGCTCTTTGAAATTGTCTGTTCATATCTCTTACTTCACAATTATTCCATTTATATCTCTCTATTCCCTCACAAGTTTCAGAGTCTCTTCTAATTACCTTTTTTAACTTTACAACATTCTTTTTCTTTTTTTCCCCCCTTGAATGTCATTGATATCATCTCACAACTCATGTGATCTTTTGTCATTAGTGTTCTGTTTCTCATATCTATTCTTGGGATAGTTTTAAATTTAGTTGGGATAGACTAAAAGTTATATTTTATTTTTCATAGAGTTCTTTAAGTTTCTTCAGCTTTCCCTATAACTACTCAATCTGTAAGTTGAGATAAAAGTTCAAGAAGCTGTACTACATGGAGCAGAATGCAACATCAAAATTTGAGGAAGACTCATAATAACACAAACATTCTTGTAGAACATGAAAACTTGAAACACCACAAAAGATAAAGAACTATCTCCTTCAAAATGGATCACAACTCAATATCAAAACACCAGACCTCACCACTAGACCAATAGGTGAATGACATCAAGATAAAGGGGAAAAGTTGAAGTTGTCAATGATTTTATTTTCTCAGATACACAAACAACATTCATAGTAGTATCAGTAAAAAAAAAAAAAGAAAAGAAATGAGAAATCAGAAGGTGTGTTACATTGAGGAAATTTGCTGTCAGGGACTTCTCCAGAGAACTAAGTAGCAAAAGTGTGAGTTTAGAGGTAATCTAATATGTCCTATGCCTGATGCAAGTCATAGCTTCCTGTGCATCTTAAAGATAGACAACAAATATGGTTGACAGGAAAAGAATAGATGTCTTAGTATTGTAGTATTTATAAAGAATACTGAGTACTCCAAGAATGTCAAAAGAGTATACAAGTCTATCTCAGAGGAAGTGGAACCAAGTTACTCTTTGCGCTGTGGAGTTGAGTACAACTCATAGAGACCTTATGAACAACAAACCTGGATCCTCAAAAGCAGGAATTTTGAAACTTCTCTAATACTTTGGGAATGTTCTTGGGGAAAAAAAGACATCATGCTTAGAAATGTAGGGGGTCAGAGAAAGAGAGGAAAATTGTCAAATTTCTCTCCAAAGAGGTAGATGGATTAAATGATGGAGGGAAATAGTCATGCTGCATAGGCCTGAGGTCCAAGAAGGGAGCACCAACATACAGGCCATTCACAAAACCTAGCCATACTAAAGGCATTGATTCTTCTTTTAGCATCCTGACTTGTTGCTCAACTTTCAGAAGCATAAGAAAGAATGTAAAAGGCCATAGATTTGATCAGGTGTACTTTAATCTATAAACTGACATCACTGTTCTTTAGGTCTTTGAAGCAATACCTGACAACAGATTTTACCAATGCAATAAGTCTTTGATATCCTTACTATTGTTATCAAGGTTATTGATTGTGTATTCAAGTAAGATAAAATCACCAACTCCTTTAACTTTTCTCTATTATGATGTGGCCTCTTGGTCTGGTAATGAAAATTGACCATTATAGTTCTCTAATTTTAACTGTTAATACATACTATGAAGAAATTTCAGGGACTTGGGCTATTTAGTTGACAGGTAAAAGACATGCAAATCTAGGGCTTCTGTCTTCCAATAGGGTGTCTTATGCATGTTATATTGTAATGAAAGAGTTTTCCCTTTCCAGATATGTACTCTCAGTGACTACAGTTGGGTTTTCCTAAATTTCATATTTGCAGAAGAAAATATAACTCCTCCAGGACAGATATTTGGCACTTATGTATTGTTAGACCCCATATCACAACTCATCTCAGGATAAATAGAGGTTTTTATTGAACAGTTATCAACCTGACAGCTTTCAAAAATACTACATTCATGTTAAGAAAAATAGTCTAAAAAGAAGTTAAACAAAACATATTTATTAAACTTTAAGAGTAGAGAAATAATATTTGTCTATTATCAGCTATGGATTATACTGGAACACCTTCAAATGGATGATGTTAAAATATAAATTATATTATTCCATAAATAAACAACACATGTGTTTGTCTGAACTACATAGATGAGAAATCTATATGTCTATTGTACTCCATCTCTTATTCTAACCCAATGTTCCCTTCAGATTACATAACATTTCTTAGTCTGACATTTTTTATTATTCATCTCTGGCAAGGAAAATAGGAAAGCATGGTAAACATTGCTTTTATGGACTTTATACTGTTCAAAATGTCCCAAAATGAATTAGTTCATGGATAGAAAATTAAATTAAGAAAATAAATTAAAAACATATCAGAAATTTGATTCTTATGGTTCTAAGATAGCTTTAAAAACATATTCCTCCTCAAGTCTATTAGTATCGGCAATGCTGTTGGACTTAAGTGGAAAATAACGGACCCAGTATCTACTAATTTATAGGCATTTCATATTTGTCAATTTTATGATAAAATTAATTGCTAAAATGTTTTATTGATAACCATGCTAGGTGATGAGTCCGCTTAGCCACTTTAATAGCTTACACTATGATTAGACCTAATGTAATCAGTCTTTGACAAAGAAATACTACTTGATTAAAAATTCAAAATAGATGATAAGCAAAGGTAATTGATAAAGCTGTGGTTAAACAGTATTTATATTTTTTGCAGCATAATAAAAGTTTATAGGCAAAGTTTAGCTAGCTAAAAAGATAGCATGTGTTCTCTATATTTTTTCCACTTGGAAATGTTTTTTTAAAAGTCTTCCTATTTAAAGTTAATAACATGTTAGTAACTGTTATTTCTTATTCACAAGTAAGAAATCAGGAATAATTGGTCCCGGTAAGTGCAAATGGTTAAGTCAAGTATTCTGCTCTTATCCTAAAGCCTGGTGGTTCAAATTCCACTTGATAGCTCTGCCATCAGTCTGACCTGCTTCTATAAGATTGTTATGTGCCATATAGTGACCTGTGATTTTGACTTTGTACCCTACTCTATCCTTAGCCAACCTCATCTTCTCTGAGACTAAGGTATGTGAGACAGAGGTTCAAAATCCTTGCCTCTAGGGAGCAACTTAGTTTCACCCACTCCAGAACAGACCAGTTTGTTCTCCTGGTAGTCCATGTTTGACACTCTTCAGGATTGAAGCCATCAGTTTTTCTTGTACTATCCTTAGTCATTATCCAGGCTCTGATGCATAGCAAGTAAATGCAAAGACTATGGCCTATATCAGGCGCATTTTAGTCTCCAGAATGACGTTGTCACTTTTCAGTACTCTGGAGAGGTCTCTCACAGCAGACTCTCCCAATGCTATTTGTCTGGATTTCCTGACTGCTGGTGCCAAGATTGTGGAACAAAACTAGCTGAAGTTGTTAACAATCTCAATCTCTTCTCTGTCTATCATGAAGCTACCAATTGACCCAGTCGTGAGAATCTTTGTTTTCTTGATGTTGATCTTCAATCCATATTGAAAACTATAGTCGTTAACCTTCCAAAGCAAATGCCTCATATCCTCCTGGATTCAGCAATCAAGGTTTTGTCATCTGCATAACTCAGATATCACATTCCTCCTCATAAAGTCCACCCTCCTGTATGATCTGTTTTGCAAATAGAATGAAAAAGTATGGAGGGAGATAGGATGCATCCCTCCCATACACTTTTTCTGATACGGAGCCATGCAGTGTTTCCCTACTCTATTATTTATTCCTGATTCAGATTTCACACGAGCACAATTAAGTGTTGTGGGATTTCCGTTCTTCTTAAGGTTGGCCACAATTTAATGTGATCAATACAGTCCAATGCTTTTCCATAGTTAATGAAACACAAATAGACATTCCTCTTGTCCTTTTTTATTTCAGCCAAGATCTATATAACGTTGACTATGATATTTATTTCTTCTTGGCCATCCACTTCTGAAATAGCAGGCCTCTGAAAACTCTATGTACAACAGAACACATGTAGAATAACAGAAAGCATAACTGAAGTGGAGCTTTTAAGCATGGAAATACAAAGGAAGAGGAAGAGTTATAAGCAGACACTAGTGATTGGTACATGGAATGTGAGAACCATGAGTGTAGGAACATTAGATATTGTTAAGGAAGAAATGGAACACATAAATATTGACATACTAGGCATTGGTGAGATGAGATGGACTGGCATGGGGCATTTTGAGTCAGATGATCATATGATTTATTACTCTGGAGATGAAAAGGTGAGGAAAAATGGAGTTGCTTTCATAGTTAAGAAAGTAATTTTTAGATCCATCTTGAAGTACAATATTGTGAGTGACAAGATAATATCCATACACATACAAGGAAATCTAATGAATACCACTATCATTCAGATATATGCACCAACAACCAGAGCCAAGGAAGAAGAAATAGAAGATTTCTACCAACATTTACAGTCGGATATCGATCTAACATGCAATCAAGATGCATTGATAATAAAGGGGGACTGGAATGCAAAAGTTGAGAATAGACAAGAATATTCAATAGTTGGAAATGGAGCTGGAGAGAGAATGATTTAATTTTGCACAATCTATGATTTATTCATTGCAAATACATTTTTAAAAAGACATAAACACAGGTCATATACATGGATTTCACCTGATGGTATGCATAGAAATCAGATCAATTACATCTGCGGAAAGAACGCCTGGAGAAGTTCAATATCAGCTGTGAAAACTAGGTCAGGAGGTGATTGTGGAACAGACCACTAGCTACTCATATGTAAGTTCAAGCTGATGCTGAGGAAAATTAAACAGAATCCAGGGGAACCAAAATATGACTTTGAGTCTATCCCACCTGAATTTAAGAATGATCTTGGGGAAAAGTTTGAGGCCTTGAACACTAATGAGCAAGGACCAGATAAGCTGTGGGAGGATAACAAGGGTATCATGCAAGAAGAGTGCAAATGATTATTGCAAAGAGAGAAGAGGAAGAAAAGACCAAAATGGATGTCAGAAGAGACTCTGAAAATTGCACTGGAGTGCAGAGAAGCCAAAGCACAAGGAAGAATTCAAGATACTAAAGAGCTGAACAGAAGATTTCAAAAGGCAGTGCGGGATGACAAAGTAAAATATTACAATGAAATGTGCAAGGAGTTGGAGTCCGAAAATCAAAAGGCCGAACTCTCTCAGCATTTCTTAAGCTTAAGGAACTGAAGAACAAATTCAAACCTCGAGTTGCTATAATCAAGGATGCTTTAGGAAGAATAGTAAATGATCCAGGAAGTATTAAAAGAAGATGGAAAGAATATACTGAGTCATTGTTGTGCCAAGAAATCTGGAGAACAACCACTTGGCCAACGGATTGGAAGAGCTCTATATTTGTTCCCGTTCTAAAGAAGGGTGACCCATCAGAGTGTGGAAACTATAGAACAATTTCATTGATTTCGCATGTAAGCAAGATTCTACTGAAGATTACCCAAAAACGACTGGAACAGCACATCAACAGAGAACTGCCAGAAGTCCAAGCTGGGTTTAGAAGGGGTCGTAGTACTAGGGATATTGTAGCTAATGTTAGATGGATCTTAGCTGAAAGCAGGGAATACCAGAGGAATGTCTATTTGTGTTTCATTAATTATGCAAAGGCGTTTGACTGTGTGGTCATAACAAACTGTGGCTGACTCTGAGAAGAATAGGAATCCCAGAACACTCGATCGTGCTAATGAGAAACCTATACTTGGACCAAGAGGCATTCATTAGTTGTGGTTTTCTCCCTGCCCACTCCTCTCACCCAATTAGCTCTTCTCTTTAAAAAGTAAAATAAAAATTCTTTCATTGTTATACAATCCCTTCCCCCAAGTCCACTCCACTATGCAGCCTTCCTTCTGGATTCCTGTCATTACAATAATATCTAATCATATGTCCCTTTTAAACAGTTATCTCCCTCATTTATTTCAATGTAGTGCACATTATGTATCCACCCCCTCTCTCTGTCTTCTGCCAACCCTGATGTCAGTCTCCTTTTACAGCAGTGGCACTATGCAGTATATGTCCTTTTGTGACTGAGATATTTCACTCAGCATAATGTCCTCCAGTGTCATCCATAATATTTCATTAATTCCTTGTTTTTCAATGCAGCATAGGATTCCATTGTGTGAATATACCAAAGCTTCTCAATCCATTCCTTGGTTGATGGGCACTTGGATTGTTTACAACTCCTTGCTATTGTGAACAATAAACATAGGTGTGCATATATCTCCTTGGGTGGTGGTTCTGATTTCTTTAGGGTATATCCCAGTTGTGGAATTTCTGGATCAAATGGTATTCCTATTTGCAACTTTTTGAGAAAGCACCATAGAGCCGTCCATAGTGGTTGAACCATTTTACACTCCCATCAGCAGTGAATAAGGGTTCCAGCTCCTCCTCAACCTCTCCAGCATTTGATGTTTGCTGTTCTGTTAAATTGGGTGAGATGATATCTCATAGCTGTTTTGATTTGAATCTCTCTTACAACTAAGGATTTTGAACCTCACTTCACGTGTTTGTTGGCCTCCTGAATGTCTTCTTTGGTGAAGTGTCTAAACAGAAGTACAAAGATCTATTCAAAGAAATTTATAAAACATTACTAAAAGAAACAAAAAGAGATCTTGAGAAGTGGAAGATCCCTTGCTCATGATTAGGAAGACTCAATATTGCAAAATGAATATGCTACCAAAGACAATTCACATGTTCAATGCAATCCCAATTCAAATACCAATCCCACTCTTCAACGAGATGGAAAAGGCACTCTCCAATTTCATTTGAAGTGGGAAGAAACCCCAAATAAGAAAAGCACTCTTTAAAAAGAGAAACAAGGTAGGAGGCATATCACTCCCTGATTTCAAATCCTACTACACTGCTGTGGTGGTCAAGATAGAGTGATAATGGTACAATGACAGACTCTTAGATCAATGGAATAGAATTGAGAATCCAGAAATTAGCCCATTTATCTATGGTCAATTGATTTTTGACAAGGAGATGAAATCATTCAAGTGGTGAAATAACAGTCTTTTAAACAAATGGTATTGACAAAATTGGAAAACTATCTGTAGAAAATGCAAGCAAGATCCACCTCTTATTCCATACACAAAAAAACAACTCAAAGTGGATCATGAACCTATGACTAAAACCAAGGACAATAAACGTCACTAGAGAAAAGCTTGGAAGAACTCTAGAAGCCCTAATCCACAACATAAATAGTCTCCCAAGCATCCTGAAAAATCTACAACAAGAAGAGGAGAAAATAGATGAAGGATAATTTTTAAGCATCACTGATGGCATTGGCAAAAATTAAAGCCTTAAGAATTGATGAAATATCAATTGACATATTCCCATAACAGATGATTCCCAGGATGTGCCCATCAGGATTTCCCAAGATATCAAGAAGACAGAAAAACGGCCAATTTGACTACAAGAGATCTGCATTTATTAGCATTCCACCCAAAAAATGTGATCCAACAGAATATTGACATATATCATTAATATCACATGCAAGCAAAATCTTGCTGTTTCCTATTAATAATAAAAAAATAAAAAAAAATTGACTAGAATAGTACATTTACAGTGAACTGCCAGAAATTCAAGCAAGATTTACAAGAGTTTATGGTAGCAAGGATTTTGTTGCTGGCATCTTATAGATCTTGGTTGAAAAGAGAGGATATATAACAAAAGGATACATATTTGTATTTTACTGACAATGCAAAGGCATTTGACTGTGTGGATTATAACAAATTATGGCCAACATTGACAAGAATGGGAAACCCAAAACACTTAATTGTGCTCATGTGAAACTTATATGTAGGTTAAAACATAGTTTTACAAAAAGAGCAAGGAAACACTATATGTTCTAAAATCAAGAATGATTTACATCATGGCTGTATCTTTCCTCTATACCTATTTGACACGGATGCTAAACAAATCATATGAGAAGCTTGTCCTTATGAAGAAGAATATGGCAACAGGATCAGAGGTTGACTGAACAACCTGTGTTATACAGATAATACAACCTTGCTTGTAATGAGTACTTGAACTATTTTGCTGCTGAAAAACAATATAGGTTGCATCTCAACAAAAAAAATTAAAATACTCTTCTCATCACTAGATCAATAGGCAACACCATGATAAATAGAGTAAAAATAGACCTTGTCAATGATTTCATCTTACTGGATTCACAACCACACTCGTAGTACTAGCAGTTTAAAAAAAATCAAAAGATGTATTACATTGAGAAAATCTGCTGTCAGAGATTCCTCATAGTGCTGAAGCACAAGGACATCAATTTAAAGACTAAGATGCACCTGATACAAACCACTGTTTCTTTGATTACTTGCTATGCATCTGAAAATTAGATAATTACTAAACTTGACTGAAGAATTAATGCCTTGGAAAGGGGGTGCTAGAGAAGAGAATTGGATATCCCACAGATTACTAAAAGAAAAAATAATATCTTGGGCAAAGTGGACCATAGTGCTCCTTGAAAGCAAAGATGGTGAAGCTTTGTCTCACATAATTTGGCCACTTAGTTTTAATGGTAGGGAACCCTGGTGGCCTAGTGGCAAGAAGCTGCACTGCAATCACAGAGGTTTAGAATTAGAATACACCAGATGTTCTGCAGGAGAAGGAGGGGCAATCTCCTCCTGTGTCTGCCAGATCTGATAAGGCCCCAGGAATAGATGGCATACCAATTGACATATTTCAGTTAACAGATGCTGCCCTGGACGTGCTCACCAAGTTGTGCCAAGAAATCTGGAGAACGACCACTTGGC
>NW_006399858.1:1139552-1147023 GCF_000299155.1 Elephantulus edwardii
TTCCATCTTCTTTTAATACTTCCTGGATCATTTAATATTCTGCCCAAAGCATCCTTGATTACAGCAACTCTAGGTTTGAATCTGTTCTTCAGTTCCTTATTATTGTTCTATCCTCTTGTTCTATTGACACTTTAATCTTTATATAGTGACCTCCCTTGTCCTATGTGATGGTCTTTGGACTGAAATTTATTTTAGAGTTTAATATAGCTACTCTTGCTTTTTTATTGTTGCCATTTCCTTGGTATATTTTTCCCACCCTTTTATTTTTAGTCTTCCTTTATCTTCACTTTCCAGATATGTCTCTTGTAAAAAGTATATTGGTGGATTTTGGTGTTTTTGTGGGGTTTTTTCCTATTCAATCTGCTACTCATTTTCTCTTTAGTGGTGTATTTAAATCTTTTATATTCAGTGTGATTATTGAGAGGCAAGGTTTTATTGCTCTGATTTTTTTTAGTTCTTTTCAGTGTTGTTTATAGTTATTTTGGTCCATGTTTCTTTCTGTGTCACCTCTGTAAGAAGGATGTCTCTCAGTGTTTCCTGCAATGCTGGTCTTGATTTTACAAACTCTCTTAGGTTCTGTTTTTCTGGGAATTTCTTGATTTCTCCTTCATATTCTATGGGCAGTTTTTCTGGATATAATATTCTTGGTTAAAAGTTGTTTTGAGTATTCAATATATGTCATTCCACTGTCGTCTTGCTCCCATTGTTTCTGCTGAAATATTAGTACTAATCTTATTTGCCCTCCCCTATAGGTTACTCTTTGTTTCTCCCTCAGTGTTTTCAGAATTCTCTCCTTATCTTTGGTTCTGACAAATTTAACTAACAATATGCCTTGGTGTTTTCCTTTTGGGGTCAATTCTATATGGTGTTTGCTCAGCTTCTTGAATATATATTCTCTCATTATTCATTCACATGGAAAGTTTTCTTCTCATTACTCTTCCAAAACTTTTTTGGTGCCTTTACCTGCTTCTTCCTGTTCTGGGATTACAATTATGTGAATATTATTTCTCTTCATACTGTCCCACATTTTTCACATGTTTTCTTTTTTTTTTCCTTTCCTTTTTGATTCTGCTTTTTCCCCCCAAGCAGATCAGAAGATCAGATCTATTTTCTTTTACACTGGTTCTGTGTTCCATCCCTTCAACTCTATTCATGTGTCTCTCCATCATGTTGACAGCATCTGAAACGTTGGACCTCATATTTTGGATTGTGGTTTGTTTGTTTGTTTGTTTTTTTCCAGATTCTCTAATGCCTCTTTTGTTTTCTCTGAATTGTTTTAGATTTTTTTGAAGCTGCTCATGTGTTTTGCTTCCAGTGTCCTGTAATTCTTCAAGTTTGTCTTTCACTCATTGAAAATATTCAATTGTTGTTGTTTTTAAATTATCTGTCAGAAAGTTCCATCATACTTTTTGGTTTCAGGAAATTCACTGACACGGTGTCCCTTTTTCTTGGTGATATCTTGCTTTGGACTTGTTTAGGGTGTGAGATAGTCTGCTTGTGACATTGCTATGGTAGAGTTTTTCATGCCTGAGGCAATAGCTGGTTCTTGATCCAAAGTCACTGCTTCAGAAGAGGGTTGGGTAGGAGCGCCTGTGGATGCATGTAGGGTAGACATAGGTGCAGATGCATGTAGGGCCAGGGGGTGGGTGGGTTTGCCACACAGATGCATATAGGAAGGGTGTTATGTGTGTCGACTTGAATACAAAACCAGAAAGCCTTGATTTTCCCCTCAAGAACTGTGTCTCCTATGTCACTTGACCTCCAGCTCTCTCCCTCCTGTAGGGATCCCACATGGTCCAGCAATCACTAGTGATATCCCCAAGTACCTCACTCACATTCCCACTCTCTTGTTTGCTCCTGGTGTGTGGGTCCTATTGCTGCATACTGCTCCCAGCATAGGCTCACTGCTCCCCACCGAGGCATGCTGCTCTCCTCTAAGGCACGCTGCTTCCCACTGAGGTTTGTTGCTGCCCACTGAGGCTAGCTGCTTCCATGGCTCCCGAACTAATTGTTTAAATCATTAATTCTCACTCAAATTCCATCTTCCAGCTTGCTCTGTGCACATTGCTCTATTTTCCTGAACTTTTTAATGAATTATTTGTCTCACTCGGTGTCACATGTCTTGAACAACATAGTTTTTAATGATGCTTTTAACTTGAGACTTAATCTTGGAAAATTATAGCTTGTAAGGCTCTGGTGGCCTTGAGACTTAACTTGATATTTAATCTTGGAAAATTACAGTTTGTAAGGTTCTAGTGGCAAGAAGCTGCCCTGCAATAATGAAGGCATGAAGTTTGAGGCCACCAGATGCTCCATGGAAGAAGGATGAGCAATCTCCTCCAGTGTAATTAATAGTCTCTAAAAACCCTCAGGTGTGTCAACTATGAGTTGGCTCCAACTCTATGGAACACAACAACAACAAGAAGAGGGTTTATATTTATAATCCAGTAGTGAAAATGCAAAACAAGTCCTGTTGGTATAATATATTGGGTTGCTAACTGAAAGATTAGCAGTTCAAATTCACTAGTTGATCCTCAGAAGAAAGATGGACAGTTTGTCCACTAAAATTTACAACCTTAGAAACCTAAAGAAGAGTTATCATGAGTCAGAATCAACTCCATGTGGTAGATAGATACTGTTTTATGTCTTTATAATGTGCTTCAGGAATAAAAAGACAAACAAAAAAAAGGTTTTCTATTTTAGAATGCCATTATTTGAGATTGTTCTGGAAATAGTACATATGTTTCAAAGCAGCTGGTTTGTTGGGCTTTTTTTGTCTATTAGGGTGTTTATTGTGAGGGAGGGGTCAAATATAAAGCACTTACTTCAAGCTGGTGTGTTCTTTCTTATGGACAAATCATTTCCTGCTAAAACATTTAATTAAGAGTGAGTCAGGATGATCCTGCCTCTGCCTGTGCCACATATAAGTGCTGAACACAGTGACAAAGTGAAGACAAGTGGGCTTCCTAACCAGGTCCCTGCCCCTGCCCATCTGGCCACCATAAAACCTACTCTTAACTTAACCAATCTTTCTTGCTCTATTTTATCGCATTCCATATGGAAAACAGTGACACACAGTGGGGAAGGGGGTGTACACAAAACACATATCCCTCAAAACAATTGGTAATTCTTGCCTCTAACAGGACTAACCTGAGGCAACTTCCCAGAAAACAGACAACTGGGAATATGAAAATCATAAGCTTGCTTTCCTAAGTGCAGGTGTTTTGTGGCTATTTTTATTAATGTTTTTTAAAGGTTGCATCCATTAGCACTCAAAATTCCATTGAGTTATAAAGCAATATAAAAGGAACAGAAGGGAGAAAATATCCAAAATCAGTGATAAAATTGTCCATTTCTTGACATCATTTTAGTTTCAGAGGCATAATAAAAAACATAATAAATAAAAAATGCAAAGGTTATGGAACATCAAAAGACCAGAACATCCATTATCATAAGAAGATGGTTTCATGGAAGAAACCTCTAAAGTAATATTGAAAAAGAAAAGACTATCACCACAGGTTATATTTAATAATAACCTTACAAAAAAAGAACAGATAAATCACACAACTAATACTGAAGGCAGAATATGCCTTAGTACAGAATCCCAGGAGAGCTTTAAGAATAAAAATGCCAGAAGGAACAAATGATGCCATTATTAATAAAGATACAGAATATTAAAGGAAAAAAAAACCTCCTTAAATTATCAGCTTTTTAAAATGCAAAGATAAAAAAATTATCAGTTAAATTTACATTAGCTACATATACTTCCTGTTTTGTTAACTTATTTTCTACATTGCTACAAATTTTGAAAAAAAAGAATTTCAGTGGTCAGTGTTTGGTGGAGCTTCCCAATTAAAACGAGCTTGGAAAGCATCCACTTTTGAAATTGAAATACCCTGCCTTCGGAAACCCTATGAATGTGGAGAAATGATGACAGCTATCCAAATGTTCGGATCATGTGCTCATAGGGTTGCTATGAGTCATCTATGGCTCGACAACACTTAAAAACAACATCTTAAAAACAGCAACAACATTATGATTAATGTCAATGTGTTATTTTTTACATCTGATTATAATTTTTTCTAAATTTTTCATGATTTAGGCGAATGTGGGACCCATATCGTTTTTGAAGCAAAGGATCTGAAGTGCTTAAACCAATTCCTTCTGCTTAGTATTTTTTAAAATATAAATTTTTCCTTGATAATATAAAAATCTAATTAAAATATTTCAAGCAGTCAATTGTTTTTTATTACCAAATGTTAAATAATAATTTTTCCTGTCTTGCTTTATATTTTCACTGAAAGGAGCTGTAGGGTAGGCATACACTGATTAGAGTGGCAACTTTTCTATTTAGGTTTATTTGGACATTTTCAGGTAAACAATTTTAGAGAAGTATTTCATTAAAAAAAATCATTGTTGTTAAGCAAATATTAATTGCATGGAAATATACCCAGGGATTTTGTAACAAGCTTCTTTTAGAAGCAATGTCTACCTGCTCCAATCGCTCTATTCAGTGAGAGGGCCTAGTGTTCCTCTCAGTGGGAGCTGCCACTGTAATGACACTTCACAGCAGAAATCCAGTTGGATGGTGCAAACTAGGATGAGAAATAATGTCTTTATGTTTAGAAAGCATCTCAAATCAGAAGGATTTCTAGTTGCAGTGAAAGAGTCCTATGATTTATCTTCAGAGGCAGCATTTGTTAACTGAACAAATTCTAACCAGAATTGAACATAAAATTACAAAACTTGGCTAGTGCCTTATTGTTGTTATTTGCCTTTGAGTCGCCTATAACTCATAGTGTCCCTATATGTACAACAGCTCTGGAGCCTGCACTGTCCTGAGCCAGTCTCACTGACTGTGATAACACCTACTCCCATTGCCTTAATTAGTGTATCAAACCATCTCCTTGGAGGTCTTCCTCTTCTGTGTTTTTCCTCCACCCTTCTAAGCATGTTGTCCTTCTCCGAGGATCAGTCCTTCCTGGCCACATGCCCAAAGTGTGTGAGACAGGGCTTCAAAATCCTAGCTTCTAAGGAGAAACTTGGTTTCACCTTCTCCAAGACAGACCTATTTGTTTCTTGATAGTTCATGGTATGTTCAAGACTCTTCTTCAGCACCTCAACTCAAAGGCATCATTTCTTCTGCCTTCCTTAGTCACCGTCTAGCTCTCTGTTAAATAGCAAGTAACTGTGAAGACCATGGCATGCATGAGTCACACCTTAGTCACTAGACTTAAATTGTTGTTTTTCAGTACTCTGGAGAGATCCCTGACAGCAGATTTACCTAATGCAATTCATCCTTTGATTTCCTGACTGTTGGTGCCAAGAGAGTTGACTGTGGAGCTGAGCAAGCTGTAACTGTTAACAACCTCAATCTCTTCTCCATTCATCATATTTCTGCCAATTGGCTTGGTGTTGAGAATCTTTGTTTCCTTGATGTTAAGCTTCAATCCATATGGAAGACTGCAATTCTTGATCTTCTGCAGCAAGCACTTCAGGTCTGCCTCAGTTTCAGCAACCAAGGCTGTATCTTCGGTAGAACATAAGTTGTTGATGAGTCTTCCTCCAATTTTGAGGCCACATTCCTCCTCATAAAGCCCAGCCTCCTGAATCATCAGTTCTGCATGTTGTTGTTGTAGTTGTTCTTATGTGCCACCAAGTTGCTTGTGACTCATAGTGACAACAGCTCTATACCCTGCTCCCATTATCCTAGTCACTGAATCAATCCATTTCATCGAGGATCTGCCTCTGTCTCTCCACCATCCCAAGCATGATGTCCCTCTCCAAGGACTGGTCCCTCCTTGCAACATGTCCAAAGTATGTCAGACAAAGCTTCAGAATCCTTGACTCCAAGGAGCAGCCTGCCTGATTTCACCATCTCATGGAAGAACATATTTGTTCTCCTAGCAGTCCATGGCATATGTAATACTCTTCTATAGCACCACAGCTCAAAGGCATCAAGTCTTCTATATTTCCTGGTCACTCTCTAGCTTTTTGATGCATAACAAGTAATTGAAAAGACTATAGTCTAGATAAGGTGCAACTTAGTCTCCAGACTGACATTGTTGCTCTTCAGTACATTGGAGAGGTCTCTGACAGCAGATTTTTCCAGTAAAATTAATCTTTTAATTCCTGGCTGTTGGTATCAAGTGTATTGACTAACAAACAAACTGAAGCTGTTAACAATCTCAATCTGTTTATTTTCTAGCATGATGCTGCCATTGCAAATGCAATGGAATGGGAGTTAAGTTAGTCTACATTAGGTTAGTTATGTTAGTGTCCTACATTGTATCTAACACAATTTCTATGATCTATAAACACTGAGTAAATGTAACCTAGAAGTATCCAATCCTTCTCCATCTCCCCAAAAAATACTGTTTCTGTAAAGAAAATGTCATACCTTTTCTTGTTGTTGATAAAAAGAAGAATGCTATTGCACTCACAATCAAAATGTCAATTGCAAGTTGTATCCTGAAGTACAGTGTTGTAACAGGATATTATCCACACACATGCAAGGAATACCTGTCAATACAACTATTATTCAAATATACATACCAATCTCGATAGCCAGAGAGGAAGAAATAAAAAACTTTTACCAAATCTTGCAGCCCATAGTTGACCAAACATTCAATTAAGAGGTGTTGATGGTAATTAGTGACTGGGAAGCAAAAGTTGAAAACAATTAAGAAGGAATGAATGATAGAAAGTATGGGCTTGGTGACAGAAATGAGGCTAGAAATAAAATATTTTCAATGATTTATTTATTGTAATAACCTTTTTAAAAATAAAACAATAACTTTACACATGGACCCCACCTGATGAAATGCATAAGAATCAGGTTAACTATACCTATGAAAGGAATCATTGAAAACGCTCAATATCAGCAGTCAAAATTAGTCCGGAGCAGACTGCTGGTCAGACCATCAGTTACTTATGTGCAAGTTCAAAGTGAGGACTAAGAAAATTAAATCAAGACCATGAGAACCAAAATATAGTCTTGAATATATTTGATCTGAATTTCACAATCATCTTAAAAATAGGTTTGGAGTATTGTGGGATGTTAGGCAAAGATGGACATGACTCAATGGGAATTAATACTACAAAACACAATGTATAGGATGTTTATATCAACACAAACTGAGTGAAAAGAAGTGTGAAATAAATGTATACAAATTTTACATGCAAACTAATATAAAATAAAGGAAAGTTTACTGAAAAAAAAAGAAAAGGAATAGATTTGGAGCATTAAACACCAATGATTAAAGACTAGATAAGATTTGTGGGCACTGACAGAGGAGAAAAAAAGAAAATAAAATGGGTGTCAGAATAGACTCTGAAAATGTCACTAGAGTACCAAGAAGACAAAACAAACAAACAAAACAAAATGGAAGATATAAGGAAACAAGAGAGTTCAGCAGAAGATTTCAAAAGGCAGCTTGAGAAGACAAAGCAAATATTATAATTGTTTTTT
>NW_006399858.1:1147123-1147666 GCF_000299155.1 Elephantulus edwardii
TCCAAAGAAAGGTGACCCAACAGATTGTGGAAATTATCAAACAATATCATTGATATCACATGCAAGCAAGATTCTGCTGAAAATTATCCAAAAAAATTTGGAACAATATGTCAACAGAGAACTGCCAGATGTGCAGGCTGGATTTAGAAGAGGTCGTGGTACTAGAATATTATAGCTAATGTTAGATGGACCTTGGCAGAAAGCAGAGAATACCAGAAGAATGTCTTTCTGTGCTTCATTGACTATGCAAAAGCGTTTGACTGTGTGGATCACAACAGGCTATGGCTGACTCTGAAAAAATGGGAATCCCAGAACATTTGATCGTGCAAATGTGAAACCTACTTGGACCTAGAGGCAGTTGTCAGAACAGAGCAGGGAGACAATGGATGGTTGAAAATCAAGAAAGGGGTCCGTCAGGGATGTCTTTTGTCTCCATACCTTTCCAATTTGTATGCAGAACAGATCATCTGAGATGCTGCTCTGTATGAGGAGGAATGTGGCATCAAGATTGGTGGAAGAGTCATAACCTGTGTTATGCAGATG
>NW_006399858.1:1151920-1152508 GCF_000299155.1 Elephantulus edwardii
GTTGAAGAAATTCCTCTCTAATCCTATTTTGTTGAGTGCTTTAATCATGAAAGGGTGTTGGATTTTATCAAAGGCTTTTTCTGCATCAATTGATATGAATATACAGAGAGCAGAAATTAGAAAATAAAAAGGTAAGCTCTTGCTCTGTATTTCTCAAGTTGATCTAACTGAAAAATAAATTTAAGCCTTAAGTTGCAACATTGAAATATTCTAAGAGTAATATATTGAGTGACCTAGAAAGTATCAAAAGAAGATGGAGAGAATACATAAAGTTACTATAGCAAAAAGAATATATTGACAGTAAAAAATTACTATCAGCATTTTACTACTAAGGAATTCTGGTGGTGTGGTGATCAAACTCTCCAGCTGCTAAACAAACTCCTAATAGTTTTGACTCATTAATTGTTCTACTGCAGAAAAGGAGGCAATCTTAGAGAAAAATGAGGCAATCTACTTCTGTAATGATTTACAGACTTGCTACGTCTATAGGAAAGCTATTCATTGTCCCATGTGTGAAGTTGCTTTAAGTTGAAATGTATTTCATATGATGAGCTTATCTTATTATTATTACTTATCAATGTAAGTAAG
>NW_006399858.1:1154566-1161360 GCF_000299155.1 Elephantulus edwardii
TGCAAGGATGGTTCAACATAAGGAAAACAATCAATGTAATTCATCACATCAACAAGGCAAAGAACAAGAACCATATGGTCCTATCAATTGATGCCGTAAAAGCCTTCGATAAAATCCAACACCCCATATATGTTTTTAAAAAAACACAGTGACCTCACACATGGTCTTTACCTCATGAATTGCATAGGAATCAAATTTGCGTAGGACAACATTTGTGAAAAATATTTTAGAGACTCTTATTATCAGTAGGTGCTATCTTTGGAAAAGACCATAAATTACTCATGTGCAAGTTCAAATTGAAGCTAAAAAAAATTATTCAATCAAAAGACAACGTTGAGTCTATACTATCTTAATTTAGAAATCATCTTAAGAACAGGTTTGAGGCACTGAATTCCAGTGACTGAAGACCAAAATAGTAGTGGGATGGCATCAACAAGGAAAAGAGCAAAAGATCATTATAAAGATAAAGAAAAAGAAAAAACAAAAAAAACCCAAAACACCCCAAAATGGATGTCAGAAAAGACAGGAAAAATTTCACTAGAGTGTCAAAAAAACCCCAAACAAACCAAACAAACAAACAAAAATACCAGTAAGAGATGAGGAAGTAAAAAGCTGAACAGAGATTTCAAAGGGCAGGTCTGGGATAAAAAATAAAGTATTATAACAAAATGTACAAAGAAACTGAAGAGGAAGATGAAAATTATTCAGCATTTCTCAAGCTGAAAGAACTGGAAAAAAAAAATTCAAGCCTTGATTTGAAATACTGAGAGATGCTATGGGAAAAATTTTGAGTGAACCAGGAGGTATCAATAGAATATGAAAGGAATTTAGTTACTTACTATGTGAAAATAAGTTAGTTGACACTGAAAAATTTCAGGAAGTGCAATATGAACAAGAGCTAATGGTAATGAAAGGAGAAGTTCAAGCTGCATTGAAAGCATTGGCAAAAAAAAAAAAAAAAAAAATCCCCAAAACCAAAAGAAGGACCCAGGAATAGAGAGGATTGAAGTTTCTGCTAATAGATACAGCCTGATCACATTCACGAGTCTATACCAGAATATTTGGAGGAAATCTCCTTGGCCAACTGATTGGAAGCGATCCATAATTGTTATTCTCAAGAACGGTGTTCCAATGAAACATGGAAATTAGCAAATAATATCGCATTCAAGCAAAATATTGCTGAAGATCATTCCAAAAGATCAAACACAAATTTATGGCAGAAAACTGTCATAAATTCAAGCTGAGTTATAGAAGTGCTGTGGCACCAAGCATATGATAAATTCCTGATCGGACACAAGTAATTGAATGAAAGATAATCTTGGATGACAATTAGCAAAGAAATATTTAGAAAAAACACCAGGAAGATAGAAATAAAAGGTTCTAGAAATGCTAAATGTTTATCACAATAGTCTTGAAATTGAAATATAAATTCCATAATAATTTATAATTAAACTTGAAAAATAAATAACAAATCTAGAGTTCATATGCCTAACGATGTGCAGAGCAGATTAGTGAAAAGATGCTGTACAAAAAGTAAGAGAGGTTAAAGGTGGGAAAAATAGGAATTATGTAGAAACAAGTTCAGAGTTTTATCTCTGGACCACCAACATACAGAGTCTAACCTCTCTCTTCTTTGTATTCATGTATCTTTACAGTGTCAATATCCAAGGGAGTTTCAAGATGCAAGATTTTCATATATCTATTTTACAGAACTTGGTTTGATGCCAACATATAGCCTTATCAAGACCGCAAATGGGAATCTGGAAGTGAAAGTTACATACAAGTAACGGGTACCATGCCTACAACTCAGAGCTTTCTGATGAAAGACTCAAGAACATAAGTTATATGACACTTAAACACATTTATTCACCAATACTTTAAAAATAATTGAATATTTTCTATGTATCATGAGTGGATCTGGACCCAGTTGTGATTAGGTGTTGTAAAAAATTGACTATGTCTCATAGTGACCCTATGAACAACAGACTGAAATCTTTCTCTGTGTTGTACACATTTTAAAACCAAGCTTAGCATACTCTTTTGGTAGAATTTCATAGGCTTTAATTTTTACAAAAGTGGAACACCAGAACTTTTCCCCTGCAGAACAGCTAGTGAATCACACATTTTCTGTTATAAGCTCACTTTTAGCCATAATGCCTGGTGGCTAGTCCTTTGAGAGCTTTACTACTAATAAGAGGCCATGTGTCTCTGTTATTGTATTGCTGTGATGTGCCATAGAGTTGCCTGTGAATCATAACGACCCTATGTACAACAGCTCTGATTCCTGACACACATACCCCCCACTCCTTGCTCTAGTAACTGTATCAATCCATCTTACTGCGGGTCTTCTTTTCCTGTGCTGTTCCTCCACCCTTCAAAGCATGATGTCCTTCTCCAAGGATTGATCCTTCCTGGCCATGTGCCCAAAATATGTGAGACGGAGCTTCATAATTATAGCCTCCAAGGAGAAAATTGATTTCAACATCTCCAAGACAGACCTATTTGTTATATTGTCAGCCCATGTTATGTTCAAGACTCTTCTCCAGTATCACAACTAAAAGACATCAATTTTTCTTCTGCATTCTTAGCCATTATCCATCTCTCTGATGTATAGGAAATAATTGCAAAAACCTTTGACTTGATCAGGTTCATCTTAGTCTCTAAATTGACATTGTTGCTTCTCAGTACTCTTTAAAGTTCCCTGACAGCAGATTTACCTAATGCAATGTGATTTTGTAAAAAATGTTTTATTTATTTTCATATAATGATAACTTTACAGTATGTTTCATTCATAAGCATTGTATTTTATACAATCTTTCATTTACATTGTGTTTCATACAATCATTCATATGTTGTTGTTGTTGTTGTTATGTGCCATCGAGTTGCTTGCGACTCATAGTGACCCTATGTACAAGAGCCCTAAATGTCATTCTATCCTTTGCCAACCTCACCGTCTCAAACACACTCATTCCCACCACTCTACTCACAGAATCGATCCATCTCATCAAAGGTCTTCCTCTCCTGTACCATCCCTCCACTCTCCCAAACATGATGTCCCTCTCCAAGGACCAGTCCCTCCTTGCAACATGCCCAAAGTATGTCAAACGAAGCTTCAGAATCCTTGACTCCAATGAGCATTCTGGCTTTGAAACCCTCTCCAGGACAAACCTGTTTGTTCTCCTAGCAGGCCATGGTATACTTAACACTCTTCTCCAGCACCACAGCTAAAAGGCATCAATTCTCTTTCTATCATCCCTAGTCACTCTCCAAATCTCAGATGCATAACAAGTAATTACAAAGACTATAGCCTGGATCAGGTGCACCTTAGTCTCCAGCCTGACAACTTTGCTCTTCAGTACTCTTGAGTGGTCCCTCACAGCTGACTTTCCCAATGCAATTCATCTGTTGATTTCCTGGTTGCTGTTACCAAGAGTGTTGATTGTGGAACCAAGTAAACTAAAACTGTTAACTATCTCCATCTCTTCACCATCCATAGTGATGCTGCCAATTGGTTCAGTGGTGAGAATCTTTGTTTTCTTGATGTTGAGCTTCAATCCATATTGAAAACTGCAGTCCTTGACCTTGTGCACCAAGCACTTCAGGTCCTCTTCAGTTTCAGCAAGCAGGGTTGTGTCATCTGCATAACGCAGGTTGTTGATGATTCTTCCACCAATCCTGATACCACATTCCTCCTCGTACAGTCCAGCGTCTCGCATGATCTGTTCTGCATACAGATTGGAAAGGTGTGGAGACAAAATATATCCCTGATGGACCCCCTTCCTAGTTTTGGACCATCCCGTGTCTCCCTCCTCTGTTCTGACGACTGCCTCTTGGTTCAAGTATAGGTTTCACATTAGCACAATCAAATGTTCTGGGATTCCCATTCTTCTCAGAATCAGCCATAGCTTGTTGTGATCCACACAGTCAAAATCCTTTGCATAGTCAATAAAGCACAGATAGACCTTCTGGTATTCTCTGCTTTCTGCCAAGATCCATCTAGCAATAACTATATTGTCCCTAATACCACGACCTCTTCTAAATCCAGCCAACACATCTGGCAGTTCTCTGTTGACATTGTTCCAAATGTTTTTGGGTAATTTTCAGCAGAATCTTGCTTGAATTTGATATTAATGATCTTGTTTGATAATTTCACACTCTGTTGGGTTACCTTTCTTTGGAATGGGAACAATATACATCCTATTTTAATTATTTTTATACTAGTTTATTTACTAAATTTGAATACATCATTTTTCACACCACACCATTCCTATTTCCCTCACCACTGGTCATCAAATTGTGTGACCCATGATTAATTCTACCCTATCACAAATCATTACCCTTTCACTTCCACTATCACACCCCCCACCTTGGATCCTCATATTCATTCTATACTCATGTTTTTATACAATATTTTTCCTTACGTGACTGAGTTAATTCACTCAGCATAATGCTCCCAAGTCCCTCCTGAGTTAGGTAGTAATTTACAAAATCATTGTTCCTGCATGTTGCATAGTACTCCATTGTGTAGTATAGCATACCATCATTTGGACATCTGGGCTGCTATGAACATTGATGTACAAGTCTCCAGTTGTGCTTCAGTTCTAATTTTCTCTGGGTATAATCCAAGTAGTGGAATAACTGGGTCATATGGAATTTCTATATTCAGCTTTTTGAGAAAATGCCAAACTGCCTTCCAGAATAGTTGTATTGTTTTACAATCCCACCAACAATATATAAGAGTTTCTTCTTGCCACATCCTCTCCAACATTCCTTGCTGCCCTGTTAAACTTTGCCACTGTTACTGGAGTGAGATGGTAACTCATTGTGGTGTTGATTTGCATCTTTCTTATTGTCAGTGATTTTGAGCATTTCTTCAATGTATCTGTTGGCCATACAAATATATTTCTCTGTGAAAATTCTGTCTTTTGCCCATTTTGTAATTGGTTATCAGTCTTTTTTTTTTTTTTTGAGACCCAGGAGTATTCTGTAAACTTTCATTATGAGACTCTTTTCTCAGATGATATTGCCAAATGTTTGTTCTCAGTCAGTAGGTTTTCTTTTTACCCTGTTGGAAAGTGTTTGATGAGCACAGAAATTTATTATTTCTAAGGTCTCATTCATCAGTTTTATCCTCTTCAAATTGTGCATTTATGGCTGTATTTGGCAGTATCTTTATACCAGAAATTAGGCCTTCTAATTTTGATGCCAGTTTGCCTCTCTTTTTTATTAAATTTTATTAATTTTAATGAACATTTACAGAGATTTTGTGTTTCCATTCATTCATTGTTGCACTATTTTCTCTAAACCCCCCTGTTTGTTCCTTTTCCCCCCTTGAAAGTCTGTTTTAATTGTCTCATTGCCTCACTGCTTGTCAAAGCCAGTTCTGATTAATCTCCTTTGTCAGTGTGTCCTTTGCCATTCCCTATCACTACTCTCAGAGAGAGACTTCATCCTGATTCATAAGGAAAAGGGGATGGCGTATTCTCTTAGCTACTTCCTGCTGAAAAGGGACGCTGTAGGTTTCAGGGCGAAGATCTTTTCTCACTACTCTAAAGGGCCCCTTTGGCAATAGGAAACACGTAGACTATTGTGGAGATAGATTTTGGAATTTAGATGCACTGTTATCAATTGTGCTTAGCCATACATGTTTATATACTTGAAGATGTGTCATGGAACTTTGTCAGCCTAGAAGACACAAATTTAGCTAACAAATTAAAAGTGCATGAGTCAAAAATTAAAAAGTAGTAATATTCCCAGTAGAGGTTCTAATAGTGGCACAAATCAAGTTACAGGGGGAAGGTAGTTCTTAAAATAAAAGGCCTATTGACTAGTACTTTGTCAATTATAGTATAAAGGTTAGGAACCACAAGATGTAGAGGCTCAATTATGTCATTTATTGTTCTTAAGTCCTGGAGCAAATTCTTAAGTCCTGGAGCAAATTCCATCTATCACTGGGTTGTTTTACAGCTCTGAAGTCCTTGCAGAGGTGGAGTATTGAACTGCTTATGAGGTTTTCCGTCAATTCCAACAAGTAAGAAATAGAAGAGCTGGGACCTCAGAAGGCTTTTAGGGCCAAATAGTAGGCTCTTGTGTTCAAGAGAAAATGAATATAGTCACCAGTAATGTTAATGCTAACTACAGCTCTTCTGGGAGGATCTAAATTGTTGAAGCGTCCTTCTTTGGTTCCAGCTGGGAGCTGGGGCCTGCCAGTCCTGTCAGCCACGAGGACCTGATGTGTTCCACCCTTGGCCAAGTGTCCTTCTGACCCACACTTAAAGCAAGTGAGTGAGAGCTTCCTCTCTACTCCCTTGCCTATCTGCGGCTTTCATCTGTGACACTGTCTGCTGAAGTGGCCCAGCTTTCCACAGTGGAAGCAATTCTGACATCCTTTATTAACTTTGGGTGGTACTGTTTATGAGTAAGACTTCTTTTTCCTGACATCAGCCCTAAACTGGCAGAAATAGCTGTCTCAATAATTTTGGTGATTATCTGGTCCCTTCTTTTCACTCTAGAACCCAAGTTGTTAAAAGAGGGAAAAATTTAAACAAATATATAACAAATAATTTTGAACATTATAATCTTTTAAGCTTAAGACTAAAAATATTAACAATATGATCATTTCCAATCCAGAGATACATGTTCCAATGCAGTTCCTATTTTCCATAAATGGTTTTGGTAAGAAGAATATTGTAAATGTGGATACATTTCCACTATTCTTCCTCCATGCCACGATATAGTGTTGTTGACATGTTGTTGTTTGTTGTTATGTGCCGTCGAGTCGTTTGCGAGTCATA
>NW_006399858.1:1162025-1175476 GCF_000299155.1 Elephantulus edwardii
TTGTGTGAATATACCACAGCTTCTCTATCCATTCGTTTCTTGATGGGCACTTAGGTTGTTTCCAACTCCTTGCTATTGTGAACAAAGCTGCAATAAAAATGGGTGTGCATATATTTGCTTGGATGTCAGTTATGGTTTTTTCGGGGTATATTCCCAGTAGTGGAATTGCTGGGTCAAATTATATCTCTATTTGCAACTTTTTGAGAAAGTGCCCTGCCATTTTCCACAGAGGTTGCACCGTTTTACACTCCCACCAACACTGAATCAGGGTTCCAGTTTCTCCACAACCTCGCCAGCATTTGTTGCTTGTTTTTCTGTTAAATTTTGCTATTTTGACTGGGTTGAGATGATATCTCATAGTTGTTTTAATTTACATCTCTCTTAGGGCTAGGGATTTTGAACATTTCTTCATGTGTTTGTTAGTCATCTGAATGTCATCTTTGGTGAAGTACCTGTTAATATCCTGTGCCCATTTTTCTATTGGATTATTTACCTTAATCTTGTTGTGGTGCTCAAGTATTTCATAAATTCTGGATATAAGTCCCTTATCTGATATGTTACTACTAAATACTTTTTCCCCATTGGTGGCTTCCCTTTTTACCCTGTTGGAGAAGTTTTTGGATGTGGATAGGGACTTTAGTCTTAGAAGATCCCATTCATCTACTTTATCTTCTCCTGGTTGTAGGGCCAGTTTGTATCTTATGAACTCTATAGTTTTGGGCTTTACTTCCAGGTCTCTGATCCACTTTGGGTTGATTTCTTTTGTATAATATGAGATGTGGATCCTGTTTCAGCTTTCTGCAGGTGACAGTCCAGGTTTACCAGCACCATTTGTTGAACAAGTTGTCATTTGCCCATTTGATAGGTTTTATTTCCTTGTCAAATATCAGTTGACATAGATAATTGGGTCTATTTCTGGATTCTCCATTCTATGGCATTGCTCTATGTGCCTGTCATTGTACCAGTACCATGTTTTTTGGTTACTGCTGCTGTGTCGTAGGTTTTGAGGTCAGGGAGTGCTATGCCTCACACTTCATTTTTGTTTCTCAGAAGTGTTTTGCTTATTTGGGGTCTCTTGCTTTCCAAATAAACAACAATTTCCCTTTAAATCTCCTTGAAAAATTACATTGTTATCTCAGTTGGGATTGTGTTGAACATGTAGATTGCTTTTGATAGGATTGTAATTGTGAAATATTGAGTCTTCCTATCCATGAACAGGGCACCTTTTTCTATTTCTGTAGTTCTTTAGTTGCATGTTATAGAAACATTCTGTAGTTTTTCTAAGTCTTTTGTGTCTCTAGTTAAGTTCACCCTCAAGCATCTCAATTTGTGGTTGGCTATTGTAAATAGTGTTGATTTCCTTCTCTGAGTTTTCTTTGTTACCATAGAGTAATCCCAGTCATTTTTGGGTATTGATTTTATATCCTGCCACTCTACTAAACTGGTCTACTAATTATAACAAGGTATGGCTTTTGTTCCGTTTTTGGGGGTTTTCTGTATATACTATCACATCATCTGCTTATGACAATAATTTAACCATCTCTTTGCTGATTTGGAAGAATTTTATTTCCTTCTTTTGTAATATTGCCCTAGAAAGCACTACTAATACAATACTGAATAGAAGTAGTGACAGTAGACATTTTTTGTATGGTTCCTGTTTGCAAGGAAATAGCTTTTAGTCTTTCTCCATTGAGAATGAAGTTGGCTCTTGGTTTTGCATACATATTTTTCACTATGTTGAGGAAAATCCCTTCTATTCCCATTTTGTTGTGTATCTTTATCAGAAATGGGTGTTGGATTTTGTCACATGCCTTTTCAGCATTATTTGCTAAGATCATATGTTTCTAGTAATTTACTTTGTTAATATAGTGAATTACATTGATTATTTTTCTTATGTTGAACCATCCTTGCATACCTGTTACAAATCCCACTTGGTCATGGTGAATTATTGTTTTGATGTGCTTTTCGGTTCTATTGGGTAGGATTTTGTTAAGGATTTTTGCATCTATATTCATGAGAGATATTGTTGGCAGGGTTATGCTTGTTTCATAGAATGTCTCTGAAAGTGTTCCTTCTTTTTCATTTTTTGAAATAATTTAAGTAAACTGGTGATAGATTCTCTCTGAATGTTTGGTAGAATTCAACAGTGAAGGCATCTGGTCAGGATTTTTCTTATGGGGAAGTCTTTTTCTGACCTTTACAATATCCGCTTTTGTGATGGGTCTGTTTAAGTTTTCTATATCTTTCCTTGTCAATCTGGGAAGAGCATGAGTTTCAAGGAATTTGTCCATTTCCTCTGTTTTAAGTTATCAGATCAAAATCCCTACCTCTTAGTACATGCACATCAAAACAAACATGTGTTATCATCTCACCCCAGTAACAATAGCAAAATTCAACAGAGCAGCAAACAACAAATACTGGAGATGTTATGAAGAAATTGAAACCCTTATTCACTGTTGGTATGAATGCAAAATGGTGCAACCACTGTGGAAGGCAGTGAGGCACTTTCTCAAAATTTTGGAAATAGAAGTGCCATTTGACCCAGCCTTTCCAATACTGGGAATATATGCTAAAGAAATTAGAACTAAAAAGGAAGAAAGAAAGAAAGAAAGAAAGAAAGAAAGAAAGAAAGAAAGAAAGAAAGAAAGAAAGAAAGAAAGAAAGAAAGAAATTAGAACTGTCACCGAAACATATACATGCACATCTATGTTTATTGCTGCATTGCTCACAATATCAAAGAGATGGAAACAACCCAAGTATCCATCAACAAACAAATAGATAGAGAAGCTGTGGTATAGTCACACAATAGAATACTATGAGGCACTGAAAAACATGGAACTAATAAAATATTATACAAAATGGGTGACCCTGGAAGAAATTATGCTGAGTGAAATATATCAGTCACAAAAGGATAAATATTGCATAATAGAAGGAGAACTGATGCCTTTGAGCTGTCGTGCTGGAGAAGGAGAAGAGTACTGGGAATACCATGGACTGCTGGGAAAACAAATAGATTTGTCCTGGAGAGGGTTAAACCGGGTGGCTCCTTGGAGGCAAGGATACTGAGGCTCCGTCATTCTTTGGACATGTAGTGAGGAGAGACCGGTCCTTGGAGAGGGACATCATGCTTGGGAGGGTGGAGGGACGGCGCAGGAGAGGAAGGCCCTCTATGAGGTGGATTGATTCAGTGACTGGGATAATTGGGATGGGAGTGTCAGAGACAGTGTGATTGGCACAGGACAGAGCAGAGTATAGGGCTGTTGTACACAGGGTCACTATGAGTCGCAGGTGACTCGACGGCACATAACAACAACAACAACAATGCAATTATTATAGTACAGGACTGATATCGGAGTTTGGGGGAAACTAAGAAAGGGTAGGATGAATAATGTACACTACATTTAAACAGATGAGGGAAAGAACTGTTTAAAAGGAATATGTGATTAAGTATTGTTTAAATGAAAATAGTCCAGAATAAGAGTTGCAGAGAAAAGTTGACTGGGGAGGGGGGAGAAAATTGTGCAACAAGGAAATATCTTTTTTTTTTTCAAAGAGAAAAACAAACTGAAGGAGTGGCTAAGGAAGAAAATTTACAGCAATGAATAAATGAAAATCCATAAAATAAATAAATATGTAAATCATTCAACATTAAAAAAAGCATCTACCAGAATATAGCTTTTCATAGCGTTCTGGTATCAATTTAATTTCATCTGGTTCTGTTGTGATGTCATCTCTACCATTTCTTGATTGAGTTATCTGTGTCTTCTCATGTTGCTGGGTTTTTTCTTTTTTTAAGTTTACCAGTGTTTTGTCCATTTTACTGACCCTTTTGAAAAACCAACTCCAGTATTATTGAAAATTTCAATTATTTCTCTGTTTTCTATCCCATCAATATCAGCTCTTGTCCTTACAATTTCTTTTCTTTTAGAGTCTGTAGAATTAGATTGCTGCTCTTTTTCTATTTGATGAAGGTGTTTTGTTAGATTATTGATTCTTCTTCTTTCTTCCATTTTTATGTGTCTGTCTTTTGCTATGAATATCCCCTACAGACTGCCTTTACTACATCACAGAGGATTTGGTAAGTTGTATTTTCATTTTTATTTGTGTCAATCAACTTTTTTTATTTCATTACTTATTTCTTTTATAACTCAATTATGTTATAGCAGAGAGTTATTTCATTTCCACATGGGTGGTTTTGTAAGCTTTACTCTTCTGTGCTTAATTTCTAGATTTAGGGGATTGTGGTCTGAGGAGTTACTTTGCATTATTTCAGTGTTTTCTAAATTTGTTGAGGTTTGCTTTGTGTACTAATCTAAGATCAATTTTCGATAATGTACTTTGTATACTCGAGAAGAAAGTTAATTGAGATTTAGTTGGGTGCAGTACCCTGAACACATCTACAAGGTAAAGTTGGTTGTTTGTACAGTTTAGATCTTAAACATCTATGTTGAGTTTCTTTTGGGTTGACCTATCCTTAGATGATTCTCAAAATTCATAGCATTTTCAGAGGCATACTGTTTAGAAAATAGAACTTTGAGAAAGAATAGTTACAGAAAGACATCAGGTCTTTTGCTCAAAGGTCATTATGAGTTGTGCTTGACTCAAGGACAATCAACAACAAAAACAACATCCTTAGGTGATAGTCATGTGTTGAAATCTCCTACCACTATTTTGGTGTCCTCTCTTTCTTCAGTTCTGTTAATTGTCTTTTGAGGGTTTTTTGTATGTATTTTGAAGGTTTATAATTTGGTGTGTAAATATTGAACAAGGTTGTATTTTCTTGACCTATTGTTCCTTTAATCAGTATGCAATGTCCTTTTTTATCTTTGATGGGGTTTTCATTCTGAAGTCTATTTTATCAGAAATTAGTATTGCCACTCCTACCGTTTCAAGGTTGCCATTTGCTTGCTGTATTATTTTCCAGTCTTTGATTGTGAATCTGTCTTTCTCTTTTCCTTTTAGATATGTCTCCTTTAGGCAACCTATTGATTGGCTTTGATTTTTTATCCATTCTGCTACTTTTTTTTCTATTAACTGGTGCATTAAGTCCATTCACATTACGTGTGATTACCATCAGGCCAGGTTTTACTTTTGTCAATTTGCCATGTTTCTTTTTCTGTTGTTTCTGGTTACTACAGTCCATGCACTTCCCTTGTGCAACTCTGTGTGAGGTCTTTACTAAAAATTTCTCATAGTTTTGGTCTTGTTTTAATAAATCCCTTAAGTTCTTTCTTTTCTGCAAAGGATTTAATTTCTCCTTTATATTTGATGGAGAGCTTGCCAGGTATATGATTCTTGTCTGGCAATTCTTTTCTTCCAACTTACTGTATATGCCATCCCATTGCCTTCTAGCCCACATGATTTTTAATGAAAAATCAGAAATTAATCTAATTGTTACCCTTTTGTAGATTGAAAGATCCCTGAAGGGTTAATGGCAATATTGAGGAATCTGCTGTACAAGGAAATGTTCCAGGAACCTTGAGGCCTTTGTACGTGAGGGACCCTTAGGAATGTCAGGGCTGCTCTGACTTTGTTCCAGGAATTGCTCTGCATCAGCACTCTCTGATATCCAAGCCATTCATTCCTAAAGGGTTAAGCACTTAGAGTCAATAGTCTTTTATCAGACTCAGTTAACCATTGCATTTGCTATCAAAATACAGCAAGAGAACACAGAGTCTTGGTTTAAAATAGTTTGCTCCACCCAAAATATTTTTTGTTTCTTTGTACCCTGAAAAATGTGTACATGCACTCCAGCACCCTGAAGAATGTGTGCACATCAGCTTATGCCTCTCTTTGTGCTTCTTTTACTAACTGTAGCCTTATAATAAATACAAGGTTCAGCTCTAAATGGCACTGCCAGCCTAGTAGAGCTGCAGCCCTACACCTTCAATCATTTCTCATGAGTCTCTGCCTTCTGCGGCTCACAAACTCAGAACACAATATATGATAAGTGGGGCATAAAGGTAGGTGAACTAGCACAACATGAAGAGAACAAAAGTAGCAGTTGAATGCCAAGGTTTGGAAATAAGTCATGAAAGCTTTGAGAAGAGCTCACCAGAGAAGAGACCCTATTCCAATATATGCCTGGTCATTGTGCAGTTTGATTTCCATTGTTCTACAACTCTTACAGTCTGAAGTAAAGAATGATGGTGAGCAACACAGCCGCAGACACCAATATGAGTCTGCTGATGATCATTTATCTCGACCACTGCCACAGCTCCCGAATTCAAGAGGCGTTGCATCTCACATGGTACCTCCTCCTTCTATAATCATGGAAAAGAGGGATAAAAATCCCAATTTGTTAAGAAAAGAGGAAGGTTCTTTCACATCCTCAGATGAATTAGAAGACATTCCTCCACCTCCTCTGGAGATGGAAAAAATGCCTCCGACCAAGTACCATGATGGTTATTACGTGCTTATAGCACAAATTCAGCAGATTACTAAAAGGTGGGGAAAGAAGGTCTTTTTTGCAGTTGTTTCAGTATGTGTAGAAATACAGTCACTGGTTTAAGCCAATGGGTAGAAGTGCAGTTAAACCAAAATATTTAGCAAGATGTTAAGCGAGCTTTATGAAGAACATATCAAAAAAGAGAACAGATTCCTATTAATTTCGGGCCAATACGGCTTGGTAAGAATAGTAGTGATGTGTATGCAGGATTGTACGCATGATCCAAAAAATTGCAGATAGAGATAACTGAACCTTTGCATAAAGCTGAAGGCAAGAAACAGTCTTTGTCACCTTTAGAAAGAGCCTTAAGAAGACACAATCCTGAATTATTATTTTCTCTTAATTGGAATGTGTTTAACCAAATAGTGCTCTTTCAAAAAAATAATTTACAATTTAAAATATATTTCAGGAAGAGAAAAAAAGGTGCTCAAGCTCAACACAGAAGCCTATTACTGCCTTGTGGTTTTGTTAATTGTGATTTTTTTCTTTGAGTTTGCTGTTGATGATTGTTTGTTAGCTTTTCCCTTAAGTTTAATGTAATAATAGCGTTGAGCTCATACAGTTTGATAGTTTCAGTAAAATAAGAAAAGTAAAAGCTATAATAATGTTGGGGCATAGTAAGCTTGTTTTGGTCTGTAGAAGAGAAAGTGTTAAACTTGATATGTTTTTAAGATAAAATATGTTTTCAAATGTTATTTTTATGACATATACTCAGCTTGTTTTTCATGGTTTCTGATGTTTTCAAAAGAATTAAAATGTGTTTCCTAAAAAAAAAAAAACTATAAGAATGAAGTTAACATAAAGGAAAACTCTCAGTTTGGAAAATGTTGTTGTTGTTGTTATGTGCCGTTGAGTCACTTGAGACTCATAGCGACCCTATGTACAACAGCCCTAAACTCTGCTCTGTCCTGAGACAATCGCATTGTCTCTAACACTCCCAAGCCAATTATCCCAGTCACTGAATCAATCCACCTCATAGAGGGCCTTCGCCTCCTGTGCTGTCCCTCCACACTCCCAAGAATGATGTCCTTTTCCAAGGACCAGTCTCTCCTCACAACATGTCCAAAGTATGTTAGATGGAGCCTCAGAATCCGTGCCTCCAAGGAGCCACCCGGTTTGACCACTTCCAGGATGAATCTGTTTGTTTTCCTAGCAGTCAATGGCACTCTCAGTACTCTTCTCCAGCACCACAGCTCAAAGGCATCAATTCTCCTTCTATCCTCCTTGGACATTGTCCAATTCTCTGATGCATAACAAGGGATTGCAAAAACCATGGCCTGTATCAGGCACACCTTAGTCTCGAGAAAGACACCATTGCTCTTTAGTACTTTGGAGAGGTCCCTAACAGCAGACGTTCCCATGGCAATGTGCCTTTTAATTTCCTGGGTAGTGGTGCCAAGAGTGTTGACTGTGGAACCAAGCAAATTAAAGCTGTGAACAATCACAATCCATTCACCATCAATCCTGATGCTGCCAATTGGTCCAGTGGTAAGAATCTTCATCTTCTTGACATTGAGCCTCAATCAATATTGGAGGCTGCAGTCCTTGACACTCTGCAGCTGATGCTTCAGGTCCTCCTCAGTTTGAGCAAGCAGGGTTGTGTCACCTGCATAACGCAAATTGTTGACAAATCATCCACCAAACTTGAACCCACATTTCTCCTCATAGAGTCCAGCCTCTTGGATAAACTGTTCTGCATACAGGTTGAAAAGGCATGGAGATAGGATGCATCCCTGGCGTACGCCGTTCCCAATTTCGAACCATGCTGTGTTCCCTTGCTCTGTTCAGATAACTGGCTCGTGGCCCAAGTATAGGTTTCGCATTAGAAAGATCAAGTGTTCTGGGATTCCCATTCTTCTCAAAGTCAGCCACATTTTGTTATGATCCACAAAGTCAAACTCCTTTGCATAGTCAATGAAACACAGATAGACATTCCTCTGGTATTCTCTCCTTTCAACTAACACCCATCTAACAACAGCTACAATATCCCTAGTACTAAGACCTCTTCTAAACCCAGCCTGGACTTCTGGCAGTTCTCTGCTGATTTGTTGTTCCAGTCGTTTTGGATAGTGTTCAGTAGAATCTTGCTTGCATGTGAAATCAATGAGATTGTTCTGTAGTTTCCACACTCTGTTGGGTCACCTTTCTTTGGGATGGGAACAAACAGAGATCTCTTCCAGTCAGTTGGCCAAGTGGTTTTTCTCCAAATTTCTTGGCACAACTTTGTAAGCACATCCAGGGCAGCATCTGTTAGCTGAAATATGTCAATTGGTATACCGTCTATTCCTGGAGATTTATTTTTTGCCATTTCCTTCAAAGTAGCTTGAACTTCTTCTTTCATCACCATAGGCTCTTGCTCACATGTTGTTTCATTAAGTCCTTCTGTGTCTGCCAATTCCTTTCAATAAAGTGATTCAGTATATTCTTTCCATCTTCTTTTAATACTTCATGGATCATTTAACATTCTGCCGAAAGGATGCTTGATTATAAAGAACCGCGTGGCATTCATTTATTAGGCAGCATAGAGGGGGATAAAGGGTGTTGGAAAATGAAGAAAGTAAAAAAAAATATAGTAACAATGATGATACATAAATTAGAAGCAGATGTTGAAAAATTGTTAAAGATAAAGTCTCCAAAATAGTATGTTGTTGTTTTTGTTATGTGCCGCTGAGTTGCTTGCGACTATAGCGACCCTATGTGCAACAGCCCTAAAACTTGCTCTATCCTGTGTCAGTCACACTGCCTCTGACACACCCAACCCGATTACCCAGCCACTGAATCAATCCACCTCATAGAGAGGGTCTTCCCCCCCTGCGCTGTCCCTCCACCCTCCCAAGCATGATGTCGTTTTTCAAGGACCTGTCCCTCCTTACAACATGTCCAAGGTATGTCAGACGAAGCCCCAGAATCCTTTCACCCCAGGAGTAGCCTGGTTTAACCCTCTCCAGGATGAATCTGTTTGTGTTCTTGGCAGTCCGTGGTACATTCAATACTCTTCTCCAGCACCACAGCTCAAAGGCATCAATTCTCCTTCTATCCTCCCTAGTCATTGTCCAACTCTCTGATAAATAACAAGTGATTGCAAAGACCATGGCCTGAATCAGATGCACCTTAGACTCCAGAGACACACTGTTGCTCTTGAATACTTTAGAGAGGTCCCTAACAGCAGACTTTCCCATTGCAATATGTTATTTTATTTCCTGGCTGCTGGTGCCAAGAGTGTTGACTGTGGAGCCAAGCAAACTAAAGCTGTGAGCATCTCTTCACCATCCATTCTGATGCTGCCAATTGGTCCAGTGGTGAGAATCTTTGTCTTCTTGACATTGAGCCTCAGTCCATACTGAAGGTTTCAGCCCTTGACCCTCTGCAGCAAGAGCTTCAGGTCCTCCTCAGTTTCAGCAAGCAGGGTTGTGTCATCTGCATAATGCAGATTGTGAATAGATCTTCCACGAATCCTGACACCACACTTCTCCTCATAGATCCCAGCCTCTCGGATAATCTGCTCTGCATACATGTTGAAATGGTATGAGGATAGGACACATCCCTGGCATACACCCTTCCCAATCTTGAACCTTGCTTGCTACCCTGCTCTGTTCTGATGACTGTCTCTTGGTTCAAGGAAGAATTCAAGATACTAAAGTGTTGAACAGAAGATTCCAAAAGGCAGCACAGAATGACAAAGCAAATATTACAATGAAATGTGCAATGAGCTAGATTTGGAAAATCAAAAGGGCTGAACTCATTCAGCATTTCTTAAGCTCAAGGAACTGAAGAACAAATTCAAACCTGGAGTTGCTATAATCAAGGATGCTTTAGGCAGAATATTAAGTGATCCAGGAAGTATTAAAAGAAGATGGAAGGAATATACTGAGTCATTGTATTGAAAAAACTTGGCATATACAGAAGAATTTAATGACATAATATAAGAGCAAGAGCCTATGGTCATGAAGGAAGAAGTTCAAGCTGCTTTGAAGGAAACAGCAAAAAATAAGGCCCCAGGAATAGATGGTATACCAACTGACACATTTCAGCTAAAGATGCTGCCCTGGACTTGCTCACCAAGTTGTGCAAAGAAATCTGGAGAACAACCACTTGGCCAACTGACTGGAAGAGATCTATATTTGTTCCCATTCCATATATGTGTGACCTAACAGAGTGTGGAAACTATAGAACAATATCATTGATTTCACCTGCAAGCAAGATTCTACTGAAGATTATCCAAAAACGACTGGAACAGCACATAGCAGAGAACTGCCAGAAGTCCAGGCTGGGTTTAGAAGTGGTCTTGGTACTAGGTATATTGTAGTTGATATTAGATGGATCTTAGCTGAAAGCAGGGAGTACCAGAAGAATGCCTATCTCTGTTTGATTGATTATGCAAAGGCGTTTGACCGCGTGGATCATAACAAAATGTGGCTGACTCTGAGAAGAATGGGAATCCCAGAACATTTAATCGTACTGATGTGAAACCTATACTTGGACCAAGTGGCAGTCTTCAGAACAGAGCAGTATAACGCTGCATGATTCAAAATTGGGAAGGGTGTATGCCAGGGGTGTGTTCTGTGTGATACCTTTTCAGCCTGTATGCAGAGCAGATTATTCGAGAGGCTGGGATCTATGAGGAGAAGTGTGGCATCAGGATTGGTGAAAGATATATTAACAATCTACGTTATGCAGATGACACAACCAAAGTAGTATAAAGATTTAAAAGAAACTCTGCTTGGTGATCATAAAGCTTTCTATTATGTTTGGCTTTGGTAGTCCAGAATACCAAAGATTAACACACAGCCAGCCTTTCATGGCTACATAAATAAAGTGACCTTGAAGTTTAGAAGTAAATAAGAGAGAAAATGTAACTTAGGCCCTTGAGTAGATATAAAAAATAAAAGTTATGAAAGTATGTGTCACAGAAATTGAATTTCTTCCATTGACTACTTGTAAAATCCAAAAAGTTAAACTTTCTAGAGTGCTAGGGAAAAAGGCAGCTTTTCCCAAAATTGCCATGTTTATTATAAGGGAGGGATGTCTCCAAGAGCAAGCACAGAGTAGAGCAGTAGCTCCTAACAAGAGAGAAATTAGAAGCTTTAAGCTAATTGATTTAAGAGCAATTAGCAGACAATGGTTAGTCCTTAAAACTCTCAAGTGTTTGTAATAAAAAAATAAAATCAAGTAAACAGACTAATTGAATACTACTAACTGAAGTAAGAACTTCACCTTTGCAAACAGATACTTATTAAACAAATGCAAATAAGAAAAATTATGCAAGTTGTACTAATGGTAAAGATAATAAATTAGTTAAAACTATCTTGACTCTGTTCAACAGGCTGAATTATATGATATTATTATGAAATTGCAAAATAAAATTTTTCCTTTGAATGTAGGTACTTATTCACAATATGCTGAGTTTACTGTAAAAAATATAGAAACAGTATATATTCCTTCTCAAGATATTAATTTTAGTATGTTATTTACTGTGTTACAAGTTTTAATACAAAAATATCCTGTATATATTACCCATATTCATGTTCATTCCAGTCTGCTAATGACAATGGTTATTGGGAATGATACCATTGATAAACTATTAATCAGCTCTGTATCCTCTGCTCAAGAAGAGCACTCATTACATCATACCAACACAAGAATTTTGGAAATATATCACAATATTACTTATAAAGAGGGTCGTTACATTATTAAAACTTGTCCAACCTATAACTTAATTACAACAACTCTCTTACCAAATGGAGTAGATCTCTAAAGAGAACAGCCCAATGAGATTTAGCAAATGGGCATTGCTATTGTTCCTGAATTTAGAAAATTAAAATATGCCCATCGTTCTATTGATACTTTTTCTTCTTTTCAGTGGGCTACTGCTGTATCTTCCAGAAAGGCGGATTCAGTCATTACTCACTTATTAGAATGTTTTGCTATTATGAGTATTTCAAAACAAATAAAAACTCATAATAGTCCTTCTTACTTATTTTCTCAAATAGCACAACTTTTCTCAGCATATTATATATGACACACTATTTAGCATTCTATACAAGTCTATTAGGCCGTTATCAAACATGCTTATAAGACGCCCAAAAACATGTTCAAAAGCAAAAGAAGGGGGGGGGGGACATGCGATTCTATAAGACAACAGTTATATAGCGCTTTATTCACTCTCAATTTTTTTACAACAAACAATGAACAATATACTACAGCAAAGCAACAACAAAAACCCACTCGAGTTTATCACAAAAAAGAGACCATGACTCCTTGTAGCAGCCATCATTACAGGTAAGTGGAATCCTGCCATTGTACTAAAATGAGGAAGGAGTTTTAATTATATTTCCACAGGAAACAAAAAGCTTTGGGTACCCGATAAAAACATAAAGATAAGATATGAACCCCAGACAGAAAAGAAAGTTTGTTGAGATTATGGACATTCAGCCTATCTGGATAAAGCAGTGGCCCCCTGACAGACCTTTCAAAGCTCAAGACAGTCTTTACAGACATTCCAGCAAGTACAGAATGAGGTTCAGTCCCAAATCCAGGCCACTCATTCTTCACCAGAGGCATCACCAGATGTGCCACTGCACCCCTTCTTGCCATAAGGCTTTGTCCTAGTCCACAGGCACTGTGCCAGAAATTTAGAGCCCCTGTACACTGTGGTCCTGACCACCGTGATGTGTTGTTCAGTTCCTTATAGACTAATGTAAGTAGTCATAAACCCCTGAGTTGTAGACATTTGACATATAACAAAGCCAGGGAGCAAGCTTGCTCAGTCCCTAGAAAACATGAATCTTTGTCAGACCTAGTGAAGCAGTTGTAAAAGGCATAGAAAAGTATGTGTGAATAAGTGACTAAGGAGAAAGATAGTAAGAATTGTTCTTCTTTTGAAAGAAATACAGTAAGTGAATAAAAGTAAGAGTAGTTGAATGTAACAAGTGTGGGTTATGTTTGTGAAGAATTCTGACTGAAGAATAAAGTAGAGCTTAAGGTAAGTAATTTGAGATGCAAA
>NW_006399858.1:1175632-1182352 GCF_000299155.1 Elephantulus edwardii
CCTGAGTCATAAGGAAAAGGGGACGGCGTATTCTCTTAGCTACTTCCTGCTGAAAAGGGACGCTGTGGGTTTCAGGGTGAAGATCTTCTCTCACTAAGGTAAGTAATTTGAGGTGCAAAGTGAGGGCAATCTGTTTGAAACAGATTGGGTTTTTCAGAAAGTCACAAAGGAAAAGAGGAAAAGAGTAAGCAGTGTGAGAGCTAGACTGGAAGAAACTATTTGACTGAAAAGACGTAGAAGGTGTAACAGAATGTAAGAAATGGAGGGTAGAAGAGGTATGGAACTTCAGAGATGGAAAAATTTCTATTTATATTAAGTCCCAGGGTATAGATGTAGGGCAAATGGCTAAATGAAACTGGAGGAGAAGCTAGCTCAGTGAGGAAAAGAGAAGAGGAAACTGAGAGATCACAGTATTAGATGTGACTAAGTTCACTAATCAAATAGATGTAACCAAGACCATGAGTGAAAAAATTTTCATAGAAATGTTTCAATGTTTCTCATAATATGTAAGCTTGTGTTCAATTGCCTTATCTGTTACTAAAAGGCCCTATTATCTAGTCCCAAGAAGTTCTTATATTTTGTAATAAATGTTCCTTATTTACCTGTCTTCAGCATTCTCTTAATTTTGATCCAAAGACGGAAAGTATTTATATCCTTAAGACTAGAACTGAAGTCTGGATTCCAGTGAAAAGGCATCATCTGCGGCAAGATTCTCCAGCCATGATGTTTGTTCATCAATTAATCCAAACCATTGATAAAGGACTCAGATTACCAAGAGAATGAGTGGGCTGATCGTAGCTCTAATATTGGAAATAATTTCCATTACCACTACAGCTGCCATTGCTGTTGAAGCCTTGTGGACATCTCAGCATCAGATAGACTCTGAGCTGGCAACAGAAGTGGCCAATCTTCAGGAAGCCATTGTTGCAGACCGAGGGTCCCAAAGAACGGAATAATTTTATAATTATTAATAAAGAGACAAACAGCCAGGAATGTGATAGAGCAGAGAGCATAAAACAGAGGGTCAGCAGTTCTCAACTGAAGCCCCCAAGTCCAACTTCTCTGTATCTTTATTGAAAATTATCAGGAAGTAAATCACAAAGAGAATTCAATGCAAATGAAGCCAAGTCCTTTCTATTGAAAACCTTCTGCTTGACTCTGGAAGGAGGGGTTCACAAATGCAAGAAGTTGGTTTACCCTTAACTATTAACCTTGATGCCTCAGGGTGAACTCTAGCTCAGGAAGTAACACTCCCTCTGTAGGGGGCCCCTTGCTGTCTCCTGTCTTGCAGGGAACAAACAGCTCATATTCTAGGATCTGCCACAAGAGAAATCCTAACATATATCTGTAATTCCTTCAATTCCTGAACAAGGGTTTCCATATAATATTTGGTAAAAGTTTGGCTTCCCATAAGCCATGGTGTTGTTGAGCGATCAATTAGTTGGACTGGGGAGACAGTTGCTATGTGATTGTAATGTTTCAACTTTTTGTATAACCCCTCATAAACTTAATCTAGTTTTAATTGAGAAATAATTTGTAATCAATTACTTAAGGAACATAATGTATGTCTAGAAATTTTGGACTTTCAGAAACAGATAATTGAAACTTATCAGCATAGGTTGAATGGTTTAAGCTTAGTACAAAGCATGGCAGATAGAATCCAAAATTATGAATGCTGTTTTTGTGTGAAATCTCTTGTTGGTGGTTCATCTGGTGGGTTTGAATTGATGCTTCTGCTTTTTGTGTTTCTTCGCTCAGTCTTCTGCAGACTTGGAGGAGGGCAGGACATAGAAGACCAAAGAACTGCTGTGTTCTTTTTGATGCTTCTAAATACTCAACAAAAGGAAAGGGGAAAATGAAAGATCCCTGAAGAGTTACGGGCAATATTAAGGAATCCACTGTACAAGCAAATGTTCCAGGAACCCTGAGGCCCTTGCAAGCGAGTGACCTTTAGGACTGTCAGGGCTGCACATGGCTCTGACTTTGTTCCAGGAACTGCTCTGCATCAACACTCTCTGATATCTAAGCCATTTATCCCTAAAGGGTTAAACACTCTGAGAAAAATTTTGAAGGCTATAGAATATTTCCAAGTACATCCCCTGGAACATTTTGAGTCCATAGTCTTTTATCACCAGTGTTTCCACCAAAGTACCTGAATGACAAATGAAGAAGCCTTTTGTTCACTTCTGGAAGTGGTTTTTCTGCCTGCCTTCAGGTGTCTTGGTTTCTTTGGTTGAGCTTAAGGGGTATCGCGTGGTGCAGTTACACAGTAGTGCTTCCCCCAAAGTACCATGATATCGGTGGTCCTGGCACTAAATAGCAGGGGCAGCAGCTGGGCAGTCTCCAGGTGGCGAGGCAGGGAGATCTCCAGCTAGTGGTGGTAGTGGTCTGGTGCTCCGAGTATGACTGCACTCTAAAGCAGCAGCCCCTCAGTAAGCAGGCAGTGGTTCAGTTGCTGGCCAGGGTCTGAGTGTGCCTGGTCTGGGTCACAGCCTTTAACAGATGCAGTGGATGTGGTAGATGGAAGCCCCTCCTGTGCTGGCCATGCCATACAGGCATTGGTGTCCTGCAACAGAAAGAGCAATTTGTCTTTTGATTTCCTGACTGCTGGTGCCAAGAGTGTTGATTGTGGAGCCAAATAAGCTGTAACTGTTAACAGTCTCAATCTCTTCTCCTTCTATCATGGTGCTGCCAAATGGCCCAGTGGTGAGAGTCTTTGTATTATTGATGTTGAATTTCAGTCCATATTGAAGACCACAGTCCTTGACATTCTGCAGCAAGTGCTTCAGGTTCCCCTCAGACTCAGCAAGCAAGTTTGTGTCATCTGCAAAGTCTTCCTCCAATCCTGATGCTACATTCCTTCTCATAAAGCCTAGCCTCCTGAATGATCTGTTCTACAAATAGATTCCAAAGATATAAAGACAAGACACATCCCTGGCACACTCTTTTCCTGATTTTGAACCATGCAGTGTTTTTCCACTCTATTCTGAGGACTGCTTCCTGGTCCAAATACATGTTTTTTATAAACACAATCAAGTGTTCTGGGATTCCCATTTTCCTCAAGGTTAGCCACAATTTGTTGTGATCCACACAGCCAAATGCCTTTGCATAGTCAATGAAACACAGACATTCCGCTAGTACTCTGCTTTCTGCTAAGATCCATCTAACATTGGTAACAATGTCTCTAGTACTATGGCCTATTCTACAGCCAGTTTATATTTCTGATAGTTCTCTGTCAATGTACTGCTCCAGTTGTTTCAGGATAATCTTCAGCAGAAGATTTGTTGTACCATCTGTTTGTTGAAATATGTCAATTTGTATTCCATCAATACTTTGGATTTATGTATCTCTAGTTGTTCTAATTCACCAACAGCTCCATGAAAGAAACATGACTAGTTTCTTCATATGTAACTTACAGCCTCTGAAAGCCTGTTGGAATGTCAGCTATGAGTCAGTTCTGACTCAGAAACTATGATTGACTAAACCATACAGCTATATAGGTACCTTATTTTGACTAGAGTCTAAATCTATTTGTGTGCTAAAATAAACTTAATCTACTTCAGACATAACATATTCATTTATCTTATTAAATTAATAATTCTTTCTTTATTGTATTTTAGATGCTATACTTTATGTAACTGGAGAAAGATCTAAATTGCACCTTTCCACTCTTTATCTATGATATTTCATATTTTGAAGAATGAGGCAATAATCCATTTTTCTCCTCTCAAAATATGCCTCATTTGCTGTTTCAATGATACTCTATACAGATAATTCATCTTCCTACTCTGATGCAAAAGCCCTTCGTTTTACTAATTTTAAGAAAAGGCTCATTTTAATTTGACTATATTTGGCAGAAAGCAGAAAGTACCAGAGGAAGGTCTATCTGTGCTTCATTGACTATGGAAAGGCTTTTTGATTGTGTGGATCACAACAAGCTGTGGCTGACTCTGAGAAGAATGGGGATCCCAGAACATTTGATTGTGCTTATGTGAAACCTATACTTGGACTAAGAAGCAGTTGTCAGAACAGAACAGGGAGACACTATATGTTTCAAAATCAAGAAGGGGGTCCACCAGGGATGTATTCTGTCTTCATACCTTTTCAATCTGTTTGCAGAAGAGATCATCGCTGTATGAGGAGGAATGTCGCATCAGGATTCGTGGAAGAATCATCAACAACCTGCGTTATGCAGATGACACAACCCTGCTTGCTGAAATGGAGGAAGACCTGAAGCACTTGCTGCAGAAGGTCAAGGAGTGCAGTCTCCAATATGGATTGAAGCTCAACATCAAGAAAACAAAGTTTCTTACCACTGAGCCAATTGGCAGCATCACTATGGATGGTGAAGAGATGGAGATAGTTAACAGTTTTAGTTTACTTGGTTCCACAATCAACACTCTTGGTAACAGCAGCCAGGAAATCAACAGATGAATTGCATTGGGAAAGTCAGCTGTGAGGGACCGCTCAAGAGTACTGATGAGAAACAATGTCAGGCTGGAGACGAAGGTGCACCTGATCCAGGGTATAGTCTTTGCAATTGCGTGCTATACATTGGAAAGTTGGACAGTGACTAGGGATGATAGAAAATTTATGCTTTTGAGCTGTGGTGCTGGAGGAGAGTGGTGAATATACCATGGATTGCTAGAACAGGTTTGTTCTGGAGAGGGTGGAGCCAGAATGCTTCTTGGAGTCAAGAATTCTGAAGCTTTATCTGACATACTTTGGGAATTTTGCAAGGAAGGACTGGTCCTTGGAGAGGGACATCATGTTTGGGAGAGTGGAGGGATGGCACAGGAAAGGAAGATCCCAGATGAGAAAGATTGATTCTGTGATTGGGATGGTGGGAGTGATCGTGTTGGAGATGGTGAGATTGGCACAGGATAGAGCAAGGTTTGGGGCTCTTGTACATAGGATTGCTATGAGTTGCAAGCTATTCAAGGGCCTAACAGTAATAACAACAACAATGTATTTCTGGACTTTCTTATCTACTTCGTTTTTCCTTAACTTATATTGGTATACTAAATTTTAATTATTATCTACAAGCCAATAAAATTATCCCATTTTTCAACTAGAATTATAAATATAAATTCCCATTCTAATTTACATATTTTATTGGTTTACATTCAATCATTCATATATATTTTCCCATAACATTAACATTTGTCACTATAATTTATTACAATGTCTCAACAAATCTTTCGTTTATGCTGCCCAATTCTTCACCTACCTGTCCATCTGATAATCTCTATTCCTCTCTCCCTTCCCTTCTATCCTGTCAACCTTTGGTGATTGTTTCTATCTATGTAAAAGACTTACTTTCATTCCCCCTCCAAGGCAATAAATTGTACATATTCTGTTGCAGATTGTTAATTGCAATATACACAATATTTTTTCATTCATTTTTGAATCATTTCCCTTCACCTATTCTAGTAAAATATTCAATATCTATCAATTCATCTTACATTCTTAGCACATCCCTTATTATTCTTGTTTTTTAAAGCAGTTGCTTAAACAAAATTGAGTAAAGAAACTGTAGTACATTCACAAAAATGAAGTATTATGTTGATGATGTTGTTGTTGTTGTTATGAGACGTCCAGTCGCTGGCAATTCATAGTGACCTAACTATGTACCACATCCCTAAACTCTGCTGTGTCGTGTTTCAATCACACTGTCTCTGATACACCCATCCTGATTATTGCAGTCACTGAATCAATCCAGCTCATAGAGGACCTTACCCTCCTGCGCTGTTCCTCCACCCTGCCAAGCATGGTGACCCTCTCCTAGGACCAGTCCCTTCTTAAAACATGTCCAAAGTATGTCTGACGAAGCCTCAGAATCCTTGCCTCAAGGAGCTGCCCTGTTTATCCCTCTCCACTATGAATCTGTTTGTTTTCCTAGCAGTCCATGGTACCCTCGATGCTCGTCTCCAGCACCGCAGCTCAAAGGCATCAATCCTCCTTCTATCCTCCCTAGTATTTGTCCAGGTCTCTGATGCATAACAAGTGATTGCGAAGACCATGGCCTGTATCAGATGCACCTTAGTCTCCAGAGAGACACCATTACTCTTCAGTACTTTGGAGAGGTCCCTAACAGAAGACTTTCCCATGGCAATATGTCTTTTAATTTCCTGCCTGCTGGTGCTAAGAGTGTTGACTGTGGAGCCAAGCAAACTAAAGCTGTGAACAATCTCAATCTCTTCACCATCCATCCTGATGCTTCCAATTGGTCCAGTGGTGAGAATCTTTGTCTTCTTGACATTGAGACGCAATCCATATTGAAAGCTACAGTACTTGACCCTTTGCAGCAAGCGCTTCAGGCCCTCCTCAGTTTCGGCTAGTCAAGCATGGTTGAGTCATCTGCATAATGCAGATTGTTGACAGACCTTCCACCAGTCCTAACCCCACATTTCTCCTCATAGAGCCCGGCCTCCCAGATAACCTGTTCTGCATACAGATTCAAAAAGTATGGAGACAGAACGTGTTGTTGTTGTTGTTATGTGCCATCAAGTCGCTTGCGACTCATAGCGACCCTATGTACAACAGCCATAAACTCTGCTCTGTCCTGTGCCAATGGCACTGTCTGTGACACTCCCATCCCGATTACCCCAGTCACTGAATCAATCCACCTCATAGAGGGCCTTTTCCTCCTGCGCTATCCCTCCACCCTCCCAAGCATGATGTCCCTCTCCAAGAACCGGTCTCTCCTCACAACATGTC
>NW_006399858.1:1183721-1187960 GCF_000299155.1 Elephantulus edwardii
TTTTCTGACTCCAACTCCTTGCACATTTCATTGTAATATTTTGCTTTGTCATCCCGTGCTGCCTTTTGAAATCTTCTATTCCACTCTTTAGTATCTTGAATTCTTCCTTGTGCTTTTGCTTCTGTGTGCTCCAGTGCAATTATCAGAGTCTCTTCTGACATCCATTTTGGTCTTCGCTCCCTTTTCTGTCTTTGTAATGACCATTTGCACTCTTCCTGGATGATACCCTTCATATCCTCCTACAACTCATCTGGCCTTCGCTCATTAGTGTTCAAGTCTCAAACCTGTTCCTGAGATGGTTCTGAAATTCACGTGGGATAGACTCAATGTCATATTTTGGTTGCCTTGGATTTGGTTTAATTTTCCTCAGCTTCAGCTTGAATTTGCATATGAGTAGTTGGTGGTCTGTTCCACAATCAGCTTCTGTCCTAGTTTTCACAGCTGATATTGAGCTTCTCCAGTAGTTCTTTCCACAGATGTAATCATTTTACTTGGTTTTGGTCAAAATTCTTCTAAGTGATACAGCACTAGTCTCTCCATTTGCTGTACAGAGATAACTGGAGGTCCACTTCTATAGAATATATTGAATATAGCCTATATAGCATATGTTTCAAACTTATGGATACAAATAAACTCATATTCATGTATGTAATGTTGTTATGTATTGTCAAATTGTAACTGATTAATATAAGACCTTCTAGCAGATTGTCAGAGAGAGTAAATCACAAGGGAAACTGGCCATTTGTTTACTGAGGAGCAGCTGGTGAATTTGAACCATGAGCTTTTGTGTTGGTAGTGGAATTCATTACTGTTAAGCTATCAGCATTCCATAAATTAACATTTACTACACATTCGTGTATATAAATGTCAACATAAAGGCACATATATAAAATTTGGTTTGTATTTCTTTTCATTTATATTTATTAAAAGATTCTAATCTATTTATTCCTATTGGCATCAGAACTCTAAACTTGTACCTTTTTTTGCTATTTTCCCTGCACTCATTTTCTTTCCTGATCTGCTTGACACTTTCTGTGCATGGTCCTCCGTCTAAATCCACTTCCTCTAAAATCACCTCTAGATAACATGCAAGATTTGGAGTTGTTTTTGCTTGTTTGTTTGTTTTCACAGTTGACACAATTTTGACTGCTAGCCAAGAGGCCTAAAGTTCAAACTCACTGTTTCTCTTTTCTACTCCAGAAAGATTTACAGCCTTGGAAACCCTATGAGATAGATTGACTCTGCCCTAACGTGTCCCTATTAGTAAAAATTGACTGTGTGCCTCCAGGTTTTGGTATATGTTTCTGAGCTTTGACATTCTATAGGAATTGTTTCAGAATTTAGTCTTTTTCCCTCTTGTTTCATGTACCTTAGTGGCTGCCTGCTATTGTATACAGTGAATTAAGGATTCTGTTTTCATGTCTTCCTGACAGCTGCTTAGTATGTTGAAGGGTCAAAGGCAGATGATTGATCAAAAAGGAAACTTTTAGCTCTTCCTGATCATGAGAAGTTCAGCTAGGAGGATAACCTTGAATTTAAAAACAGTGAGAGCGTAAGGAATTGCAGGTCTGTATCCTCCACTCCTCCTATTGCCATAAGTTTCATTTTAGCAGTCAGGTGCTGTCTTCCAAAGAAAGTCATATTTCCTCTGATTACAGAGATCATTTCATTGTCATTCTTGTTCAATACTACCCAGAGCAAGAATTTGTATATTATGTGTGCCCAACCTTTAATATACTAACTTATTTTTTTCCCTTTTTTATTTGAACCTTGACCTCTTCTTAAAGTCTAGTCTTTTAACCATTAGTGCTTCTGTAGAAGCTACACGTCCAGTACTCAGACTGACCTTGGTAAGCTACAGAGGCTGTCGTATTCACGTGTTTTTACATAGTATTACCACAAGCAGTATCTAATCAAAATCTATAAACCAAGAGATTGTTTTGTTATTTGGCTGTTAGCAGAATGCTAAGAATACTAAGGTACACCACTAACAAAACCAATCAGAGCTTAAGTTGCATTTAAAGCAATTTTTCTCTGCTAGAGATAGAGGGATGGGTGAAGTCATCAGTATATTAATGCTCTTCGTGGAAGAGAAGTTCATCCTATCTAATATGCATTATAAATAATCTACTCATTTGATGAAAGGTTTGCAAGGTATGAATAAAAGGCCAGGATGCTTGTCTACAGCAGCTATTAACCACATCACACAAAGCCCATTTTAGTGGCCTATTTTTCAGGCCAGCCATCAGTGTAATTATCCATATTAGAGCAATTTTCCATGCTCGAGGAGAGGTTCACAAGTCAAAGGGAGCTGAAGTTCACTCTGGGGACCTTAACTCACTGTTTGGTTTTAGTAATTCCTCATCAAGCAATCTCCAAGGTATCAAAAGAAAGCGTCTCCTCTGTTCTCCCCAAGGAGGATGGGGCTGTGCTGACATCACAGCACATGGGAAATTGCAAAATCTCTTCTGCAACTTGAATATACAAATTTCATACTTGATACATGAGGCATTAATTTACCCAAACTATAAGCATAGGAATGTGTCAAATGACCAGGTTCCCTGCACACATTGTCATATAGAATACTAAGAGATAACATGTCACTTCACAGGTTATCAAATCCCGTTCCTTAAATCTTGTTTACTGTTCTCTCATTTTGAAATCAAGGGAAGGAAAATTGTTTCTTAATACACAAAAATAATTAGTGTATAGCATACATGCAGCATGGCCTGTCATTTGCATGTGCTTACATTACCCATCCAGCACTTGTCAGTTTGCTGTACCGTGGTGACTTTTGTGTGTTGTCAGGAGGCCAGAAACTATGGCACAGGTGTTTCAAATATGAGTCAGCCACAGTGGACAGTTTTCAAATATGTTTCTAGTAGAATGCATATTAGGAAAAAAGACCTTGATATTTACACCTGAAAATTAGCCAATGAGAACACTGTAGAATCTAACAGGGACAGATTAAGAATATTGTGCAAAATAGTTATAAAAGAGAAGTCTCCTAGAAAGAAAGCTTTCCAAAATACACAGTGGCTGCCACAATAAAATGATCAGTGGTTGTTAAGATGTGCAAATGTCCAGACAAAGTTCCTTCTGTTGTATGTAAGATCTGATGATAATGACAACTAACACCACTATTGATGACTATCCATTTATCTTGGTAGATAGATAGAAATGCATCATCTATCTATTGAATGATCTATCATTTCTCTGTCTACCGATCTAGAGGGTTTTATAAAAGAATCTTTTAAACATAGGTTGATAATGTAATATTTTAGTTTATTTATACACATTCACATAAGTGTTTGTGCAAAGGTATGAGTATGTGTGACTTTCCTGTTGATATTACATCCCTCCTTTAACATCATTAGTGTCTCTCAGCATCAGTGCACACTAAAACTGCCCTTATTAAACTACTAAAAAAGACCAATATTCTCTTGGATTAGATGGTTAGATTTAGATGGTCTTTCCCCCACGTATTTTAGGTCAATGATAGAAAAGCCTAAGAAGGAGAAAGATTTTTCATTGTTCCTATTATATGTATAATGGAATGAAAAACAGTTGTGGCCAATTTCAACAGAACTCAATTTGTATTTATGTAGGAGATGCTGGACTGAAACTTGTCTGCTAACAACTCAGTAAATGAGGTCTCAGCCCAACAGTTTAAAGTCCTTTAAGGGCTGTGAAAATCTGATTCCCAGAGTAACCACACTTATCTTTATTATGAGGAGAAGACACCCCCACTCTTCACCACAGCCCCCACTCAAGCTCTATGTCAAGCATCACTGGGTTTTAAGTGTGAGAATTGACAAAAAGATTGAAAAAACAGTTGCTTATATCTTTCTTTCTTTTCTCCCTCCCTACATTTCTCATTAGCTCAAAGGTGCCCTTTTGTAGAAAGAAAAGAATGAATAAGTGGTGATGAGGCATAGGAGGTAAAAATGGATACCCAAGTACTGCGTAAATTACTCTAGTTAAAATAATTAACACAGTTTATGTGTAATGTGAGCTCCAATACAGCTGTAATTTCTTTTTTGTTAATAAAAGACAATTTGTGCTAAAATATCAGAGACTAATAATCTTTTGGTCTTAGTGGCTTGATATTTTTCTTTCTTAGGATGTCATGCCCATCATTGTTTGTGAGGAGGAATACCACTACCATGTTTGCAAAGAAAATACTTGATGTAGAAACATGGAACTCACTTCTTTTTCTTATATTTTATTTTATTAATT